>NC_087209.1:13418981-13435724 GCF_015104395.2 Macrobrachium nipponense | reverse complement strand
CTTTTTTTTTTTTCTTAGCAATGGCCTAATGGGCTATAATCCGAATGGGTTCGCCACCAAAAGAAACCACGCCTTATATGGCCTTCGCCCCTCCTACGCCTTAGAGATGTTTGGTTATGTTTTTATTTTTTTTCGGAGTCGGTATAGGATTCGTAGCCTTTTTTTCCGAGCGTGATAATGTGCTTTTTTTTCAGTTTTATTAAGGGAATATTTTCATCTTTAGTTTTAATTCAGATTCGGATCCATGTTTGAAGATGTGATTTACTTAGGCAAAAAGTGCCAAAACAATATATAGTGTATTTTGTACAAGGATTAGGAAAAATAATATTATGTACAAAATATCATAGTTTAGTATATGAAAACACAATCAAGTCGGTATTATTAGATAATTATAAAAACCTGATCTGTTGATAAACTGTGATTGGCACAATTATTAGATATGATACGCCACTGTTATCATTAATATGAAAAGTCAGTATTTCTACATTAGGTATCTGAGACCAACACACAGCAGCCACTGATATTGGCGCAGCTGCTCATCAGTGAAGCACAAATAGAAAGAGCGATTGTGCAGCTCCCCCAGAGCTACCATTTTGTTAATTTAAATTTCAGATTTATCTGACTTCTGCTGAATTATTTTTTCTTTTTTTTTATTTCTGGCTCTGAAAACGATACTTGAGTACTGGAGAAGAGGTCGCAGTCATTAGTGGTAGATCCCCTTGAATGCTAGGTCAGTGAGTGTCACGTCAAAGAAAATGAAGCCCTCTATCAGTCAGTGTCAGGTGAAAGAGAAATTATTTTGATGAAATGCGTTTATAAAGCTCTCTAGAGTTTACAGTAGTGAATTCGGATCGACTTTTCTCAACTATATTGTTAAAATTCTTAAAATGATGCGAGAGGTTAGAAATTTAAAGCTAGTAATGACTTACAGAACCTGTGCTAAATTATGCCCGTTCATTCTTTCTTTTTCCCTAAAGGAAAACTTAACTTATCTAAGTACGGTACTTTTATTCCCCAAATGCTAGAGATCGCTTAGTTTTCAGAAGCCATCATTGCAGTCATGTAGTACTTACCTGATTAATTAGATAGAAGAGTTTTTCATTTATTACCAAAACGGTGAATAATGTCATTTTTGTTTTTTTTTCGCGTAACTGATTCTGTTCTCCTTTATAACTCCATTTGATTTTTTATCATGTCATATTTTTCGAAGAATTATAAAGGAGGCTTTTTGCTGATTTTATCTATGTTCAGGGGAGAACGGAGAGAGAGAGAGAGAGAGAGAGAGAGAGAGAGAGAGAGAGAGAGAGAGATCACAAATGTTTAGATTTTGCAGTAGAATTCAGAAAGAGCTAACAAACTTCACAAGACCCATTCCATCCAACCCTCAAAAAAACGAGAGAAAAATTCCCGTACTTGGCAGAAATGGAGGAGGAGGCAAGTAGGGAAGAGTCGAGGACCAGATTTTTGGCAGGGTTGGGGACGAGGCCAGAATGCAACTTATAGCTGATGATGGAAAATTGAAGACGGAGCCGCTTGACATTCTTATGAACTGTAGTCTGGAAAGCTTTTCACATTTGGACTATTATGTTAAAAGTTTAAGAATACAAACTTGAAAACATGAATGAAAGAGCTATATAATACTGACTTAGTACTGTTTGTTACAAGCAATTTTAGTTTCAGTTTTCTGTAAACGAAAACTATTATGTCGGCTTTGTTTTTCCGTTCAATTAAAACAAAATATTTCTAAATAGAATGACAAATAAAAATATATTTAGAAAAATATATTAAAAAGTGGAGAAAAGTAAAACCACCTCCGCTCAATGCTAAGCGGAGTCCCGTCTACCCGTGTCAGGACGGTGGAAAAAAAGTCAAGAAGAGGCCAAGAACAAAGTGACGTCGCTTTATGCTCTTTATACAAAGGTACTGATGTGGTATTGTTGTTAAGTGAAGGTAATAGTTTCTTAATTGCCAAACTTTGCAAGAGCGAGGGAGGTGGTGTTCATGAATGGTGACGTCATAATGACCTTAATGTTATTATAATTTATTTCTACCTTACAGATTCTGGTGTGATTCGTGATATTTTGATTGTTCAGGGGTGGATAATTTGCTGCCCGTTCGGTAACTTACACCTGTATGAGCATCACATCTCACTTAGAGCAACCGGCGCATATTTCCTTCGTAGGTCTGCTGATTACATCGGCAGCAATTAAATAAATACACTATACCGGATTACATCAAGGAAGGCAATTTTTCTTTGTATTTTAGAAGCTACTAATGGTTCTAGGATTCATGCAAATGAATCTGGCATCAATTGGTGGATGATGGTGGTTTTTAAATTTTTCTTAAGGGAGGGCAAAAACATCTTTATCATGGTATATAAGGTATTTTAACATAGTATCTAAGTTTCTCTGCCTAAATGGACTGTACCAGATGGATGAAAAAGCAAACGATGGTATTTTGACGTATTAAAAAATAGCCCGATGGGTAACAATTGCTGTTGAAAAAATCCTCAAGAATCCAATGTAATGTTTTTTTTCCAGGTCCTTCCGTATCCCCGTGCATGCAGCTCTACTATATATATATATATATATATAATATATATATATATATAATATATATATATACTATATATATATATATACACACACATATATATATATATATATATATATATATATATGTATATATATATATATATATATATATATATATATATATATATATATGTGTGTGTGTGTGTGTGTGTGTGTGTGTGTGTGTGTTTTTTGTATAACGGAATCAGTAACGTGGATAATAATATACAGAAATATTAAATATGTACAATGTTTCATTTTGCAGAAAACTGTAAAGGACATTACCGACTCACGTATGCTAACTATTTCATTGCTGAAACCATCTTATACACAAAGGCATCGTCTTTCCCTTTAACAACACATGCATCAAATTGCCCTTAGTGGCTGAATGCAGCGCCAGGAGTTATGCCTATAAATATATTTTCCATTACCTCCGAAAAGCCAACAAATTCTCTTCGGTATGAAGTTGTAATGAGTTCCGTTTATCCCTTTTTAGGCACAAGTTCACAAAATAAATGTTATTCTGTTTATGTTAAAACTGTAATAGCTGATTCACTTAAGGTAGATTCTTGGTTGAGCCCTATTCCTACGAGATGTTTGTTTGGCGGCCTCTGGTTGGCTGGTACCGGAAAGTAGGCGATCGCTTAGTGTATCATATTTTTGTCTGCAGCTTAGAAAATTATGCAATATGTTTTTATTTCTTCATTTATCTCACGTTTTGCACGAGATAAGAAAGTTTCAGTCATACCAAAACGATTCGGTATTAATTGTACAACTAAATCATGATTACCTGAAAATTGTTTTATTAGATAAACACAGTGGAATTACAAGTAAAAGTGAATGAGAGGAGCATTTAATTCTTTATACGTGTTTTTACTTATCGGAGTTGCATCATTCATACGATAAAGATATCAAACTTGTGTTTTCATAAAATAAATTTACTCTGAATTTGCTGGTGCTTTCAGATTTTAGATGTCAGTGATATGAGAAGGGAAAATGAAGAATTTGTCTTATTATGTCGCGAATCATCCAGCTTTTGCAACTGCTTGCACTCGCTTACCTGGCACAGGGGACACGACCTGGGATTCAGATCTGATGACGCCTCTCCTTTCGTCACTCACCGCTTTCTCTCTCTTTTTCTTGCTTTTTCAGTCTCAAGTGTCGAACGATTTATGTTTCATTATCAGAATGAAATATACAATTAAAACCCCTTTGAGAAAATTGTTAAGAAATTACGATTATTTTTCAACTAAGGCTAAAATTAACATGAAAATTCTTTATATGAGAAAAACAATGAAATAAGCATGGCTAGTCATCGTAGCGTTTGCCCATTTGCAGATTGTTTTCCAAGTAAGACGCCAAACCAGCATTTTCGCGGTGCTAAAACTCTGAAAGAGCGAAAGCACTAAAATTGTAATAATACTCATGATCTAGTGGTCAGTAATCACACACACACACACACACACACACACACCACACACATATATATATATATATATATATATATATATATATATATATATATATATATATATATATATATGTATGTGTGTGTGTGTGTGTGTGTGTGTCTTGTTAGTTTTCGTCGAAAAGTAGTTGTCCAAGAAGACGCTCAGCAAGTGATTCCATCTTTCCTGTCATATTAATTTGCTCGTTTCATTCTCGTATTTTTCTTTATTATCCGTTAACTTCTACGGCTTATTGGTGTTGATCATCATGGAAAAATATATTTTTTTTTAATAACTTAGTTATGACACACTACAGTCTTTTATTCACTCTTTTCTCCTCGTGGACATACTGACATATCTTATCTTCATTTTATAAAGATTATATATTATATATATATATATATATAATATATATATATATATATATATATATATATATATACTGCGTACTAGATATATTTGTATTTGTACACCATTCTCCTTTCCTCTTTACAATGAACTAAAACGATCAGCTGTGCATTGTTATGATAGGTTTTGGTAATCTCGATAACGACCACGTATTTACACGCCGAATAAATAAAATGGCTATTTGCATGCCTCCTTACCCCCCCCCCCTCCCCCCCCCGCCCCAAAGAATACTTCAATGTTACTTGAATTTAAGACAGGTTACAGCTCCAAATTAGCTGTAGTTGCACACGCATATTCCTGGTAACCTCGTATCATTATAGCATATTAGAATATAAATCAGATTATGCAATAGACTTCATTCCTACGTATTATCTAATACATTTACCGTCAAATGAACACCATATTCTTTGGAAGCTTGACTTTCTAGTCAGTGGCCCGTGGAGGCCTGTTCCGGATGAATATGGTTTATCTTCTGAATAATAATAATAAAGTTCCTTTCTTTTTCTTTTTTTTTTAGTTTTCTGTAAAAGAAAACTATTGACATGCCTTTGTCTGTACTTTTCTCCCCGCCTTCAGATCTTAAAAACTACGGGAGGCTAGAGGGCTGCAGATTGGTATGTTAATCATCCATCCTCCAATCAAAAACAAATATCAAATTGCAGCCCTCTAGCCTCAGTAGTTTTTATTTCCATGAGCTTACGAAATGATGTCTGTTAAGTAATATCACATTTCACGAAACATTAACAAAAACTTAAGAAACACTTTAACCCTCCGAAAAATCACCAGTAGAATTAAGCTTTCAAAAAATAGCAAGAAATATTTGAAATTTGGTCAGACGAAACGTTTCATTTCCTATATAGAAGGTTTGTACGTATTAAGCAGCATATGTATTCAGTTAGAACAGCCTAGACTTCAAATGCACTGTTTATCCATCTGAGTGAAAAATCTCATTGTATTAATTGGGGTGATACCTCGGTAATTGCTAGATCTAATGATTATGTTTTCAAGAAATTTACTGGAATCGGCAATTATACAAATCACTAATAAAAACAACCTAAATCTTAGTCTGGGAATGTACCATTTGGACCCATATATTTGTAAGATGTTTTATGAAGGACCTTAAAATAAATGAACTAATAAATTAGTCCCACATGTATATAGTTATTATTTCTCTCTCTTCTCTCTCTCTCTCTCTCTCTCTCTCTCTCTCTCTCTCTCTCTCTCTCTCTGGTTCGATATTCTCTCTCCCTCTTTCTCTTGCTCGATATATATATATATATATATATATATATATATATATATATATATATATATATAAGCGAATACCACGGAAATGATAGACAGGAATCCAAGCGCTTTCGTCTTTATTCAGACATCGTCAAGGAGCTACTCTGAATAAAGACGAAAGCGCTTGGATTCCTGTCTATCATTTCCGTGGTATTCGCTTATTATGAAGTCACGTGCATCTACTGTGGATTTTTTAAGCATATATATATATATATATATATATATATATATATATATATATATATATATATATATATATATATTTATCTTTTCTTTTAGTCTTTGCATTAATAATAATTTTTGTTGGGAAAATTTTGTGTAAAAATTCATGATATTAAATTGTATATGCTCCGTGTTTTTTCAATATGTACTGTTTTCTGGAAGAATCACTTGTTTACTGCTGGTATCCTTCAAGGTGTGGCTACCCTCAGGCGACTCCTCCTTTCTGTAGAGTGAAAATCGCCCTTATTGCTTATCTTGTAGTGTCAGTTTGTATATTAAGCCTTCTTTTGACTATGTTGTTCTCTGTAAATCAGTTTGCCTCAGTAAAGGGTCCGAACAGGATCGAAAGTACTTGGCTCTCTCGCTTTTTCATTTTTTTCCTTCGTGGCAAAAAAAAAACACTTTATATATATATAATATATATATATATATATATATACATACATATATATATATATATATATATATATATATATATATATATATATGTATGTATGTATATGCATATATATATATATAATATATATATATATATATATATAAATATATATAAAATTGGACACAGGTTGTAAACTCACGAAGCCGTTCATAATTTTATATTACATTAACATACGTAAAACGATTCTACCAGCTAATGACATTCCATTGTATTACCTTGCTCCAATCAGTAATTTTATTTGATTAGCTATGTATGATATTACATTACCACACATGAGGAAGCTTCCGTTTCATTGGCTGATTTTAAATAAAAATAAAATACACAAAACGTACAATTATTGTAATTGTATTATCATAATAGACATTTATTCTAGAGTCAAAGCAAATAGAATTTCCCGTTCGCCAGGTCGCTTCGTAACTTTTGCATGACCATACTCTCTGTCCTCAATTGAAAACTCCCATTTGGCCACGACTCTCTAGAGAGCCTTTGCCTGGCGTTTAGCAATGCAAATGACTAGTTTGCAATTCCGTCCTCAGAGTAGCAATAGAAGAAGAAGAAAGAAAAAGATTAGTTTTCGATTCGAAGTGTTCGATCACCGCGAGTGTTTGTCGAGCCTTTACTGAGACCCGATTCGATCGCGTCTTGTCTTATTTGCTCTGTTCTCTGTGCTGAAGCTTCGCTGTTTCGATTTTGAAGTTCGAGTCATCGGGATGGCTTCAGATAATTCCGTCTAATCATTTTGTATGTTATGTAACGTCAATTATGATAACTTCATCTCTATTGTTTCATCTTCATTTTTAATTTTTTCTCTTGTTTCATTAAGCGCCTGGGACAGTCTTCGTTTAAACGCCTGCAAACATTTCATTATTACAAACATTTCCGTTCCTTTGCAATATATATAGTGACATTGTAACCGTCTTGTTCCCACTCCCGAGTAGATGGATAGATCCTTAGGGCAGGAATATGTAAATTGAATCTCCAGTCTCGATAATAGAATCTCTCTCTCTCTCTCTCTCTCTCTCTCTCTCTCTCTCTCTCTCTCTCTCTCTCTCTCTCTCTCTTCTATAAAATCGAAAGCATCTTAGAGTAAATTTTCCAGGTCTTTTCCTGATGCCAAGAGAAGTAGGGCGTCCGTGCAAGACGTTCCCAAATAATAGTATTTTGATTCCAAAAGAAGTGAATGGTGATTGCTCCTATTAAGGGCATAGGAGAGAAAGGTAGATATTGCAGGAACGAAGGGGTACAAAGAAATAAAAGGCCACGAGAGAGCCCACACAGAAAGCAGAAAGAGAAAATAAACGCGGCCTTGGTCTAGAATGCATAGTCAGTCTGTTAGTGGGCATAGAACCTGTTCATTTTTATTTTTTCAGGTAAACTTATTGTTAAAGGCAGTTCAAATCAAATATGTCTCCCTGATTCATTTTAACAATCATAAATGAATTTTGATGGATGAATTTTTTATAAAATTCAACTTTGTGCTTTAGTATCGCTTCAAACGGTTTTGTTTTTAGAATGTCTTTTTAATCAAATTATTAACTGTACTGCCTGTTAGCATGTTAACAAATGATATTTATCAAAACCAATATCTTTAAACGTTTATGAAGTACTGTCAGTGTTATAGAAAAAAAAAGTTTTTAAAAATGTACATAAATATTGCAAAACCGAGGAGCATTTTGAATAGGGAAGAAATCTTCATTCCATCTCCTTCCAGCCAGTGGCCTCTCAGAGGGCAGCAGCGTTCCGCCAATGAATCTTGGTATATGCGACAACATTCCATCCTGCATAAGGACATTTATTGCGGATTGCCTGACTTCAAGGAAAAGGTCAGTTTTGACGGCGCCAGTGCTTCTTGCGCTGTGGAAATATATGCCGGTGTTTCCATTCTGCATGGATTTCTGTTTTCGATTAACTAATTTTTAGTTTTCTGTAAAAGAAAACTATTGAGATGGCTTTTTTATTTATTTTTTATTTATTTATTTATTTATTTATTTATTTTACCGTCCGCACTTTTTCTGTCCGCCCTCAGATCTTGATTACTACTGAGAGTAGAGGGCTGCAAATTGGTATGTTGATCATCCACCCTCCAATCATCAGACATACCAAATTGCAACCCTCTAGCCTAAGTAGTTTTTATTTTATTTAAGGTTAAAGTCAGTCATGATCGCGCGTCTGGCACCACTAAATGTGCCAACAACGCAGGCCACCACCGGGCCGTGGCTGAAAATTACATGGGCCTTGGCTGAGAGTTTCATGGGCCTTGGCTGAGAGTTTCATACAGCATTATACGCTGTATAAAAAACTCGATTGAGCCGAAGAAACTTCGGCGCACTTTTTACTTATTTTTGTTGAAAACTAAATTTTGAGAAAATTCTTCAGTTACTCCATTTGTCCCTCCATCTGTGCGTCACTTTCTAAGTCTTCTTCTCATCCTCCTGACTAACTCGTTCAAATTATGCACCTTTTTCGTCAAGCAGTCTTGCTCCAGTTTTTCCTTTTGACCAAACCAGCTCAAAAACCTCTGAGCCAGTCCTTTCACCTGTACTAATACTCGTACATCTCAGCAGCTTCAAATATTTCTCTTTTATTCACATTCAACATTCACAAGGGGAGTTGGGCTCAACTCTCCCTTCAGACTTTTCCAACTTGGCTTCCATACAGACTCTTCCAAATCTCTTCCAAATATTTTTCACAAAATTGCTACTTTTCGAGGTCAATAGAACTCGCCACTTTCCTTGCTTGCCTGTTCTGTGACTCATCCTTAGTTCCATCCGACCATCAGTAAATATTTTTTTTTATGTGCAAACACTTCCTTTTTTTATCACCCATCTTACCTTTCATTGCTCCATCTTCCTGGATTCCATTGAACTTCATCACCTTTTGGGACGCTTTTCACTGCAGTTTTTCACTGCAATCATCCATCAATTCACAATCCACTTTCTTTGATACTTGACCAGTGTCTCTCCCAAAAGGGATTAACAGTTTCTTAGAAACTGCTAATCCCCTAAAAAACTTATATACTCACAGACACAAACACATTCCACGTATTCTGTCGATTCTGTTACAGGCAACGTAATTTCAAGTCCTGGGATGGCAACATGTTTTCTTAATTGAAATCATACAGTTACCAGAAAGAATGGGACTATGATGCATACATCTCTCTCTCTCTCTCTCTCTCTCTCTCTCTCTCTCTCTCTCTCTCTCTCAGAAAGATTCCTGTAAGGTTGATATTTTCCCTCTCCATCTCAAAAAGACACCAGTAAGGATTATTTCTCTCTCTCTCTCTCTCTCTCTCTCTCTCTCAAAAAGACGCAGAAAGGCCTGCAGTGTCAACATTAGCCATATTATTTCTTATATAACTCTCGCAGTCGCTTACTCGCCTCAGGAAGTGGTTTGAAGAATAAGATTATTACTGTCAAGATTTGTGACGTTCTGTTCGCTCTCTTGATTCCCAAACCACGGACAGGGAGAGTTACGGATATGAAAAGATATTGTTCTTGTTTATTTTCCTTATTTTTCTTTTCCCTTTTTCCCTGTCCTGGTCGAGGAAGTAGTCCGCAAATTAAATAGCTTACTACCTTTGCTGAGCTTGTTTGCTAAGAATGTGTTGACAGTACGAATATGGGGAAATATGTTTGATTTTCGGTTTCTTTTCAGTCGAATGAAATGGCCTTGTTTTTGTCGTCATGGGGTTTATTGGGGTACCCTATACCTGTCTTTGTGATACAGCGTATGGTAATATTGGAAAATATAATAATATGATGATTCAAAGATCGATATAAATTGCATTATTTCTCAGTGACCTCACTTGAGCTTATTCCGAAACAGGGAGAAATAATGTTCTTATTTTCTCTCTCGACAATTTTGTGGTAACATTTAATTTTGTGTGTAAATTGGTCGTTTATATTCTTGGCTCTCGAAATTTTTCGTCTTTATATTTTTATTTGAATTGTTTTATCGGCTAAATAGAATAAAAGGTTATTATTAACCTAGTATATTACTAAAATGTCCTCATAGAATATATTATATATATATATATATATATATATATATATATATATATATACATATATATGTATGTATATATATATATATATATATATATATATATATATATATATTATATATATATACATATATATATATGTATATATATAAAGTTTTCATTCAGCCAACGCTTAAGAGGATTAAAGGAAGATTATCAGCAGGAGTGACCTAAATGGCTTACCTGTGGATGGCATCTCTTGGTATAAATACCAACCTTTTCTGTAACTTATCTTCATTCATCTACCTGAAGAGGGAAACAGCAGTTCTGAAAAATAGTATTTTTCTCTCTATATTTTGGCGTTTTTATGGGCTCCTTTTATTAAATTGAATTCTGTTGTAACAGAACATTTTTATCTGTCATGTATATACATACACATATATATATATAATAAACATAATTACAAATACACACATATATATCTATATATATATATATATATATATATATATATATATGTATATATATATATATATATATATATATATACATACACTATATATATATAATAACAATTATTACAAATACATATATATATATATATATATATATATATATATATATATATATATATATATATATATATATATATGTATTTGTAATTATGTTTATTATATATATATGTGTGTATGTATATACATGACAGATAAAAATGTTCTGTTACAACAGAATTCAATTTAATAAAAGGAGCCCATAAAAACGCCAAAATATAGAGAGAAAAATACTATATTTCAAGAACTCTGTTTCCCTCTTCAGGTAGATGAATGAGATAAGTTACAGAAAAGATGGTATTTATACCAAGAGATCCATCCACAGGTAAGCCAATTTAGGTCACTCCTGCTGATAATCTTCCTTTAATCCTCTTAAGCGTTGGCTGAATGAAAACTTTGTCAATGACATTCTGAATCCCATGCTCCCTTTGAGATGTTCATTACCTGACTCTTTTTAATCAAGGCCGATTCCATCATTTGACTCTTCTAGCGGCAGTTGCTGCTATAAATTATATGTGATAAATTCCAGTTTTCTGTGGTTATGTTCACTTGTATGGTTTGAAAATATCCGAGTTAGGTATGGTATAACAGAACTCGGCTATTTCCAACCATATAAGTTGAACATAATCACAGAAAACTGGAAGTTTGTTTACGTATAAATTTATAGCAGCAAACCGCCGGTGCAACGAGTTCAAACTGATGGAATTGGCCTTGATTAAACAGAGGCAGGTAATGAACCTCTCTAAGGGAGCATGGGAATTTCAAATGTCATTGACAAAGTTTTCATTTCAGCACACGCTTAAGAGGATTAAAGGAAGATTATCAGCAGGAGTGACCTAAATTGGCTTACCTGTGGATGGACCTCTTGGTATAAATACCACCTTTTCTGTAACTTTTCTCATTCATCTCTCTCTATGTTTTGGCGTTTTTATGGGCTCCTTTTATTAGATATATATACATATATGTATGTATGTATTGAGAGAGAGAGAGAGAGAGCGAGCCGACATTTCAGTAGTACAAGACTTCAATTAAGGAACAGGGGAGCCTAAGGTCCGGGCACTTTTTCGAGAGGCCCTCGAATTCATTAGGCACGGGGTCCCTGCCTGCTGCCCTTGTTCCTTTCACGGGTCCAGTGGCGGCTTTCTCCTTCTCCTTCCAAGCGCTGCGAAATAGTGAATGGGGATGAGGAAGGAAGGAAGGGTCAGTTGGTGGCATGAAATTGCACGAACTGTTAATTGGTTGAGATGCGATGACTATATGCATCTCTCTCTCTCTCTCTCTCTCTCTCTCTCAATAGACACACACACAAAGGATAATTCCTAGAATAAAATCTCTCTCTCTCTCTCTCTCTCTCTCTCTCTCTCTCTCTCTCTCTCTCTTGAATAAAATATTTCACAAAGGATATTCCCTAGAATAAACTAACTCTCTCACGCACATGAATTCTCATTTCCACAAAGGAAATTTTCTTGAAGAGAAATCTCTCTCTCTCTCTCTCTCTCTCTCTCTCTCTCTCTCTCTCTCTCTCTCTCTCATGAATTTAGACTTCCACAAAGGAAAATCCCCTTAGAGAAGGAAATCAATTTCGTTCTTGGTTGAAGCTTTGTCAATCACTCGCTTTCCGTCCTCTCTTGACACTTCTTCACCCCCCTCCCCATTCCATCCCCATCCCACCCTCCCTTCCTCTACTTCACTTGTACAATTTCTTCTGCATTTCGTGTTGATGGAAGCGAGATCTGAAACCATGCTTCATTATTATGCGTTTCCATTTTCCTGTCGCTGGTAACATGGCCACAATTATCGCTACTCTAACTGCTGCTGGTTTCAACTCCTTTCTCATAATAGTTGTTATTTTTACGGGCTGCTCTAGGAGCAAGAGCCCGTGCTGGCGCAAAGCAATTTAAATTATAACCAACCAGCCGTTTGTTACTACAGTAATTGGCAGCAATCGTAGTGAAGTTTAGTTTATATATCTTGACGTTGTGAAATCCAAAAGTAAATTTTATCTGCAGAAGAATTTGTACTATCTTTATAAGCGACTAAACAAGTCAGTCTGAATAATCAAAGTAAAACGCCAAAGTTTTTTTCTCCGGCAGAATTCCTCGTACTAAGTTTCTTAAGCAGAATTCGTTGTAATAAGTTCCTTAAGCAGAAATCTTCGCACTAAGTTTCATACCATAATTCCTCGTACTAAGTTTCTTAAGCAGAATTCCTTGTAATTAGTTTCTCCCGCAGAATTCCCTCGTACTAAGCTCAAACGAGTGAAAGTTTCCTGACGAGATGGCAGCATCAGCGGTTTACAACGACCTCATACCTGGGAGAGCTCTCTTCAGATAACGGCGACGTACCCTCTCGTTCTGGGGACAGGAGGAAACTTTCCTCTTAAGAGCGGGGATAAACTGTCAGTGAAATTAGGATCTTTGTCAAGTACGATGCCGTAACTGTCTCGTAAAGAAAAGAATCTTTGCCTCAGTCAAGCGAGGACGTTCGATGGTACTCTCTAACTTGTTTCCTTTATGGGTAGATGCATCATCTGTGTTTTTGTGCTTGAGTCAGTCATTCGCCAACTAAAATTGTTATATTGTATAATCACATAAAAGGCTACATTTTGTTAATGGTTTTTACTAATTAGCAAGATTTCATATTGATTGAATAACGAACTGCGCTGTCGTGTTTATTTTGGACAACGTCTTGGTGGACTAAACCTTGTGCTTGATTTAATCTGTTGGCACCATGCATTTTCTTAGTTTGGTATCTAAGTGATGTTTTGGATTGCAATTAACTGATTGGCGAGATTCTTTTCCGCTGCAATCAACCGGATATATCCAGCAGTTGAGCTAAACAGCTGACTTAAAATTGTTTATCTTAAAATTTAACATCATTTTGGATGTATTTATATTAACCATCTCCATCTACCGGTTATTATTTTTATGGGTTTGAAATAACCCATTTGCATGTTTTATAATATAAGTGTTTGAATTAACCATCTACTGGTTATATTTCATGTTTGAAGTTAACATCGTACCTGGTTATTAATTTTGTTTGAATGAACCGTGTAGCTGGTTACATTTTATGTTTGAATTAATAATCTACCTGGTTATATTTTATGTTTGAGTCAACAATCTGCATGGTTATATTTTATGTTTGAATTAACCATCTTCCTGGTTATGTTTTATGTTTAAATTAACCATAAGCCTATCTATAAATTTATTGAAGTTGACCTACTACCACGCTACACATAGGCTAGAACCTATATTGTTGAGTTAACTGATAGTCGTTCTGCTTTAGCGTTTATTCAATTAATTGTAGTGCTTTGTTTTGTATCAAAAACCTTTGACCCAAATATGACGTTGTTCGTATCCCAATATGTCCGCTCTGAGGCAACTCTTCCTCTGCAGGTTATGCCAAGGTTTTGAGTTTCGTCCTAATTTCGCGTCATTAACTAACATGCTCCGTTTTTTATATTTGAATCTTTCTTTGTCAAGGTTCTCGTTAATGGTACTTCGGTGTCGAAGAAGTTTTCCTTCTTTGACTGAACTTCATTCCCAAACCGTGACTTTCAGATCGAAGAAAAGAAAGCCTGAAAGTTGGTCAAGTTGATGAAGGTAGAAGTCATGATTATCACAATAATAATGATGAAGAAATTACAGTGACGACTGCCATATTTAGCTCAGCCGAAGAAAGTTATTCATCAGGAACCTCGGCGTTAATAATTAGACGTTGTGACGTCCAGTTTTAGTAGCCGTAATCAATCAATAAATCATAAGTATCAGGGAAATGTTAAGCGCTGACATTAACAAATATAGGTAATAATATTTGTTAATTTCAGCGTTTGAAATATCTCCGATACTTATGATTAATTGATTGATTGTGGCCACTAAAACTGGCGTCAAACGTTTAATTGTATTATTAACGCCGATGTCCTGATAAATAACTCTACGGCTGAGCTAAATGGCAAACGTCACTGTCATTTCTTCATCATTATTATTGTTATAATCATGACTTCTACCTTCATGAACTCGACCCTCTTTCGGGATTTCTTCTTTCCCTCGATCTGAAAATCGTGATTCGGGAATGAAGTTCATCGAAAGAAGAAGGAAAAAAAACGTCTTCACACCGAAGTACCATTCAAGCAATATTTTTCCTCTTGAGATTTTCCGGGTAAGAGATCCAGGGTAAAATAAATCTTTCCCTTCCTGATTTTTCCACCGAATTCAACGCTGAAAACATCGCCTCAGTGGCGTGATCGGTATGGTCTTGGCCTGCCACCTCGGTGGCTGCGAGTTCGATTCTCTGGCATTCCACTGATGGGTGGGAAATGTGTATTTCTGGTGATAGTAGTTCACTCTCGACGTGGTTCGGAAGTCACTTAAAGAAATTGGTCCCGTTGCTGAATAACCACTGGTTCTATGCAACGTAAAAACACCATACAAACAAACAAACAAACGGCGCGGAAAACGTGGCGTTTTTGAGGCTTTTAATCGTTTTAGCTACCTTCGCATTTCAGCCTGGATTTTATCAGGTTTATTAATAAGGACAAGCTACTTAATGGAATTTTCTCACTTATGTTTACATTTCAAGCTCGGTCGTATAACAGCAATGAGCAGAATTAGTTTATTGAAATGCAACCTTTTCTTAATGAATTCTATTTCAGTTGAATATAGAATTTAGGCCAGAGGCCAAGCACTGGGACCTATGAGGTAATTCAGCGATGAAATGGAAATTGACGGTAAAAAAGTTTGAAAGGTTTAACAGGAGGAAAACCTCAAAGAAGTTGCACTATGAATCAAGTGTTGGGAGAGGGTGTAAAGTAAGATGAAGAAAGAGAATATGAAAGGAGGTTCGTAAAAGGAACGAAAGTGGTTACAGCTAGTGGCCGTTAGAAGAGGGTGTAAAGTAAGATGGAGAAAGAGAATATGAACACAGTTGCAGTAAAAGAAACGGAACAGTAGTTGCAGATAGGGGCCGAAGGCACGCTGCAAAGAGCCTTAAGTAATGCCTACAGTGCACCGCATGAGGCCCACTGACGGCACCACCCACCTACTGGGTTATTGAATTTGAAAATGGCTGTTATGATAGTAATAAACAATTCATTGGCAGGATCCATCTTATTTTGGAATACATTCAAATCTGATCTGCATCAGTTCATTCCTCGATATCATCGATCGATTCCATTTCCTCAACCGGCCTTGAACGTTTACCAGAAGAGTTTCCAGATTTTTCGTTTCAGTAGGTACAAAAAAAATCCACTTTTCCCTGAAATGAAAACGTAATATTCTGCTACATCCCCTACTTATGATTTTACCTTTCATAAATCTCTATGTTGATTTGATCCTCTGACATAAGCTAAACTCGAAAGAGACAAGTTGTGTAATGTAAGAGCAAAGAGGTTTATCGTAAGCTCCTCCTCGTTCAATATTTAGACTTACATAAAATCTTCAGTAAAATATATCACAAAACCATTTCAAAGCCCTCTGAAGTTCTCCCCCTACAAGCAAAAGCGCGGGGAACAAGCAACAGCAATGCACAGCATCTGGTGGGGACGGAAAAGGCTATTTCCTTTGAAAATTGTACCCCAGTATTTTTCGTATCGGAGTTCGTTCAAGTGGAAGCTTGTGAAACCAGAAAACGCTACGGCGTGTTTTCCTTTTTCAAGAGGTTAAATTCTGGTGATGTCGCGTTCTTTTGGGTGAAAACTCTCGTTTAAACAAGGAAATATTATATTTGGTTTCTGATACGGTGTTAAAGGTTATTTATTTTATAGGTTTCACAAAATTTTATTTATCTCTCATAGGTTCCAATAAAATATTAATAGTAAGGGTAATGAAATTTTTTT
>NC_087209.1:13403981-13413981 GCF_015104395.2 Macrobrachium nipponense | reverse complement strand
CTTTTGAATAAGCTTGTGCATTAAAGTTCGCGTCATGCTTTGGCGTTGATTTTAAAGAAAGAAAAATCGGTTTGCTTTTAGTTTGTTATTTCTATCCATAGTTTTTTATTATTTACTTCAACTGTCACACACAATAAATTATATATAATTATATATACTAGCAAACTTACTCATCTACGATGGGTGATAAAAATACGGGTGCAGCAGTAAAATTTATATGTACTATTTGTTCAGCAATATTAAAATAAGGACGATTTTTATACATAACCACTACAGAACCTCTTTGTACTCAATATTATCAGTTTGTTCACAACTTAATTTCAAGTTGGCAGAGTCAGTTGCTCTGCTCATCGCCACCAATACAGTTGGCCATGCGTGAACATGGGTGAAGGCAGAAACACAAACCAACACGATCCAAAGTCTGGCCCTGCGACTTGTTTGCAGTGAATGAGAAGGCCAGGTGATGGGAAACTGCTGCGCCGTAACTGGAACGGAAACTGGTTGTCCGAAGGCATCAGAGGAACCTGGGGATGAAAAGACGTTTTGCCGGTGTGAGGGCTCGTTGCTGTCACTGCTTCGATGACGTGGGAGTTTAGCTCCATAACGGTGTACCTCGTTCCGTTGCAATGTCCAATGGGAGGATCGAAATTCCGAGCACCATTACAGGGCAGTACTTCTTCAACGTTACCTTGTGCACTGGCAGTCCCGATGGATTTAAGTTATTCAAAAAATCTTGCGGATATTGATGATAATTTTCATCTTCTATTGTGTCCGAGCTGAAATATTCGCGACTTTCTCCGGGGAAGTTGTACAGAAATTAGTATGACAAATTCGTAAAGTAACTAAGTCTACGGGAATAACCAGCCTCGTTTCACGGCCAGAAACAGCTCCGTTTCAGGGAATCCCTTCCTCCACCCCCACCATCTTAGGGGTCCCCCACCCCTACCATAACCCTGCCTAGTTTCATGCCCATCTGACCAGCCGTGTTTGGCCGTGATTGAATGACAGACAGACAGACAGACATTACGCCCATTATAGTATGATATATATATATATATATATATATATATATATATATATATATATATATATATATATATATATATATGTGTGTGTGTGTGTAGTGGTGATACATGCGTATATGCTGGCTCATGATTTACGAACAATCAATTCTCCATTACATCTCTAAATGTGCCGGATAGAACATTAAACACTTATAACTCCGTAGAGAATTGAACTTACTTAACACTTAAAGTCCGAATGTTGTTAACGCGCTTAGATATCCAAAGGTTCCAGGCGTTATTCGGTAACTTTGGACGGAGAAGTTTGACTCAGCACTTAGGTCCAAACTGACAGGGCTTGTTCCGGTGTGTTAGGCAAGTTTATCATGTTGCCCTGGGCAGGGTAATTAGAGCCTGCATGTATTCGTGGCTTTCACTGGAAGGGTCGAGTATTATATTTCTGTTTAAAAATGTTTTACTGGGGAATTCTGTGTTCTTAATTATCATACATTATTATAACTGCATACAGATCATTTTCATTTTTCTTCGTAGAAAATTTTAAGATAGTTTTCCTTCTCAATTGCAAGAATGGAGCGCCTCAGTTGCGTGATTGGTTGTGGTCTTGGCCTGCCACCTTGGTGGCCGCGTGTTCAATTCTCGGGCATTCCATTGACGGGTTAGAGATGTGTATTTCTAGTGATAGAAGTTCACTCTCGACGTGGTTCGGAAGTCACGTAAAGCCGGTGGTCCCGTTGCTGAATAACCACTTGTTCCATGCAACGTAAAAACACTATACAAACAAACAAACAAACAAATATGTGCAAGAATGGACACTGGGAGTTCACACACACGCGCATACACACACACACACACACACACATATATATTCAGGTTTTTCGTATTTGTTGATTTATTATGAAAATATATTTGGCTGCCCAACAAGAAGATCGTAAGGTTTTTATTTCCATTTTATGTATGAATATTGCAAGTCTTCTTTGAGATATTTTCTTTTGCATAGGTAGATTGGGGATAACATTTCCAGACGTTCTAAGTTTACTTCATTTTCTGTGGAAAGCATCTTTCATTTGTCTTGATTGCCTTACCTGTGTGTGTGTGTGCTGTTTTTTTTTATTATTATTATCAACAAAGCCTACACTTTCATTTCACTTATAATATACGAAAGCGTCGTTTATTGTCCTTTGCTTTTTTGTAATACTCATTTATAATTGTATTTTTTGTTGCGCTCTATTGTTTTCTTACTTGAATCAAGTTTGGGCTGTGACACTTACGAAAGTTTCATTCCCACGAAGATTGTTTTTATTGAAGATAACACTGAACTCATATCTGACGAATGAATTCCATCGAGGTCTGCTTCCCAGGTTATATAGTTTTGCAATGAATATTTATCTGTGATTTGATATTTCTTGTTCGATTCTTTCGTGGCATTTCATTTTGAAATGCTCGATTTTCCATACAGTGGGAAGACGGCGTAAATGTCATCAAAAGCTGTCCTTTTTTTCCCTAACACCTACCTGATTTCTAATCGTATCTCATGAGAGAGAGAGAGAGAGAGAGAGAGAGAGAGGGAATAAAATAGAGAAAGGGAGAGAGAGAGAGAGAATAGAATAAAGAGAGAGAGGGAGAGAGAGAATAACAGAGAGAGAGAGAGAGTATAAAAGAAAGGAAGAGAGAGAGAGAATAAAGGAAAAGAGAGAGAGAGAGAGAATAATAGAAAGAGAGAGAGAGAGAGAGAGAGAGAGAGAGAGAGAGAGAGAGAGAGAGAGGGAATAAAGAAAAAAGTGAGAGAGAGAATAAAAGAGAGAAAGAGAGATAGGGAGAGAGAAATAAAAAAACGAGAGAGAGAGAGAGAGAGAGAGAGAGAGAGAGAGAGAGATCTTCACAACAACGCTTACATTGCATACATCGTCCGTGCCTCCTCCTCCTCCGAAGTAGTAACCAACCATTTGTCACTTCGTGAAAAACGACTCCGAATATCTTATGCATGCAAGCGACTACAGTGTCGCCATTTCTCTCCTCGTCTCCTCGGTATACCCCGAAAGCCTTATCGCTTTCCGATTCCCTCTAATAGAATTGGCGAGTCACAAAAACAAAACTCGCTGGGGGTTGGGGGGTGGGAGGGGGAATGTTGTGGAGGGGGAGGGAGTTTCCATGGAGGAATTGCATCCGTGTATTTGTCTTCTTGTTTTTGCTTGTTTTGCTTGCAAGCGCAGTGGGTGGTGGTTCGTGCATTGTTTTGTTTTTTTTAATGCATGCGTATGTCTGTGCAGAGGTTACGTGGGTAAATTTATATAAATGTATATATATAATACATATACATATATATGTATATATATATATAATACATATACATATATATGTATATATATATATATATATATATATATATACATATATATGTGTTTATATATATATATATATATATATATATATATATATATATATTATACATAAAATGTAATATATATTCGTGTGTGACAAGATGTTATTTGATGCCAAATAGGTAGAACGAATATTTGTACTATCATCTCCAGTCGTATTACAAAAAAGAAAAAAGAAAAATAAAAATAAAAATTCCTAATCTATTTCTGAAAATTTTCAAACCCACTTTTCTACATTAATTCTGCCGGGAAGTTAAGCAATTGATTTTCCTCTTATTCCAGGTCTCCTAAGAGGAATGGATGATTGCAGTTGGAAAAAAAAAACCTCCTGCATATAACAAAAGTTGATGAAATTTCTCATCTTTATATCGACAGCTTTTGTGGCGCAGGATTTTTTTAAGAACTGCAACACATCATGTTTCGGAATATTCCCGTGGTTTTGCAGAACATGGAAGCGTTTAATTCCCAGGAATTGCATTTTCTAATTAGAATTTGTAACATGCAGCACCGCTGTCTTTAATATACTTACGTAATAGACGTACATACATACACAAAACATATTTTTTGGTATACACACATACACTATATATATATATATATATATAATATATATATATATATATATATATATATATATGAATAACTTGATCACGAAATATATAAAACGTGATGGTATGTATACATAAAAAAGTACTGCCTCTTCATTTTCCTCCGTGTATTACCTTTATATATATATATATATGTGTGTGTGTGTGTGTGTGTGTGTGTGTGTGTGTGTATATGTATTATATATATACGCATGTATACATACCTATAGATAGATAGATATATAGATATGTATATATGAATAAATTAAAAATATACATGCACACAATTACACATATGTATAATGTAATATAAAGATAATATATATTATATATATATATATATATATATATATATAACATATATAATATATATATATATATATATAATATATATATTACACCAATAAAAGATATCCTTACCTCCTGGTGCACAAGAGACCAAATGCATATATTCAATTTTAACTGTACCTCATAACCTCGCGTCCTTGGAACCTTATTGAATCATGTCATTCTTTTCCATTTTTTGTGCGCACGCGCGACTTGAAAGAGAACTTCTTGCGTGTATAACCTTTCATGTGTCTAAAAACAGCGCTTGGGCTTCGATCTGAACCAGAATTAATATTCTCGTGCCCAAGCTGAAACGGACTCGAAATGAAAATTGGAAATATTCAGTTATTTTCATCATTGCTGGAGATTCCTTTAGTAAAATACTAAAAGAATATTATTGCGAAGGATGGATTTGACGGTGGAATTTATACCAGAGGGTATTTTATCTTATATTGCTCTTGGCTGTACACACACACACACACAAATTGAAATATATCTGTCATGCGACGAAAGCTTAAATTCTCTTTTCCGTAATGTTCTCGAATATTAATTCCAGTGAAATCCTTTTAGAAGTCAAGATAAGAGTGAATTGAAAAAACCATCATTTTCCACACTGAGTCTTGGACACGCGTCGAGGAAGAAGTGCGACGCGGAAATAGAATAAGATCTTTATCACTATACAGAGTAAGAATCTTTATCAGGGAAATGGAGTAAGAATCTTTATCACTATACAGAGTAAGAATCGTTATCAAGGAAACAGAGTAATAATCTTTATCACTAAATTGAGAAAGAATCTTTATCACTAAATAGAGTAAGAATCTTTATTACTAAATAGAGTAAGAATCTTCATCACGGAAATAGAGTGAGAATCTTCATCACGAAATAAGAGTGAGAATCTTTATCACTAAATAGAGTAGGAATCTTTATTACTAAATAGAGTAAGAATCTTCATCAAGGAAATAGAGTAAGACTCTTTATCACTAAATAGAGTAAGAATCTGTATCAAGGAAATAGAGTAAGAATCTGTATCACTAAATAGAGTAAGAATCTTTATCACGGAAATAGAGTAAGAATCTTTTTCACTAAATAGAATAAGAATCTTTATCAGAATCTTTATCAATAACTAGAGTAAGAATCTTTATCATGGAAATAGATTAAGAATCTTTATCATATTTTTGTTACATGACTGAAGAAATGATACGGTGTTGTAACCACTACACAAGCAATTATGTTCGTGATTAAATATAGTATTTGAGAGAGAGAGAGAGAGAGAGAGAGAGAGAGAGAGAGAGAGAGAGAGAGAATAGTCTGGAAGTGTTTCAAATGCCTTGTTTATTGACGGAATATCCTGTGGGAAAGCATAATTCGATATAATCCTCAGTGCCCTGCGGTAATTAGTCGCAAAACCCTTTGGAGTTTAGGCACTCGGTTGATGAGCTAATGGCGCAGTTGCCCACTTGAATGCCAAAGGCAGAAGACGACGGAGGAGGAGGATATTGAAGTGGTTATCAACTGACTCAAAATGGAAGATCACCTTGTCGGTGAAATGTCGACGAAGGTTGATGGATAACGGAATTTCTTGCAACTCGTTCGTGTAGTTGCCAAATGTTTCCTTCTTTGAGTTTCTGGAAATGCGCTTTAGGTGACTTCGAGTTTTTTTACGAACTTTTTGTTAGGAATACCATTCTGACGCAGCTCTGTGCTTTTATATATATAATATATATATATATATATATATATATATATATATATATATATATATATAGCGCAGGGAATGGAAGACATAGACAAGTTAATGTTGCAGCTTTTTTGTATGATTGGTGATCACAAAAAATCGTATCAAGTGGCATTATTTATTTGGAATTCGTCAAATAGCCAAAACTGGTATTGTTAAGTTCACAGCCAAAGCAATTTACATTGAGAAAATTTTAACATTATACCTATATATATATATATATATATATATATATATATATATTTCATAAACAGCATTTATCCACATAAATCAAACACACTTCTGTTGTAGCCTTGCCTGTGGAGACTTTACAATATTTGTTGGTTTGGATCTTACCGAGACCTGTATAGAGATTACGCAATTAAGAGCAGGAAGATTTATTGGCAATTCTGTTGCTCTCGACAAGATATTGCTGGATATGATTTCTGCAGTCTTAATTGTCGTAGTAATTGGTTCATATTTTCTCGTGTCAGTAATAACTTTCAGTCGGCCTATGGATTTGTGGAGCACAATCATGAAATCATTCTAGTAATTTTTGCGTTTAACGTTTTATTCTAAAGAATTAATATTATATATATATATATATATATATTATATATATATATATATATATATATATATATATACATCACACAATATTCATAACTGCATAAATGCAAGCCTAGTAATAAATTCAAGAATGTATCTTATATACAAACAAGTTTCAGTCTCTCGAAAATATCTAACAGACATTTCCTCGTAAACTTAAGAACGTAATAATTCCTTAAAGAAAGAAGGACCGCTGTTAATATCCTCTGCTACATCAGTAGAAAAGTTTCACTTAGAGACCTGTAGAGAGAGATTTATCAACCTATTCGGTTTCTCTTTTGTTTTCACCATTGTTTTATTGACGTTTGAGATGGGGGTTTAAATAACCGATTTTAAGCTTACTTCCATTTAAGCAGAATCATGCTGCGTTTGCAAACTAATCTATTTTTGTACCTCAGGTTTAATTTGAATCCCCCCGTTTAGATGAAGAATTGTATCAGAGTTCGTGAGAGAGAGAGAGAGAGAGAGAGAGAGAGATGCTGATCTTCGGGCCGAGTCTGCCAATTTCACAGGTAGGTGTAATAACTGAAGCCATAGGGGCATAACATATAGTATACATGCATATATATATATATATATATGTATGTATGTATATATATATATATATACACATATAAATATACATATAAATATACATATATATATATATATATATATATATTATATAACTATATATATATATATATATGAATAATTATCACATGACCGTGATTCATATAAATTATTAGGAGCTACAAATTTTCCTTTAATATATTACCCGAGGTAGAGCGAATAAATATTAAAGGACATTTGTAGCTTAAATAATATACATATATATATATCTATACATACATATATGTATGTGTATATATATATATATATATATATATATATATATAAGTCATTTCACATTACGTGATTCATATACATACATCGAGCTATAATGTCCTTAATATCTAATTCGCTCTACCTCGGAATAATATATTTTCATATATGCTTTACCGATGGGGAATTTTTACACGATAATAGGTTTGCCTGGTCCCGGGCGCGAACACAAGAAGCGCGCCCGGGAACCAGGCAAATCTAGTATCGTGTATTAATTCCGAGGTAGACCGAATTAGATATTAAAGGACATTGTAGCTCGATGTATGTTTATAGTGAATCACGATAACTGTTTGAAATGACTTATATAAGTGCTACGTGTTGTCAAAAGCACTACAAACGCTACCGTAGTCGAGGTGGGTTGATGTTGTCTCCAAACCAATGAATTACCTGAGCGCGAAAGGTATTTGAGGGTGAGAGACGACATAAACTTTTGCCTCTCGCGGTGGTGGGGTTGGTAAAAGCTTCACTGACGTTCCTGGATTTGAATGTCTTCTTGGGTTCGCGCCCGGGACCAGGCAAATCTATTATCGTGTAAAAAATTCCCCTTCGGTTAAGCATATATGAAAATATATTAATTCCGAGGTAGAGTGAATTAGATATTAAAGGACATTGTAGCTTTATATATATATATATATAATATATTATAATATATATATGTATATATATATATTATATATATATATATATTTTATATATATATATATATATATATATAATATATATATATATATATATATATATGTATATTATTTAAGCTAACATGTTCCTCTTTAACCCTTAAACGCCGACTGGACGTATTTTACGTCGACATTTTTTGTCTCTCGGGTGCCGACTGACGTATTTTACGGTCGACATACAAAAGTTTTTTTAAAATTCGCGGAAAAATACTTTTAGGCCTACCAGCCCGAAAACTCTTGAATCACGCGCCTTGGGGGATGCTGGAGTTCACGGATCAAGGTGTTGTTTTGTTTACAATCGTTACGCAGGCGCGCAAGCGCGAATTTCTTTCTTGCCGCACTAAAAAAAGTATCTGTGACACATCTCGGAAATTATTTCGTCACTTTGACATAATTTTTTTACCATTTTTAAATTAGCCGTTACATAGAGTATTTTATATGAAAATGTGCGCATTTTTATGTAGAATACAACAAAAAAAATACTCATGATTGTAGCTTTTATCAGTTTTAAGATATTTTCATATAAATAACGATAAGTGCCAAAATTTCAACCTTCGGTCAACTTGACTCTACCGAAATGGTCGAAAACGCAATTGTAAGCTAAAACTCTTATATTTAAGTAATATTCAATCATTTAACTTAATTTTGCAACTAATTGGAAGTCTCTAGCACAATATTTCGATTTATGGTGAATTTATGAAAAAAAAAAAAACTTTTTCCTTACGTCCGCGCGGTAACTCTTCCGAAAATAATCATACATGCGATTGTGGTAATGTTTGCACCATTTTAAATTAGCCGTTACATCAAAGTTTATATATGAAAATGTGCGCAATTTCATGCACAATACAACTAAAACAACCCATGGTTGTAGCTTTTTCATGAAATTTTGATTTTCATATAAAAAATGATAAGTGACAAATTTTCAACCTTCGGTTCAATTTTGACTCTACCGAAATGGTCGAAAAACGCAATTGTAAGCTAAAACGCTTATATTCTAGTAATATTCAAGCATTTACCTTCATTTTGCAACAAATTGGAAGTCTCTAGCACCAATATTTCGATTTATGGTGAATTTATGAAAAAAAATAACATTTTCTTTACGTCCGCGCGGTAACTCTTCCGAAAAAAATCATACGTGCGATTGTGGTAATGTTTGCCCACCTTTTAAATTAGCCGTTACATAACGTTTTATATATGAAAATGTGCGCAATTTCATGTATAATACAACAATAAATAGTTGAAGGTTGTAGCTATTCTCATTTTCGAAATATTTGCATATAAATCACGATAAATAGAAAAAACCACGTTCGGTCAAATTTGACTCTACCGAAATGGTCGCAAAAAACGCAATTGTAAGATAAAACTCTTACAGTCTAGTAATATTCAGTCATTTATCTTCATCGTGAAAGAAATTCGAAGTCTCTAGCACAATATTTAAATTTATGGTGAATTTTTAAAAAAACTTTCCTTCCCTCCGCGCGCGGATTCTCCGCCACAAATCTCCGAAATGCGTAAGTCCCATTCTCGGAATATTTGCTCCGTTTCATATTAGGCATTTCATAGAGTTTTATATATGAAAATGTGCGCAATTTCATGTAGAATAAAACGAAAAATATTTGAAAGTTGTAGCTTTTCTTATTTCCGAAATAATTGCATATAAAAAATATATATATAAAAAATTCGACATTCGGTCAACTTTAGCTCGTCAGATATGGTCGAAAACTGCATTTGTAAGCTAATATTCTTACAGTATAGTAATATTCAATCATTTGTCTCCATTCTGAAACATATGGAAGTCTCTAGGACAATATTTAAATTTATG
>NC_087209.1:13381481-13401481 GCF_015104395.2 Macrobrachium nipponense | reverse complement strand
TTTTCGAAAAACTGAATATACTCCTTGGTCTAATAACCATATACACATGAAGATTGATAAACAAAATGGAAATCAATTTACCTAAAATATTCAACGACCTCTTGGATCTGACTATTTCCAATAACTCAAGAAAAAACTTTACTTCAACTGACAAGTCCTATTGATCGTGATGTCAGAATTATATCGGTACATAACAAAATGTGGATTTCCACAACTACCGTTATATTCCTCGTGACCTTTCGCAAGCTTAGAAATAATTGCCTCGGCAACGAAAAAAGAACAAAACTAGGTCAACTCAGTCGCCTTCACTTACCTAACTAATGACATAAACGGTTTCCCATGACGGGAAATTACGCTGACCAGCCAAGGACTACGGCCCATTCATAAAAACTATAACGGCCGCCTCCATTCAATTTATTTTCACACATACTATGAGTGGGAATTATGATAGTCTAAAACCCCAAAATAAATAGGGAAACTGCTCCGTGTGGTAGCCTCCGATAAAAAGGATTTTGCTCATGCCCCATTGGAGTTCATTTTGTTTCGTCACGTCGAAATGACGAAACCTATCGTATTAAAAAATATTTCTTGGTTGTTAATCATTTTCAGGACTATCTCTTTCAATTTTTGAAATAACTTTGAGCGGTTAATTTCCATAAAAGCGAACAAATGACCCCTTTAGGATGAGAGATCTATTATATTTTGATCAAAGCTTGCAATTCCAAATTACAGAATACAAGTCAGGATTTTTTACAGAAGAACGAATGAAGTATTCCTACAGTGAAAGCCTGATTTTGGATGTTTTTATTTATTTATTTATTTTAAGGAAATTTGTCTGCTCCTGACACACAACTTCCACCGAATTCCGACAAATTCTTCACAGTTTTCACAGTGCAAAACAGTTTTCTTTCTGTATACGAACAAACGTAAAGCCCTTAAATACTTTTTTTTTTTTTTTTTTGTTTTTTTATATAGTACGCAAGGTCCAATATCAATCTATCAGCCAGTTACTGGATTCTCCGTTTAAACTTAACTCTCTCTTTTATTTTGTCTATCTTAATTTATTCAGTGTTCCCCCTCATTAATTTTCTCCCAACCAATCGATCATTCGCTCTTCGCCTTCCAATCGTGGCCTGTCATTTACAAATAAAACATAAGAGATTCCACTTCTCTTTTTCTCTTCCCTCCGTTTCTTACCTCATTCACTTGGGAAAATGAATAATCGAGGATGAAAGGTTGAAGGATTGTCGTTGGTTATTGTATATTATCTCCTTACCCTAGTCTATGAATTTTATTTTTTGAAAATCGTATACCAGGTCATCGGGATTTGATGTGACTAGGAGCGCATTTACGCATAGCATCTTTGACGATAAATGAATATTTTAACAAAAACAATCGCAAATAGCAATTTTTTTTTTTTGCGGGTTTATGGAGAAAAGGTTATACGAATCAATGAAGAAAAAGATATATGAATCTTTTTATGATAACTTCTCTGAAAAGTGCGTAACAATATAGTTCATTTATTACTATTTCCCTCAACATGGAAACAGGAGGATAAAAGTTTACAATAAACAACGAAGAAAATCACCTAACCATAAAACTAAAATGATAATTAAGAGCAAATCAAGTAAAAACAAACACGAGAGACTCAACACAAAGTATAATAAAGACCGTAGTTGTCGATGGGCAGATATTCCTGGCGTCACTGAATTCCTTCAGCAGAGGCATTTGGGCTCCGCAATTATCAGAGGCCCCGTCAACGATAATCCTTGTCGTGAGGCCTCCCCTGGAAGAATAATCGAATCGGGGACCGAGAGGCCGACATTTCCATGCACGCGGCTGGAAGAGGATGGTGGCAGGAGAAGCCGCTGGAAAAATGGAAAGGTTTGTGATCTGTTGGCGATTTTGAATTTTACCAATATTTTTTTTATTATTATCATTTGCAGGCTGTACAAATCATCATGATGAAGGGGCAGGTAGTGTTGAAAAAAGTATTTCGTAAGAGAGGATCATTAGAATGTGACGTGAGCCTAATGGCGCTGGAAACGATTTAGATCATTAGGAGTTAGAGATAAAGTAGAATTTAATGGAGAGAGAGAGAGAGAGAGAGAGAGAGAGAGAGAGAGAGAGAGAGAGAGAGAGAGAGAGAGAGAAACTTTCCTCGGCAACTAACTTTCTTGCTTAGGACGGGGAGTTAAATGGAACGGCTGAGAAACCGAAAGAAATCCGAGATTTTCCTAATTTCAATTATCAAATCAATTCGATATTTAAAGTGAAACAGTTTATAAGAAACATTATGTACAGTTCGCTTCGCCCACATAAGATCCAGGGTTCGATTCCCAAGAGAGTCGGAATTACTGGGGCCGATACTCTTGAGACCCAACATGCTTCCCTTACACGGAATTAGGTACATTGGGAGTGATTACTTAGTCTAATTCAGGAGAATAGAATGACAATTTTCAGTTTTTTGTGGGTCAGAGGTAGTTCTTAATGTGACATTTTTTAGTCACTTGTTTCATATCATGTTCAACTAGCTTGGGAAATAAAAAGCTCATTTTTGTATTTATGAGGATCCATTAGCCTAGCTTGGTATCGTTTGCAGAGAGAGACAGCCAGCAACTAAAGGTAAGAGACTTGTCACTTGTTTAATTTTGATTAACCAGTGCCGAGTGGTTAATTTGGTCGGTTATTATATATATATATATATATATATATATATATATATATATATATATGTGTGTGTGTGGTGTGTGTGGTGTGTGTGTGTGTGTGTGTGTGTGTGTGTGGCCACCGGTAGCAACCGGTTTATAAGTCAGTCAATCAAACAAAAGAGTGGGTAAATTAGTTGTGAAAGGTTTAATCAATCCCTCTCAGCTACACTGCTTAGCGGATTATCGGAGTGACTCGCATACGAAAAATTAACTAAACTTGACTGTTTCATGTGTTAAAATAATGAAAAAAAAAATCTAGCTTTATTTGTAGAAACGAAATCTCTGTGGCTATGTTCTGAATCACTCAAGAGCTTATTAACAATACAAAAAATTATGTCCATCATCGAAGGCCAGAGTGAGGACGTATATATAAACTTGGAGTAATTATTATTAATTGAAATAAGTATATAATTTTTGACTTAAACAAAAATGCCGTAAGTTGGGCTGACTCATGGCGGAAAGTACTATGATGGCAGCTCTAACAATGAACAAGTGTGGAGGTGGGAAGCCGTTTTCCAAATTGAATCCTCTGATTCAGGACGTGTAGGAGTTGAAAAATTATTTACCAATAACATTCAGATTTCAGAATGATGAAATCATTTTGAATTTTCGAAAAAAAAAACAGAATTCTGGCGAACAGTGATTGCAACATTTTTTAAATCGCGATATGAAAACTTTCTCTCTTGGATTTTAGACGGGTGAAAACGAAAGGTTTTTTTTTTTTTGAAAGGTAAAACGAAAATGAGGGCAAATCTGACCTCGCTAGAATCGTACCTCACAGAGAGAGAGAGAGAGAGAGAGAGAGAGAGAGATAGGAGAGAGAGAGAGAGAGAGAGAGAGAGTAGATATTCTAACAACAAAAATAATATACATAAAAATTTGAAACAATCCATATTTTGAAAATCAATAACTCAACAGACAACTTCACTTGTGACCTAACCGCATCATATTCACGATATGAAAATACACGATACAGACATAGCAGTTGATTAGGGAATTAATTACCTCGCTGCTTCAAACTGCCAAGGCACTGATGATAATCTTGATAATACTAAAATCCCTATTTGATTACTCGCAGAGCATAAATATTACTCCATTAACTATCGAAGTATGTCATTAACTGAAATTATCAAATGAAGTTAACAACTTCATCTTCTGATATTCCAAAATCTGAAGACCTTTATCGTAAAGGGTCATCTTCTTTATCATCTTAATCAAACATAACAAGACCTTCAGCAGTAAAAGGTCACTGCGATTATAAAAGAAATATACGGCTTCAGTAGTTTAATCACACACAATACACATACACATACACGCACACACACACACACACACACACACACACACACACACTAACACACCCATTCATACATAACCACCAGTTTCCCTTCCCAACAAATTCTCTAGCTTCGAGGTTAAAAAAATCCCATACAAATTTTTACACTGGTGGCTGGAAGGCAGCAAGTAATCCTCGGATCAAAAGTTACAGTGCTACTCCCACAAAATCTAATTACCTGATGCCAGTCACAGGAGTAATGAAATATTCGTAAAGATCTACGCATAATTTTTTTTTTTTTTTGTAGTAATACTCAAACAAACAGACAAGGAACAGAAAAGCAAAACACCAACAAATAAAGGAAATTAACTTCTCAAACTGATACATTCATGATGTCGTAACTGATTCTGTCGATGCCTTTGTTGAAGTCCAAATTGTTTTTCGTCGCAACTTCTGCAGAATGTTTGTTCCTAGAAACTTTGAGAAGGTTTTGCAATGATATTAATTTAAGAAAACTTATGAACAGCGCAGCTTCGTTTCAGATGCAATGTGGCTGAGCGGAGCAAAATGAGAGTAATAAAAAAGGCAAACCAACTACATGGATTAATAAAATGAATATATAAGGAATTTTTGCCGTTAAAAATTTTTTCAGACAAATACTACAATGCAATAAAGGTATATATAAAAAGATATTATAACGGCAAATACCACGAGGAAAAGACATTTCCAGAATTTTGTTTGCAATAATGACTTGAGATTTATGAATCTAAAATATTGCAAATGATATCACCAACGAACTACAAAAACAAAATCCTTGATGAAAATGCATTTCTAATTTGTATTCAAAGAATATTCACCCACAAACACAAATAACGGGAGGGGAAAGCGAGCTGTTTTATTGGATAAATTCAGACACTCGATATATAGCTTTCGGACAATTCAACTGGCAAAAAACCGAGAGTAAAGCGAAACAAATATTCAAATTTTGCAAAATATTTGATGTAGTTTAATTTCATTTCGAAATAAATAAAGTTTTATACGTTATAACCCAAAGTTTTAAACAAGAGTTATGGCGTCAGAGAGATATATCCTTCTGGTTGCTGGTCGAATGGTCTTCTTCCTCCAAACAAGCAGATATTTTGAAAAGGTCTGTATAAATTACAAAAATTATCTCTGGAACGGATTGACGGGCTTCGATGAAAAGTAACCATTTACTGACCGGCCTTAAACCTTGATGAACAACTTTTGTTTGGTGGACTAGTCCACTCGTCGAAACCATCTCATCCATTATTAAATTAACATAATCTTGTTACTATAGTAAACTTAGCCCACTTGAGGGACATCGTATATTTAATAACGAAAACCTAGTAATGCACCCAGACCGTCAAAAACATCGGTAATATAAGAGAAGGTCGAGAGAGCGCTTCCCGACCCCGAGAGAATTACTTCTCATCCTCGAACATCGAACCGACGATCATTATTTCCCAGCACCTACATGATAAGGTGTTACACACTGGAATATATATGGATATAATTTTTTTTTTTAACGCTGAGATTTCCTCCGACTGCAGAACCTGACAGAAGTGACGTCGTCTTTAAAAATGTAAGTTTTTTGAATTTCCTGTAAAAGAAACTATTGAGATGGCATTGTCTGTCCGTCCGCACTTTTACTGTCCAGTACTCAGACCTTCAAAAATTCCTGAGACTAGAGAACTGCAAATTGGTATGTTTATCTTACATCCTCCAATCATCAAACATATCAAATTGCAGCCCTCTAAACTCAGTTTTATTGAAAGTTAAAGTTAGCCATGATCGTGAGTCTGGCACCTATATATAGGGGCCAACAACACAGACCACCGCGGGTCCTTGGCTGAAAGGTTTTCATGGGTCGCAGTTGAGTGTGTCATGGCCCGGGGCTTGAGAGTTCCATACAGCATTATAGGCTGTACAGAAAACTCGATTGTGCGGCGCATTTTTGACTCTTTTCTATTGTTGACAAATTGACGCGCTGATATTAGCAGACGTACTCACTGTCTAAGGGCATTTTTTTGCACAGAAACTTAAGCTTCTTTCCGACAAGTAAAGACTTTGAGATAAACTGGAACGCTCGTTATGTAGCAGTTTTTTTTTTCACTAAGAAAGGCATACAGTTATGAGAATGCAAAGACCAGCTCAATATATGAATGACAGAAACAATGAGCTTAATTAAAAGATTAAAAAGACCCATGATTTCAACGTATGAACAAAGAGTTCCCTGACTCTCAATATATAAAATGCAGAACACCATGCTTTATATATATATATATATATATATATATACTATATATATACATAACATATATATATACAGCACAAAATCAAACATATAAATTCTAGGACCCGACTCCACCAATTCATAAAGATTTGCGCAACTTGAAAGATCTAAGAAGGAACTACACACACGCAAAAATTTAAATAAATCGTCGTTCCTAACACCTATCGTAAAGCCAGTTTAAAGTTCTAATCACTCGAGCTCAGTATCTATCGGGGAACAGAATTCTAATGTACACCAACAGTGTTAGTTTAGTAAACATTTTCTTTAAGACGAGAAACGAACACGAACCTCGCAATGGAAATGCTTTATCCAAACAGCTGGTAAACTGCTGCAGCTGTAGGAGAGCTTTGAAATAATCCAGCTACAATCTTTAAAGCTATCTAATCACATCTGATGATTCTGTGCCAATCCTTTCTCTCACCAAGGATACAAGGAAGGGTGGGTTGACAAAGGTGTCTTTGTCGCAACCTAATTTCTTTCCCATAGCGCAATCAAGTTTATACGTTCTAGTGATCCGCATTTCAGAGTAATTTTCCAAATCAGTCAACAACATGATGAAGATTTTTCCCTTAGATCTTCTACTGAAGGGATTCATGGGTATATAAATACTGCAATTGCAATTCGTATGATAACTTTAAGATTCAATTCCTAAGTCTGATATTCGTTTGCATTAATGGCAGCAAAACCCAATCCCTAGCACACATACACATCTATATAAAAGAATGAGAGAAATTAATGAGGGATGGACTTCAGTATTCATTTATTGCTAAAAAAAAAGGGGGGGGGGGGGGCGGGCAGTGAGCTACAAAGTACTGTGTAATGCACCATTTAGCGTAACAAACTAATTACATACAGTAAACTGAAAACGTCATTCTCCTTCCTCAATAATGATGACTGACCCTTCAACATTTATAAATATCTCCATCGCAATTTGCATAGATAAATACGGAAGTCAATCCTTTAACTACAGAGCTGCCTTTACATCTGTCAACTTCATGGGCTGTGAAAACTAACTATAACTAACAAACTTAGTTTCTGCTATCCATCAGTCTTGCAAAACCATAACAGGTTTCACAACGAACGAAATGTGAGTTGTAAGCACTAATAAAACAAAACTTGTATTGATTTATTGGGTCTCTCTCTGGCATGGCAGGCAGATTTATTTTACTTCGCGGAAACACAATAAAACCTCGACCTATTTTATTCTCAAGAAATGTGGCCTTAACAGTAGTCGTGTCTATTTTATTTTTCACTGGAAAAGGAACGACTAACGTCCTTTAGTACTGAGTGGAACGCTATAAATTTCATCCCCAAAACCCCCCATTGAAATTGGAGAAATATGTTACAAATAATTTTGTACGTCTATGGATATTTTGAATGACCGTGTATATATAAAGTGAGAAATGACAGAAAAAGGAATTCAGAGGAAAAAAAAATAATTGTTTAATTTTTGCATTTGAGTATAGAGTAATTTGTCCAGTTTTTATTATTATATTATTATTATTATTATTATCATCATCATCATCATCATCATCATCATCATAATCATCATCATCATCATCATCATCATCATCATCATCATCTCATAATCATCATTATTATTCATTATTATTATTATTTTTATTTATTTATTTATTTTTTTTTTTGCTCTATCACAGCCCTCCCCCAATTCGACTGGGTGGTATTTATAGTGTGGGGTTCCGGGTTGCATCCTGCCTCCTTAGGAGTCCATCACTTTTCTTACTAGTGTGCCGTTTCTAGGATCACACTCTTCTGCATGCATCCTGGAGCTACTTCAGCGTCTAGTTTTTCTAGATTCCTTTTCAGGGATCTTGGGATCGTGCACAGTGCTCCTATGAATTATGGGTATGATTTGTTTCCACTGGCATATCCCATATCCTTCTTATTCTATTTGCAGATCTTGATACTTATCCATTTTTTCCATCTCTTTCTCTTCAACTCTGGTGTCCCATGGTATTGCGACATCAATGAGTGATACTTTCTTCTTGACTTTGTCAATCAACGTCCACGTCTGGTCTGTTTGCACGTATCACCCATCCGTCCTGATACCATAGGTCCCAGAGGATCTTTGCGTGATCGTTTTCTATCACTCCTCAGGTTGGTGCTCGTACCACTTATTACTGCAAGGTAGCTGATGTTCTTGCACAGGCTCCAGTGGAGGGCTTTTTTCCACTGAATCATGCCTCTTTTTGTACTGGTTCTGTTGCAAGTGCCGCCGGGCATTCGCTTGGCTATGTGGTTTATGGTTTCATTTTTCGTATTGCACCTTCCTACATATGGGAGAGATGTTATTTCCGTCTATCGTCTTTTGAGCATATCTGGTTCTTTAGGGCCTGATCTTGTGCCGCTGTTTATCATTCCTTCAGTTTCCTTCTTTAGCTTCCCCTCTGTAGTCATTGCCATGTGTCATCGCTGGCTAGTTCTTTAGTCTGTCTCATGTATTGTCCGTGCATTGGTTGTTGTGCCAGTCCTCTGTTCTGTCTGTCATTCTCCTGTCTCTGTATATTTCTGGGTCTTCGTCTACTTTTATTATTCCTTCCTCCCATGCACTCTTTAGCCACTCGTCTTCACTGGTTTTCAGATATTGCCCCATTTTATTGTTCTGTTCTCGATGTTGACGCAGTCCTCTATACTTATTATAACTGCGGTGAACACGGTCATGCTCTTTTTCAATGCCAGTTTTTATCATAGGATTAGATGTGACAGGTGTAAAGGGGTATGGACACAAAACAAGATTATGTCAAGATAGGGAATAGCAATTACTTCCTCCTGTTCATGACACTCCAACAGATCGACTTACCGTTGAGCATATAAACGCACAATCCCTCTTAGGTAATTTTGATGAAGTCGAATTCTTAAACAAATAACAGGAATGTTTGATATCATGTGTATAAGTGAATCGTGGCTTTTACCTGAAATACATAGCAATTTCATTGAAATCCCCGAGTTTCTCCTATCTATCGTAAGTGGATGGGGGGAAAGGGTGGGGGAGTGTGTATCTATGTTTAGACGCCATTTGAGGGTGAAGCTACTGACACCTGAACTCGTGAGACCACGGCATATCGAGGATCTTTGGATGTCAGTTCAATATAATAAATTTCCCTCCTTTATCATAGGCTGTGTATACCGTCATCCCCATGCCCTAACCCTAAACGATAGCTATGATTATCTTGTGATGTGTTTGGATCCATGTGCTTTGAGAAACAAACCTCTTTTAATTCTAGGTGACTTCAATGATAACCTCCTCTCCCCAAATAATAGAATGGGCAAAACATTATTAAAACCTCCACTTGAGCCAATTGGCAACAAGACCAACTAGTATTACAACGACCTCCTCAACTCTCTTGGATCTAATTATTACCAAATAGACCTAATTTCGGTTGTACATTCTGATGTATTGCCATTGCCTCAGTTGGTGATCATGAACTGTTAACTACAAAATATAAACTCAGAAAAGAAAAGAAAAGGCGCCCTCCAACTGTTAAGACATTTCGTTGTCTCAAGAATTATTCGCAGAATTACCTCTGTGAACTTCTCTTAAATGGACTGCTGTTCCTTAAATACAATTTTATTTACTGATGATGTACACTATCAGGTCCATATTTTTAACGTTACTTTTGTGAAATGTTTGGATGTCTGTGCTCCTTTTATTACGAAGGTAATGAGACACCCGCCTGCTCCTTGGATCGACACCGAAATTAAAGATGCAATGAGATCTAGGGACAATATACAAAAGAACTTAAAATAAATAGACAAGACCTAAATGTTGAAAGTAGTTACAAAAAGGGAAAAGAAACACGTTTAAGACAATGCTGGTATAATAAGAAGAAAAACTATTATAAGGAAGAATTCTCCAAATGTAAGGGTAATATGAGGGGAACATGGAATGTCATCAATAAAATAATACCTCTGAACAAAAAGTCTCCTCCTGGGGGATCACTTGAAACCACAGACATTGATGCTCAGAAGAGAGCAGATGATTTTAATCAATATTTTGCCAATATAGGAAGGAAACGTACGCCAGATCACAAGAAAATATCTGCAATAACAATCAACTCCATTATGATCAGCCTCTACATCATTATTTACAATAAATAAATTCCGACCTCAGCCAGTTGATATGGACACTCTGATTCTTGTAATAAAACATCTGAAACCCAAAAACTCTTGTGGTTCTGACGGAATTCCGTTTCGATTTTTTGATTGACTCTCTGCCCGTTACAATATTCTACATTCTTGTTATTGTCAACACCTCAATTGTTAACTACCCTGACCTTTGGAAACATCCTTACGTAGTTCCCGTTTACAAAAAGTGGAGACACTGAAAACGTTGGAAATTATAGACCAATATCTCTGTTGCCTGTCATCTCAAAAATACTAGAGAAAATAATTGCCATTCAACTGATGTCTTACCTTGACTCAATAATTTACTAGTTAACGAGCAACATGGTTTTAGACCCAATCTTTCAACAGAAACTGCGCTACTTACAGTTACCAATAAAATATATGAAAATATAGAAAATAAGAATTATCTCTCCTGTTATTATTGGATCTATCCAAAGCGTTTGACAGCGTTAATCATCAGATTCTAATAAATAAATTAGCTAAAGTCAATGTCGACTCTTTTTGGTTCGAAAATTATGTGAGCAATCGCTTCCAATCTGTTCGTGTTGATTCAATTCTATCCTCTCCTGAGGAGGTATCTTTTGGTGTACCCCAGGGGTCGATTTGGGCCCATTGCTGTTTTTTATCTATATCAATGATCTACCACAACATATACGGGATGGACTTCTTGTTATTTATGCTGACGATACACAGATTTTGCTGACTGGACTTGAAAAACCTCGATGATTTGATAAAGAGAGCCGAAAATATATTGACTACTGCAAAATATTATTTTAATAGTACGGCCTATTACTTAACGAAGGCAAGACCCAGGTCATTTTCTTTTGGATCAAGACAGTATATCTCTCGCATCCCGGAGAACACGAACATAAAATTCAGTAATGTGACACTTGTTCCGTCACACACAGTTAAAAACCTGGGAGTTTTTCATGGATTGTAGCATGACTTTAACGCACATATTGACGAACTACGCAAAAAAGTAACTGGCATCCTGTTATATCTTAACAGAGTGAGTGATAGATTTGAGCCAGACTGTCGAGTCATGGTGGTACAGTCGTTGGTACTCAGTGTCCTGAACTACTGCTTGCGGGTCTGGGGTTCGACCAATAAAACCCAGTTGGAAAGGGTCAAGAAAATACAAAATTTTGCCGCAAAGGTCGCCGTTGGAGGTGCCCGAAAACATGGACCATTGTTACTCCAATGTTTGAAAAACTGAATTGGCTACGGATGGAGCAGAAATACTTTTACGATATATGCCTCTTGATCTACAAAATCAGAAATAAACTTCTGCCAGAATGGCTCTTTTTCCTTGCCAACGGATAGGCCAGAATCGTACTGAGAACATTAACACGAGGCACCAGGATCACTTATATGTTCCGAGAACTTTCACCGATACGGGAGCGAGGCGTCTAGGTGTGTGTGGTCCCATGTTCTGGAACCGTCTGCCTGCTAATATCAAGCAGCGTGAAACCATATCTTCTTTTAAATCTCATTTGATTGCACACTTACTCAAAAATGAGAAACTCTTCATTTTTAGCCTTAGGTTCTAATCACTGTCATAAATTTTAGGAGCTTTTTAGACGTACATTCTATACCGATAAAGGTTGTGAAATTTTATCTTTGGTTGTAAACTCTGTTACTTTATCTTTATGAGAATTAGCTAATTTATTATTTTACTGATTTGAAAGTTTTCACTTGATTGTTTTAAGGATCGTATTCATTTTATGCCTATATCATTATATGTTGTTTATCTTACTGCATTTCTGTTACATAGAGTCGAAAATTTTTATTGCATTTCCGTTTTTATTGAATTCAGAGATATTGTATGGCAATATGCCACCTGTATACTAGTTGCAAGTCCTGTGATAATGAGTACTGTTTATTATGTAAAAACTTTTATAAAGCTATGAATAGACCTGTGTTACTCAAGAAAGAGTAAAATTATGTAATAGCCATTTTTAATGGAATAAAGAATTTGACTTTTGTGAATTTGACTTAGTAGTCCTCTCCCTCCTTCCTTTCGTGTTATGTATAGTCTGTCCGTATTTGTTCTTGGGTGTAGTGCTTTGTGTATTGTCATATGTTTCCTGGTTTTCTGATCTATGCTGCGGAGTTCTGCCTTCGTCCATTCCACTATTCCTGCGCTGTATCTGATTACTGGCACTGCCCATGTGTTATGGCTTTTATCATATTTCCGGCGTTGAGTTTTTGACTTGAGTATCGCCTTGAGTCTCTGCATATATTCTTTCCTGATCGTGTCCTTCATCTCTTGGTGTTTTATATCCTCCTTCCATTATTCCCAGGTATTTGTATCCTGTCTCATCTATGTGTTTGATGTTGCTCCCATCTGGTAGCTTTATCCTCAGTTCTCGTTACTTTGCCTTTTTGTATGTTGACTAAGGCGCAATTTTTCTATTCCAAACTCCATCCTGATGTCCCAGATACAATCCTTACGGTCTGGATTAGGGTATCTATTTCCTTGATGCTCTTACCATACAGCTGATATCGTCCATGAACATCAGATGGTTGATTCTGTTGCCTCTTTTCTTGAGTTGGTACCCGGCATCCATCTTCTGTAGTACTTTTGTCATGGGAATCATGGCTACTACGAAGAGTAGTGGGGACAGTGAGTCGCCCTGGAAGATCCCTCTCCTGATATTAACCTCTGCTAGTCGTTATTCCAGAGCTTGTAAGTATTGTATTCCAGTTGCGCATTGTATTTTTGAGGAAGCTGATGGTGTTTTCCTTTGCCCATATATTTTCAGGCATTCTATAGCCATGTGTGTGGTATCATGTCGAAGGCTTTCGTATAGTCTATCGACGCCATGCTTAGGTTGGTTTTCCTTCTCCTACTGTTCTTCATTACAATTTTGTCTATCCGGAGCAGGTCTTTTGTGCCCCTACACTTCCTTCTGCAGCCTTTCTGTTGGTGGGGGATGGTGTTTGTCTCCTCTAGGTAGTTGTATAGCCTTGTCACTGATGAATTATTATTATTATTATTATTATTATTATTATTATTATTATTATTATTATTATTATTATTATCACGTGCTTTTTCAGCGCCACTGAAAGATTTCGATCACTAAAAATTTACAAATGGGAATAAACCAGTAAAACCCGTGAATGCCGTTAAATTTTGCAATGTAAACAAAATTGCTCTTTTATCTGTAAATTCCAAATTTACAAAATTCTGCAATGAAACCGTCTTCATAACAGTGTAAATATCAGTTGGTTAACTCCTGTACCTATGCAGTAAAATACAAAACTAAATGAAAAATTTAAAATTGGAGTCTTTGACTTCATTCGTTGAGAAGAAAGCTGTAAGCATACGCAGGAGCCAAATTTCTATCGTGAAAAATATTAGAAACTAAAATTGTTACTCTAGAATAGAATTAGAACTGAAATTCCTAGTAGGTTTTTGTACTAAAACAAACTCGCGGAAAATGCTAGAAACAGACTCGGAAAAATATTATTTCGTTATGCAGTATTTTACTATCTTTCTACGTCCTCTGCGACGAAATGAAAGCATAGAACGAAAACCCACGAAATGGATTGTAAAACGAAGATGAAGAAAACTTTCCTCCATAAGGACTGTAAAACGAATCTTCCCTAAAGAAAAGAACCATTATCTTTCCCCAAGGGCCTATGCGGTCCTGTGCTCTCGGTTTTTCCTAACAGTGCATCGGACATTGCAAGCAAATTGCAAATAGATTTCTCTCTCTCTCTCTCGCCCCACCAGAGTAAATGGATATCGTAAATAGAGTTTCTATTTTTCCGTCTTGGAACTTTACAAAGTATGAAATCGGCTGAGCTGGTATATGACGTTGCTGGTTTAGTCACGAAATATACCTATTTTGATTTTGTAATTTTTTTTTCCATATAGATATCGCACCTTTTCCCAGTCTCAAAGTGCCAGACTGCCAACTTACGACTTTTATGCCACTATAATATTACGATCGCTGTGAACCACAATGGCTGGGGTCTGGCTAAAAAAAAAAAATAAAAAAATAAAAATCTTCATGGAAAACAAACTACTATATTTATTAATGTTTGTTTGCATAATGCAGTCTTTCATGCGACATGGCCACAGGCAATAGTGTTATGATAAAGGGTATTTTGATCCTAATTACCTGAAATTATAATTTTAATGAATTTCACAACAGGATATGAGCAATGTGATATACAGTGTGTGTGATGAATTTATTTACTATAAAGCGCTTGTGATATTTTTCTCCTAGAATTTTGAAACAAAGGTTGCTTAGCCACAGTGCGTAGCTAAATCAAACTGGGCGGGTGGGGGGGGGGGGGGGGGGGGGGGGGGGGGGGGGGGGGGGGGGGGGGGGGTAAATCTGGGCGGGGGGGGGGGGGGGGGGGCCCGACGGTCCGACCCGGGTGACAGCTTGATGGGGGTGTCATAAAGGTTCATAGAATATATCCAATTCCTCCCTTTGATGTTTCTAATTATTATTATTATTATTATTATTTTTATTTTTTTGCTCTATCACAGTCCTCCAATTTCGACTGGGTGGTATTATAGTGTGGGGTTCCGGGTTGCATCCTGCCTCCTTAGGAGTCCATCACTTTTCTTACTATGTGCGCCGTTTCTAGGATCACACTCTTCTGCATGAGGCCCGGAGCTACTTCAGCCTCTAGTTTTTCTAGATTCCTTTTCAGGGATCTTGGGATCGTGCTAGTGCTTCCTATGATTATGGGTACGATTTCCACTGGCATATCCCAATATCCTTCTTATTTCTATTTTCAGATCTTGATACTTATCCATTTTTTCCATCTCTTTCTCTTCAACTCTGGTGTCCCATGGTATTGCGACATCAATGAGTGATACTTTCTTCTTGACTTTGTCAATCAACGTCACGTCTGGTCTGTTTGCACGTATCACCCTATTCCGTCCTGATACCATAGTCCCAGAGGATCTTTGCGTGATCGTTTTCTATCACTCCCTCAGTTGGTGCTCGTACCACTTATTACTGCAAGGTAGCTGATGTTTCTTGCACAGGCTCCAGTGGAGGGCTTTGCCACTGAATCATGCCTCTTTTTGTACTGGTTCTGTGCAAGTGCCGAGCATTCGCTTGCTATGTGGTTTATGGTTTCATTTTTTGTATTGCACTTCCTACAATATGGAGAGATGTTATTTCCGTCTATCGTTCTTTGAACATATCTGGTTCTTAGGGCCTGATCTTGTGCCGCTGTTATCATTCCTTCAGTTTCCTTCTTTAGTTCTCCCCTCTGTAGCCACTGCCATGTGTCATCGCTGCTAGTTCTTTAGTCTGTCTCATGTATTGTCCGTGCATTGGTTTGTTGTGCCAGTCCTCTTTTCTGTCTGTCCTTCTCCTGTCTCTGTATATTTCTGGGTCTTCGTCTACTTTTATTAGTCCTTCTTCCCATGCACTCTTTAGCCACTCGTCTTCACTGGTTTTCAGATATTGTCCCAGTGCTCTGTTCTTTCGGTGTTGACGCAGTCCTCTATACTTAGTAGTCCTCTCCCTCCCTCCCTTTCGTGTTATGTATAGTCTATCCGTATTTGCTCTTGGGTGTAGTGCTTTGTGTATTGTCATATGTTCCTGGTTTTCTGATCTATGCTGCGGAGTTCTGCCTTCGTCCATTCCACTATTCCTGCGCTCTATCTGATTACTGGCACTGCCCATATGTTTATAGCTTTTATCATATTTCCGGCGCTTGAGTTTTGACTTGAGTATCGCCTTGAGTCTCTTTGCATATATTCTTTCCTGATCGTGTCCTTCATCTCTTTGGTTGTTTTATATCCCCTCCTCCATTATTCCCAGGTATTTGATATCCAGTCTCATCTATGTGTTTGATGTTGCTCCCATTTGGTAGCTTTATCCCTTCAGTTCTCGTTACTTTGCCTTTTTGTATGTTGACTAAGGCGCATTTTTCTATTCCAACTCCATCCTGATGTCCCCAGATACAATTCCTTACAGTCTGGATTAGGGTATCTATTTCCTTGATGCTCTTACCATACAGCTTGATGTCGTCCATGAACATCAGATGGTTGATTCTGTTGCCTCTTTTCTTGAGTTGTACCCGGCATCCATTCTTCTGTAGTACTTTTGTCATGGGAATCATGGCTACTACGAAGAGTAGTGGGGACAGTAGTCTCCCTGGAAGATCCCTCTCCTGATATTAACCTCTGCTAGTCTTATTCCAGAGCTTGTAAGTATTGTATTCCAGTTGCGCATTGTATTTTTGAGGAAGCTGATGGTGTTTCCTCTGCCCCATATATTTTCAGGCATTCTATTAGCCATGTGTGTGGTATCATGTCGAAGGCTTTCTTATGGTCTATCCATGCCATGCTTAGGTTGGTTTCCTTCTCCTACTGTTCTTCATTACCATTTTGTCTATCAGGAGCTGGTCTTTTTGTGCCCCTACACTTCCTTCTCGCAGCCTTTCTGTTGGTGGGGGATGGTGTTTGTCTCCTCTAGGTAATTGTATAGCCTTTCACTGATGATACCTGTTAGTAACTTCCACATTATTGGTATGGCAGGTGATAGGCCTGTAGTTACTGGCTATATTTCCCTTACTCTTGTCTTTTTGTACTAAGGATGTTCTTCCTGTGGTCATCCAGTTGGGTGCATGGTGATTTGAGATACAATGCTGGAGTTGTTCTGCTATTCGTGGGTGTAGGGCCTTGAAGTTTTTGAGCCAGTATCCATGGACTTCATCGGGACCTGGGGCTTTCCAGTTTGGCATTTTCTTTAGTTGGTGTCTGACTGTGTCTGTCGTGATCTCTGTGAATCTTTGTTTTATTCTCCCTGTTCTTCTTCCTTGACTTCCTGGAGCCATGTTGCATGTTTGTTGTGTGATACCGGATTACTCCATATGTTTTCCCGGAGTCTCTTACTTGGTTCGGCTTCAGGAATTTCTAGGTGGTTGTCTTCCCCTCTTAGTTGGCTGTATAGTCATTATTATTATTATTATTATTATTATTATTATTATTATTATTATTATTATTATTATTATTATTATTATTATTATTATTATATTATTATTATTATTATTATTATTCAGTGATTTTCTGAGTCAGAAATTGCCCGTTTTCTTTTTACCAAAATTGATCAGATGTCTAAAATTATTAGATATGTTCATATTGAAAGTGATTCTGTTGAAGTGAGAGAGTCCTTTTTGGGGTTCATTCCTGTTGCCCGAAAAACAGCAAGTGATCTTACAAAGTAGTTAAGAGAATGATGGACTAGACATTACCCTTTGCCGTTATCAAGGATATGATAGTGCTGCAGCTATGGCTGGTATTCATGGTGGAGTGCAGAAAAAAATAAAAGAATTAAATCCAAAGGCTTTGTTTGTGCCATATGCTAATCATTCCTTAAACCTTTGTGGGTGCACTCTTTTGGAATTATTGCTTCTTTGCACTTTCAACGCACAGATGGGAAGTACTGAAAGAAAATATGGACCTGACAGTTAAAAAACTTTCTCAGACTAGATGGAGTGCACATTATGTCGCTGTAAAGTCACTCAAGAAACAATTTGAAAAGCTGATTACAGCCTTGGAGACATTGACAGACCGAAAAGAAAATGTAGATACAAGAGGATCAGCTGAAAGTTTACGAAAAGCAGCGTGTGATTTTTCATTTTTGTCATTTCTCTCATTCTGGTGTGATACATTAGAAGAAGTAGACCTCACACAAAAGTATTTGCAAATAGATGAAATAAGCTTGGAGAAATGCTGTGTAAAGATCAAAGGTTTGAAATTGTTCCTTAGAAGTCAGCGCAATGAATTGTGAGAAACGCAATTGTATATGCAAGTCAAGTATGTGAAGAAATGGGGATATCCATGGAAAGACGAAGAAGAATAAAGAAAAGAAAGCCTGGAGAGCTTGCTAGGGATAGTGGACTGACATTGCAAGAAGAAATGAGGAGATCAATGTTTGAATGTATATCCTAGGTTTAGTAAAGAACTGAATGTTCGATTAGAGCCCATGGATAATGTGCTGTCAACAGTTGCAGCCATTCAGCCACACACCTTGCGCTCTGTAAATAAAGAACAACTTCGGGAAAGCATCTCAAGCATGTCTAAGATTTTTAATGAAATTCCAGAAGAGGAAGTCATAGTGGAAATTATGCGACTCGGAAGACACCTGGAGGCCGCTAAAATCACGACTGCAGAAGCAAACACTTGGACGAACGGTCTTACCGTTTCCCAAGTTCATTGTCAAATGGGGCTTTGGAGAATCCTTGCCAAATTTATCTCTGAGCATGAGACTCTTTTTAACAATTTGTGTATCAGTAGCACCATGCGAAAGAAGTTTCTCTAAGCTAAAGCTTATAAAGAATGATCTTCGATCAACAATGAATCAAGCAAGATTGAACAGGCTTGCTATAATTTCTATAGAAAATGAGTATGTAAAGAATATTAATTTTGATGATGTAATCGACAAGTTTGGTGCTGCAAAGGCACGTACAATTGAGAGTGTAAAAATTGTCTTATTTAGTAAATCAGAAGGAGACTATTTAGCTTCATTTAAAGATGCTTTCTTTTACATTGATATCTTTTCTGTTGCTGAAGAAAATTTGTTTTAGTTACGATTATGGTTTTATCTAGCCTACAATATGCATTTATTACAAGTGGCTAAGAATGAAACGTCAATGTACTATTATTGTTTAAGTATTACAAAATATCAACAACAACAAAAAAGCTATGTATTCATTCCTTATCAAAATTCTGAAGTTATTGGGCTTTGTGGGGAGGGGGTGTAAAGGAATATTAGCCCCGGGTGCCAAATACTCTAGGAACGCCTCTGCTTAGCCAAAGATCGGTTTTCTAATACAACTCATACTTAAAATTTACGCAGGTCATCGAAAAAAATCCATGATTTTTTTTTTGGTAGCATGGTGACGTCCAAATTTTTGCAATCAATAAATCAATAAGGAGAGGTTTGTTTGTTTGTTTGTATGATGTTTTTACGTTGCATGGAACCAGTGGTTATTCAGATACGGGACCTACGGCTTTGCGTGACTTCCGAACCTCGTCGAGAGTGAGCTTCTATCTCCAGAAAAACACATCTCTCACACCCCTCAATGGAAGAATTCCCGAGAATCGAACTTGCGGCCACTACGGTGGCACGCCAATTCCACACCGACCACGCCACTGAGATGCTAATAAGGAGAGTGAAGCTCAAAATTATATGACCTGGCAAAAAAAATTAATAACTGCATATTAGGTCATCAAAGACTGCAGGTCAAAATTCATGCCCCCAAGCAGTCATACAGATTAAAAATTTAAGATGTCTTGTTCAAACAATGCATTAATATGATTTATAAAGTATCTTTAAGAACATTAAAAAAAATTTGTACTCCACGAATGGCAACGAACAAAGCCTACATGCAATCTTCAAGAAGGGAAGAGCATCTGATCTTTTGGAAACTAAGAGAGAGAGAGAGAGAGAGAGAGAGATGGAGAGAGAGAGAGAGAGAGAGAGAGACTTTATTATATTTTGGAAGTCACTGATATCCTTGATTCCAACAAAGGATACAAAATACGTAAAAAAGCTCTTATCTTATG
>NC_087209.1:13371715-13379215 GCF_015104395.2 Macrobrachium nipponense | reverse complement strand
CGGACCGCATTCTTCTCCAAGGATCACAGAATATTGCATAAAGGTACGTCTGAAAGTGTAAACTTCAACCCAGCACCTTTTACTACCATCGACTCTGCTAAATTCATTTTCAATTCCTATTTTTTACCCCTTCTACATCAGAAGCCCTTTGTCCTCATCGGGCCACGGCTGCCCTTCCCCTTTGATGACTTGTAAAGACCTAGTTCGTGCATACCTCAGTGAACCATTCGAGTTTACCTTCCCCACTGTTAGAGAATTAATCAGCCTTAATCAAAGCAAGAAGTCATTTTTTCCTTTTATGTCGTTAATCTGGAGATTCTTTTCCAGATTCCATGAGTCACGTGCCGTCTCTCTGCTCGCAAGTGTGCATTAACCCAAGTGAATGAAACCAGCTTGAATTGAATGAGACTATAAAGACCCCAACGTGGGGGCCAATATCATTTAACTTTTTCTCCAGGCCAGCACGGGCCTTTTTGGTAAATAAATAGTTTAAGGTAACGAGCTGAGTTTTCTGGCGACCTTCCCCCTAAAGAAAGTTTACGGTAAGTTTCAAGCAATTCCCTCTTGAAATCCCTAAATTACTTCCGTTTACGTATCTAGTCTCTCACAGGGCCAATATTATACGTAATATTGGCGAATCTGCCTGGATTGACCTAGCTTGCTTAAAAAAAAGCTTGTAAATCGCGTTATCCGTTGTAAAAAACGTAAACTGTAAATTATTTTACAAAGCGTAAATCAAGCACACTTGCAGGGAAGAAGAAGGACACACTGACTCAACGGTAAGGTATTCCATTCATTACTATGAATTATTCTATAACCAATGTTAGCTTAAGGTACGTTTAAGTATTTTTTATTGTAGAAGTGTTTTTAAAAGAGCGTAGGTATAAATCTTATTATTGTAACGGCGAACGCGCCAGAAGCTTTATTTTAGCGGCGAGCAAACAATTTGCCCCGCGAATTTTCTGTTACTTTGTGCTGTACCTCGTAGGAGCTCTCACGAACACGTGTGCAGATAGATGCCAGAAAGAACCAGATCAAAACTAGGAAGTGCTTTTGCCAGGGTTTATTGCTGTGTTTGAAAGCCTAGCTAGTTAGGAGTGTTTTTACTAATAGTTACGGCAAAAGAAGTGTACAATTTCTTTTGTCTGTGATATGTTAGGGATCCATTTTAACTTAGTTTTCATTCCAAGTGTTGGTAACCGCTTACCTCTCGGCTAATCAGCTTCGCGCTCTCTCGCGCCTGCGCGGTCTCAAACCAACCTTCGTCGCATTCACAGCGGCAGCCATGTTTGTTTCCCCTTTCAACATTATTCTAAACAACTTTAAGCAAAAGTAACGTAAGTCCACGAAGTTTTAACGTAAAAATAATATCAATGTCTGTACTAGTATCTATCGTTCTGCCAGAGAAATTAAACGTAATTCGCCTTGAACTAAGAAAGTAGAATTTTGTGTGTGTTGTCCCAATTGCCCTTCGCATTTACAGAGAATCAGCTGATTCGCCCGCGCTGGTCAGCTCTCCTCACATGTTCACCTCGCATCGCTCACTCGCGCGCTGAGCGAAGTTTCATTTCACTTCGCACTTAACGTAACCTCATTTACAATTGTTTGCAACATCGTTTAAAATCCTTACCGTCATTTCACTGTTCACGGGGACTAGTAACCTTACATAAAGTTAACGTAAATAATCTCAAGTAGAGTAAATCACAAGAATTGTTAACGTAAAACGCGTCGTTGTAAAATTCATATTGAAACGCAAAATCATTTCGTAAGCGCGAGCGCTACATTAACGTAAAAATCGTTCACCACGAGCGCGTTATCATTTTCATAAAACGTTATCCAAAAGCAATTCTTTCATTTAAAAACGTTAACGTAAGTAAATCATTTAACGCAAGTTGCGTCATATTAAACTAACATTAGTAGTCAATTCAAATATAAGGGAGTCATTCATATATCATTTTCAACCCTCTCCGAGAGAGAGAGAGAGAGAGAGAGAGAGAGAGAGAGAGAGAGAGAAAACCAGACACAGTATTCACGAAGCAGCCAAGGTACTACATCTTACCATTAATTATAGCATGCAGAAATTAACCTTATTTTAGTCTCTTGTGTCTTTCCCTTTACACAGCGTGATACGTACGCGCATGTGTCCATTGCAGTTTGCAAACATTTATATTTGTTCATTTACCGAGTACTTCAGCGAGGACTGAGCATTTTCAATTATCATACCTGTCGTTGCCCGAGTGGTCTTTTCATTTTTTTATCACAAAAAGGACTTGCGTATACCGCAAGCACAATTCGCACAGTGTGCCACGCCAATTCATTAACTTCCAGACAGGGAAGTCGTTACCAGTTTAGGACTGGCCACCACCAGTGCACGTCAGGTCTTACCATTTTAACAGTGCCCACTAATTCTTGACACTGTCCATCGACTGGCTGCTGAAGTACTCCCACCTTTTTACTTTCTCTCATCCACCATTACACTCTGCATGAGCAGTGCCATTTCACTTCAGTATATTTAAGTATACTGCAGGTAGTGTCCGGGACACACCAGCACGATACCAGTGCTCCAAGGAACGCCTCCATAAATGCCATTGCACCTGTACAGGCCGTACAGGTAGCCATTAAACCTGCGTGTCCGTCCTTACGGAACGCCCAAATAATTAGTGTGTCCGTGTACAAGGGTCAGTGATCCTTCGGAACACTCAACAAAGGGAACGCCTCCCGAAGCGCCGCAATACCAGCCCTAAGTGCTGACAAACCTGCGTGTCCGTCCTTACGGAACGCCCAATTCATTAATGTCCGTGTACAAGGTCAGTGATCCTTCGGACAATCAAGGGAAACGCCTCCCGAAGTGCCGCAATACCAGCACTACTAGTGCTGCCCAAGGAACGCCTCCTCATAAGTGCCGCGTACCTGTACAGACGTACAGGTAGCCTATACCTGCGTGTCCGTCCTACGGAACGCTCATTCATTATAGAGTATCCACCATTTTGGATCACTGAACCAAGGAACGCCTCCTCATAAGTGCCGTGCACCTGTATTGGACCTACAGGTAGCCCATTCCAGCGTCTCCCAACTTAGGAACGCCCTTAAGTGTGACGTACGCCGTACACTCCATTGATTTTTTCACCTCTTTAGAAGGTGCCAATCCAGAAGTGCCACCAACTTACGGGACACTTCCCAAGTGCCACAGAGCACCCAGTCTTCTCAGACTTTTCTCTACACGTCGCAGAAACACCTTTCCAAGTGAGTGCCACTTTCCACAGTAGGCACTCCTATTCCATTCCGTACCCTTCCTGGCCATTATTTTCATTTTCATCAGAGCCTCTACTGCAGCCTAAGGGAAATGTCTTCCCCTGCTTCCCGCGACTTCTTTGCCAGAGAGCTAGAGAAGCTCCGAGTCCTCATAACTCTGGGCAAGGAGGCCGGTTACACTGGACAGCACTAGACCAGTGGATAAAGGCGCAGCAGGGCTGCCGCGCGCCTGCAAGAAAAGGAAGAAAGGGAAAACCAGAGAAAAGCCGGAGAAGCAGAGAGAAAAGGAAAGAGAAGCAGAAAGGAAGCAAGGGAGAGGAGCGAGGCATGAGCTCGCTCTCAAGGAGAAGGAACTCTACCTCAAGCGGGAGAAGGCCCGTAAGGAGAGTATCCTAGCTCAAGCCACTCTGCCAGCTTCCAGCCTGCACCACTGTCTCTCTTAGTCCCGCCGTCTCTGGTCAGCCTGACATCTTTTCGATTTGCGAGCCTGGTCCTGATCCAGTGCCGAAGATAGAAATTCCTGCCACATCCTGCCAGCCTCTTACCATTTTACCGCCTACCTCCTCCACTTTGGAAGAGGTAAGCCCACCAGTTAACCCCGGACTTGCTTCCGAGGATGATTCAACGGAGGTTCCCTTAACCTCCCCACGTCACATCACTGCCAGAGAGGACTCTTCATCTGTGCCAGAGCACACTGCCAGCCTTGGTGACTCCGCAGATTCGCAACCTGTGGGGCCATCTCGGCCTTATCATCCAGTGCCACGGAAGAGGTTCTGGAACAAGTTCTGCCGAGACTGTGGCCGCAAGGGTCACATGTCTGCAAATTACGGAGGGTGCGCGAACCACAATATTCCGGCCATCGCAATGGCCGTCACCAATCCTTCTTCTCTAGGACCCCCAGCTAAGGGCCCTATAACCGTCGCACCCCTCCAAAGCCATTATCAGCCAAGCCACGTCAGAGCCTACGACGACTCTGGCGCTCAAATCTCCCTGATACGGGAAGACAGAATTCCCCGAGGGGCTAATGTTGATAGACGTCGATTGATCACCATTGAAGGTATCAATCACATTAAACTGATCCTTCCGACCGTCCAATTGAGGGTCACCAGACCTCACTTCTCCAGAGTTTGTACCCTTGCAGTTGCAAGCTACATTCCAGGAGGTTACGACCTCCTCCTAGGGCAAGACATGAAGTCTCCCTCTCATTCCAAAAAGCCTAGGGGTCCTAAACCCCACAACAAATCACTCCAAGGCAAGGAGTCATCAAAATTCTACTTCCTCTAGGAAGTATGTCACCAACAGTCTCCCCGTTACCAAGGAGGGAGATTGACCATTCACAGTTCCGTTGCAAAACCTGCAACGTAATAGGGCACTCCACGAATTGGCCTAGGTGCCCTAGCAAACTACCAGCAGCGGACACTGTCCATTTTCCACAAGGCCTAGCCTTCAACAAGAGACAGGAGCTCTGTCTCCCATTTCCAAGGCACGCTGAGAGGTATTGCACCTCCGGTACCCGTCACAGGTCCAGTCGACCTCAACTCTCTGCCAGTGCCACTTGGCAGCACTGAGCAGTGCCAAGCTCCGTCCAGCCTGGACGTAGAGCCACCACCGAACTTGACCTCTGCGCCTGGCCCCGAGCTAGCGCCGGCGCCTAACCTATCAAGGATCCTCCTACAGGAGATCCTCCAACAGGCATGGAGCTTACCACAGCCCATGGCCAACCACTAGTTCCTTCTTCTTCATCCTTACCTCTGTCGCCGAGGATGAAACCTCGGCAGACCTTACCTTTGTACCTCCTCTGGAAAACCAGGAACTGCCCGACCAGGAGTCAGCTGGAGTTTTCCCTCACGACGGTTGCCGCAGCAGCGGAGTGAGGGCCTCCCTGCAGTAGGTTCCACCTCTACGACGGTTGCTGCAGAGACCGAAGTAGGGTGTTCTCCTGAAATCCTTCAGGCTACCGCGGCCTCAGCTCCTGCGGCGTTCTGGCCTTTCCCCAGAGTCGGTGCCTCCGTCTACTCCTAGGACTGGTATAGCAGGTCCTGGAGGAATAAGAAGAAGAAGAAGGGACGTCATTAACATATTAACAAAAAGAGCCACATGCTCTCCTTGACACCTGTGCTGAGGTACAGTGTCACATTCATTTGCAGAATGATCCTGGCACCTACCCAGAGAAGGTAGCCAGCCCGATCCCTGCCAGTAGCACTAACCCTCTAACCCCTAGCCATTGTAATACTAACCCTCACTTAAATATAATTACCTCATTGCATTTCCCTCCTGGTAAATTAACCACTCATCATCCCCACGTATCATTACTCTCATTATGTATTTTAACAGTTCCGTCGCTGAACTACTGCTGTGCGTACCACACTCTGGAATGATTGCGTCTTCATTAACTGTATTGAGTAGGTTAGGCTAATGATTTAGTACCAGGGCATTAGGTTAGTAGCAAGTAGAATTTTCAAGTAACCTTATCTAGGGGTAGAGTAGACTGTCGTCACAAGACACCCTGTAGTTATGTATTAGGCTAGACTACATCACTATATTAAGTTAGTACACTTAGCATCTTTGCTATAAGTTAGGTAGGCCATTGTAGTCAGCCGTATCGCTGCTCAAAAAACTTCAAGTTAGAGTAGGAGAACTGGGTTGTCGAGGCGATCAACTTATTTAAGCCAAGACCTTCACGCCCGACAGGGAGTGAATGCCTTCTTAACAGGGGGAGCTGCTACGTATATAGAACGCCTCGCCTTCCCAGCAGTGTTTTAGTTATATTTAATTATAAAAGTAGCAGCCATGCTGTCTCCTGAAGCTACTGTTGTTGGGAGAGTGGGTATGTCATAGGACTGATATTTCCGGTCTGACGGAAGCTTAGGGTAAGAGAGGCAGGTCACAAGAGTAGCTAGGCTTCGAGATGGATTTTAGGGACTTCTACAATAAGACCTATTTTCCTTCCCAATTGCTGCTGGCGTGTGTTTACCACCTTTCAGGCAATGCTCGAGGCGATTTTTGAAGCCCCGTGATTCGAAACCACCCACCCCGTATCGCTCTCAGTCGGCTGCGGGACGTGTTCTCGGACAGAGGTCAAATTGCCAGCCTCCCAAAATTAGGCCTACCCACGACGCACTGGTGGACCCGGACCCCAGACCTGAACAGAGGTCGGACCGCATTCTTCTCCAAGGATACACAGAATATTGCATAAAGGTACGTCTGAAAGTGTAAACTTCAACCAGCACCTTTTACTACCATACGACTCTTGCTAAATTCATTTTCAATTCCTATTTTTACCCCTTCTACATCAGAAGCCCTTTGTCCTCATCGGGCCACGTGCTCCCCTTTGTGACTTGTTAAAGACCTAGTTTCGTGCATAACCTCAGTGAACCATTCGAGTTTACCTTCCCAATGTTAGAGAATTAATCAGCCTTAATCAAAGCAAGAAGTCATTTTCCTTTATGTCGTTTAATCTGGGATTCTTTTCCAGATTCCATGAGTCACGTGCCGTCTCTCTGCTCGCAAGTGTGCATTAACCCAAGTGAATGAAACCAGCTTGAATTGAATGAGACTATAAGCCCCAACGTGGGGGCCAATATCATTTACTTTTCTCCAGGCCGCAGCACGGCCTTTTTTGTAAATAAATAGTTTAAAGTAACGAGCTGAGTTTCTGGCGACCTTCCCCTAAAGAAAGTTTACGGTAAGTTCAAGCAATTCCCTCTTGAAATCCCTAAAATTACTTCCGTTTACGTATCTAGTCTCTCACAGGGCCCTTATACGTAATAATATATATATATATATATATATATATATATATATATATATATATATATATATATATGAAAATACGTTTGGTGTATGTATGTACGTATATACGCATATATTAAAGACAGCGGTGCTGCATGTTTCAAATTCTAATTAGAAAATGTAATTCCTGGGAATTAAACGCTTCCATGCTCTGCGAACACGGAATATTCCGAAACTGATGTGTGCGGTTCTTAAAAAAATTCCTGCGCCACAAAAAGCTGTCGATATAAAGACGAGAATTTTCATCAACTTTTGTTATGCAGGAGGTTTTTTTTCAACACAAAATCAATCATCCATCTTTAGGAGACCTGGAATAAGAGGAAAATCAATTGCTTAACTTCCCGGCAGAATTAATGTAGAGAAGTGGATTTAAAAATTTTCAGAAATCGATTAAGAATTTATATTTTTATTTTATTTTTGTAATACGACTGGAGATGATACAAATATTCGTTCTAC
>NC_087209.1:13339215-13369215 GCF_015104395.2 Macrobrachium nipponense | reverse complement strand
AGGATACAAATAACAACTAAAAGCAAACCGATTTTCCTTTCTTTAAAATCAACGCCAAAACATAACGCGAACATTTAATGCACAAGCTTATTCCCAGCGAACTCCCCCTCACCCCCCCCCCCCCCCACCCCCCCCCCAAAAAAAAAAAAAAAAAAAAATTGACGACCATCTCCCTTTCCTAAAAAACGTTCCTTAGACCCGAAGCTTCAAGGACACAAAATCCAGAGTTTTTTTTTTTTTTTTTTTTTTTTTCCCTAAACAAAATAGTTGGTGCGCAGGATGTGTGAGGAATGGCACAAAGTCCAAAGAGTAAAAAGCAGAGGGTGACACGAGCCATTTTTGTGCAGAGCTGCGTGATGACCCGTTTTATGGATGACTGCAACATTAATTTCTCCAGAGTGGAGAGTTTGTGTGTTCCCACACGATGAATTACGCATACATATATAAACAGTCACGTCAACTTATACAGACATTAAATTTAAACACTTGCTGATTAGATTTCAAAGAAACTATTCATGGAATGAATAAATTCAAGCGACTGAATTCATGAACTATGCATGGTCGTAAATTGAAATCGAAGGGTCACGTAATTTAACGGCAAATCATACAACCCTAAATTTAGAGGGTTGCAATTAACTGCAAGTCGAAATATAATTAAGCAGCGTTAAAGGTAATAAGACGTGACTCACGATCCCTAACAAACGCTGAGGAATAAAACACAATGAGAAAAGAGGAGTTGGAGAGGGATGCGAAGACAAGTGGCTGACTGCGTCTAAAGGAGAGAGAGAGAGAGAGAGAGAGAGAGAGAGAGAGAGAGAGAGAGAGAGAGAGAGCCATTCACTGCCGCCGTGAAATCCTACGTTATCCTGAAAAGAGAAAATACATAAACAAGAACAACTACAGGGAGTTCAACTAAGGACCCAAAGTACTGGAGTAAACTCACGTCGAGGGAAAATATCAACTTGATAAATAAGAATAAAAAAAAAAAAAAAAAAATCTCTTGACTTTAGATACACGTACTCTTATTTCGCATTAACAATCACGTGAACTCAGAGAGAAGTAAGCATAAACAGCAACGTACTACGTTTGGAGTGAAACACAAATACGTTTTGAAACAAAGAACAATTCAGATAGGAAATAAAACAAACATGCGCTTGATTTCAACAAACATGCTTGAATTCAAGCACCCTTGACTCATCTCAAATAAGCACGTACTTGCATATATCAGCTGAACTGTCTTTCAAACTGAAAAAATAAATAATTGATCGGATAGTAAAATGCTAGAACTTGTGGATAGGCCTAGGTTTTTTACAGTCCTTTTTGAGTGAGGAGACAGCTGCAGGCGAGAGAGAGAGAGAGAGAGAGAGAGAGAGAGAGAGAGAGAGAGAGAGAGAGAGAGAGAGAGAGAGAGAGCTTCCTTAACCAAGCATCTAAGAGTAATCAAGAAAAGATTATTTATATCACTCCCGTTCCGTCGTAGGTTTGTGTAGCAATTCTCTCTCTCTCTCTCTCTCTCTCTCTCTCTCTCTCTCTCTCTCTCTCTCTCTCTCTCTCTCTCTTTAAACTGTGAAGTGCCCAAGTCTAGAAAGAAACTGAAAAGCTTCCAATGCTGAGTGGATGAAAATGATCTCACGGTAATCACTATGTTAAATATATATATATATATATATATATATATATATATATATATATATATATATATGTTAAGCTCCCCTTTATTCCCTATACTACACAAACTGGGAACTCTTACCTGTTGCCAACGGTGCCCTGTCTGTAAGATGTCATGAGGCTTATTAAGACTGCGTAAATATAAAAAATATCATTTATTTCCCAAAGCAATTGGTTATAACAAAGAACAAAATGATTAACAAGTCATAATGGCATAAATACCCAAATCTGCCCATAAAGAAAACCAATAAGATAACATTCTTTTTTACCTAGCCGGACTAAGGTTACACTCTCAACCCCAAACAAGTCACATTGTCTAGTATTCGCAGTTTATAGTTAGAGAATCCCATTCCTAATCAACCATGGAATCGGACCCATCTGTAATAAAGATAATAGTTATATAGACACCCCACGTCACTCTTTTCAAAGTATTTACGTAAGAGAATATTTCCACACTTCTGTCTCTTTTCCAAAAGGTAACAGATTTTGTTTCTAAGTTTTATAGAACGTGTCTTACTTTTCGATGGGCGTTTCTCCCGGACACTTCGAGCAACCGCTTGTTCTCTCCTTTGCACAAAGAATGCGTCTTCCACAAATACCCTGAACCAGTAGGCCTGTAATACGCGTACAAACGAATGCACATGCCTGCGCAAACGGGGGAACGCCCGGCCCTCTGAGACAACGTTGCTTGTTCAGCAAATACCTTCTCTCCCATGTGAACTTTGCAGTGTACCACCCCTTGTCTCTAGGTGAGTAGAGCTATGTGACTTTATTATACCCCCCATGCTAGCACCCGCCTAGCTCTAGACACACAAGCGTCTTACAATATATATATAAAACCAGGGGCTGGCTCAAAAAAGAAAATAATGCACTCCCATCTCACACCATATCGGCAACTAATGCCCATGTATCAATGTACCACATGACTTAGAGCCACCTCCGTTGCCGGAGCCACTTGTGCTTCGTCGAATGCATAAAAGTTTAAGGACTCCAAGTACACAAATGGCGATCAGTATAGCGCCCATAACATGATCATTACTATTGGTATAGTAGTAGCGGTCATCGAAAAAAAAAGGTACATCTTCACCACTATCTTCGAGTGACGGGACTGGTTTAATGGACTCACTGTAGGCGGGATTCGAACCGCCTTCATGGCTTCCGTGTAGGTGTCGGTGAAACACCTTTATCGACGAGTTGTAGACACGCCGACTAAGTACCATGAAGAAGTCTGTAAGAATCCTGCAGGAACTGTCAAACAGCTGGGATCCCTGTAGAATGAGCGAATTGTTGTAGACGCAGGTCGAGTACATAACCCAACTCGAAAAACAACTCAGCACGCGCCATTATTCAGCGTCTGCGACCCTCGTGAGTGTATCCAACACCCTCCCTCCCGTCGCGAAACTGTAGATTCGACGTTTTCTACTGAAGTAAACGTGGTCACCACCCGTTATTCTATGCAAGTGCTACTCGCACCCGCCTCATCGAAGACACTAGACTCCTGTATCCCAGAAATTATATCGAAGACATCTCATCCTTTGCCAAGGCAGTCCACAAAAATGCCCTTCGTGTGTAGACTTGACTCAATCTCTGGTACTGTAGAACGAAGTCGTCTCCCTTGGCATCCTCACGTAGAGTTGGGAATTCTCCAAAGTCATTGTGTGTCCGTATTTAAAGGTCTACATGGTCATAAAATAACTAAAGTCTTGTTTTACCCCACAAATTCGTCACTAATTAATATATTCAATCTACTAATCAAATATTAGAAAAAGAAAAAATTCCTCGCTAAACCAAATAATCTTTACCTACTGAATTCTCACAATAATCTCATATCTGACAAACACACTATCAAAAGAGAACTCACAAAGTCTAACAGTAAAAACCCCTTTATGGTTTATATAACTAGCCTCCATAAAATATAATGCCGAACACCCCTTCTATCCAACCACATACCCTGACAAATTATATCTTCTAATAGATAAAATGCTATTTAGAGCTTAACCCTCATTGCAACATCTCTCGTAAGAAAGCAAAAAAAAAGAAAAAAAATAAATAAATAAAAACTAAGATAATACAACAATAGTAAGTGAACTTTCCCCTCCCCATTACACAGCGCCACATAAGAGAAAAGAAAAAGAAAACCATCAGTTGTTTAATCATCTCGGACGACGTTAAGAAAGAAAAAAAAACATATATAATTCAACATCTTTTCCCAAAAAGGAATGTGTAACGTTACAGAATCTGCTAGCGCAGCAACCCTATCGACAAGAAAAAAAAATCCCCTTATATGACACGTTCTCGTGAAATGTCATAATCGGCATCTCCGAAAACAGTGCAAATCCCCGAGTCAACAATTCCAAAGGGAAGGTTCGCAACCGGACTCCTACAGCAACTCAGCAAAAAGAAAACCCACCTATGAAGACGTCAGGTGCTTAGCATTGCAGCATATTCAGACTCGCGACGCTAGAAACTCATGATTCTCAAAAAAAAATGTTAGTACTGAACTTCGTAAGCACACTCCCCAGAACCAATCTCATTATACATAAACCATCATCTTAATAATAACACCACTCAGGTGGACATAAATAATCCTTCCTCATTTAATTACTGACCTCACGCTAAAAAAACCATCCCGTTTCTCAGCTAAAGCAAACATTTGCCGAAAAATATTAACCCCGAAATCTTACGCCAAAACGCCGCAGACTCACATACAATAAGAGAGAAAAACACTCGAAGGAAACAAAAGGAGAAGGCAAAAAAAAAAAATGCAAAGTCCATTCTGTCATCAAAATTACAAAAAAACAGATAACAAGAAAAAAAAAGGAAAAATGAATGCAATTGCGCGATCATATATTAATTGCCACAACTAATTCTTTTCAATTTCGAGGTATGTGTTAGCTTCGACTGACCTGTTCGTTCATTGAAAACTACAAACCTATTTCCAATTTTCTCTTCAATGACTTTAAAAGGACCTTCAAACTTCGGGCCTAGTTTGTAATTTAACTCATTTCTCACGTTAAGTTTTAAAAATACCTTATCACCGACATTGATCTTGGGATCAGATGATTTACTAATACTCTTTTGAACCATATCTCTGGTGTGGGACTCGAGATTACGGCTAAGACATGCGTGTCTCTCTCTCGCTGTGGATATCAGCGCTTCAACCGTACCCTCCCCCTGGTGAGGCTAGTTAACAAATCAAAAAATGTGCCTCGCGCTGGATACCAAACAAAGCTTCAAAAGGGACATTTTAATTGAATCGCTAACCATGGTGTTAATACTATGTCTAACAACGTTAATATATCAGTCCCAATTTCTATCATTACCACCTACCGTTTTTCTGAGCGCTTCGAGCACTTTCCTGTTCGCTCGTTCGCACAACCCATTAGCCTCGGGTCTGTAAGGAAAAATTGTTACTTTCTGTATCCCCATGAATTCAGCTAAACACTCCATGGTTTTGTTCACAAATTCCCTCCCATTGTCGGTTAATAGAACTTTGGGTGAACCGTATCTGCAAACGATACCATTGAAAAATGCTATGGCTACTTCTTCGGCCGTTTTATGCTTAAGTGGGAAAATTTCTACTATCCTTGTAAGTTCATCTATTATCACTAGCAAGTACTTGTTAGCATATCTAGACTCACAAAAAAATTCCCTAAGACGTCCATATGTATTCTCTGAAAAGGCTTACTCGGTATAGGATTACGATCTAATTTGCATGACGTTGTCCTAGCAGGCTTACATGCGTTGCCACACCCCATAATTCCTTACGAAATTTTCCACATCGTTACCCATATTTTTTCAAATGTATTTAGCCCGAACCCTCATCATAAGTTTTTTCTATTCCCAAGTGAGGACTACCGAACCTGCAATGAACTATATCTAAAACCACTGGAATTAGGACTTTCGGAATTACGATCTGTGTCGTATCTCCTTTACTTTCACTGGTTCTCAACTTATATTTAATTTTCCTAACCAACAGATTTCCTTCTAACTCCAAACCCGAAAAAGGCAAGCTATAATGTTTCTTGACTAATTCCCCTCTCAGAAATGCTTTCGCATCTGCTAAGACCTCGTCTTCATCTTGCCTTAGCTCTATGAGAGGTATATCCCATTGTATGGCTTCGTTAGTGACCTGCGCGACTTGGAAACCTTCCGCGTCATGAAAACTCGTGCTGAGAGCGTCCGCGACAACATTAAATTTGCCCTCTATATATTTGAGCTTTGCATCAAAATCTCTGATAGTTAGAAACCATCGAGCTCTTTTGGGAGACAAATCGGGTTTATTAAAAAGATCGAGTAACGGTTTGTGGTCTGTAAGGACTTCTACTTTATTCCCCATCAGTAACATTTTAAAATGAACTAAGCTCGACACTATTGCAAAGGCTTCCTTATCTATGGTGACCATGGACTTCTCGTTACTGCCTTTTGTCCTGAACTTCCTGCTATAAAAAGCTATAGGATGAAATTTCCCATCAAACTTTTGCATAAGGCATGCACCTATGCCTTCCTGGCTTGCATCAGTCACTAATGTAAAGGTTCCTTAAAATCTGGAAACTTCAAAACCGGGGGATTCATTAGCGCATCTTTAAGCTTTTGAAAACTCTCCGCCTGGGATTCCTTCCATTGAAATTGAACGTCTTCCCGCAACACATCAGTTAGGGAGCTGCTATGTTAGAAAACCCTTTTACGAACCTCCTGAAGAAACCGGCGATACCCAGGAATGACTTAATCTCTTTCTTTGATCTGGGATGCGAAAATTCGCTATTGCTTTGACTTTATCGTCATTTACTCTAACCCCTTCCTTAGATATGACGTGCTCCTAGATCTGTGATCTGCTTTTCTTTTTCAAGAACGAACACTTGGCTAGCTTGATTTTCAACCCCGCTAATCTAAGCCTCCTAAGTACTTCTGTAAGCACTTCCAGGTGTTGCGCGATCGTGTCCGTTGCGATCAGGATGTCATCCATATACACAAAAACATTTTGCCCAATAACCCGTGCAAAACTGTGTTCACCAAACCTGTCATTCATCGGACTGCCCGATAAACCGAAGGCATTCGCGTAAATTCATATGTGTCCCTTGGGCACTGAAAAGGCGGTATATTCCTTGCTACTCTCGCTGAGAGGGACCTGTAAGAAACCTTGTGCCAAATCAATTGAGCTATAAATATTATGTCCCCCAATTTCGACAAAAGATCTGGTATGCACGCAACTGGGTAGCGGTCAGGGATCGTTTTCTCATTTAAACGTCTAAAATCGACGCATACACGGACCGAACCGTCTTTCTTAGGTACCGCTAACAAGGGAAAGTTGTAAGGAGACACACTGGGTCTAATGATTCCTTCTTCTTCCCATCTATTAACTTCTTTCTCTACCTGTTCTCTGATTTTGAAAGGTATGCGATATGCAGGAATATAAATAGGTTTTGAGTTGCTCTCCAAATTTACCTTATGCTCTAACACATTAGTCAACCCCAATTTATCACCTTGCAAGGCTACCGTATCCCCAAATTCCGCCATGAGCCCGCTTATCGCTTCAACGTGTTCGCTATAATCCGCATTAGCCAAATGTTCACTAAATGTTTGTTTCCTTGATTGTATTTCTGCCTCCGAAAACTCAGGTTTCCCCTCTATGATAGCCACAGAACCACTATCGCAGTTCCAATCATGGAAGTCTACTATATATGTATTTTTCTGGTATCTCCTAACTGTATCATTACAGTTTAATAGCTCCACCCACGTAACCCCATTATTGGATACACTGTTCACCGATGCCGTGCTAACAACTCCCCTGAGCTTTTTCACTGTTTTCAATAACACACACATCTGTGGGTTTTCTCATTTCCTTCAATTTAACTTTTACCATAACCTTTGAACCTGGTTGAGTGAACATAATATCTTCAAATAAAAAACACCTCTATATTTGTGGTTAGTATCTCTCCTTGCCACCGCCCCATACAAATTACCACCCTCAGTATTATCCCCAGCATTGTTAGTATCAGAAACAACATCCATATTAGTATCATCACCAGTATTGTTAGTATCATTGTTACCACTATGAACTCTGATAGAACCCCCGTAATCATCTCCCAGATCACCAACGTGTGTTTTAACATTACCTTTCCCATAACACTCGTATCACCGCCATTAATACCACCGAGCACCTCTCCTCTTTCAATAACCTCCATGTCCTCCATTCTATTCACGTCCTCATATGGTATGAGGTAATTCATTTTCCCGATTGTTATCCCATTACCACCCGCATGGATCGAAATCTTGTGTCTTCTACAAGCAGGATGACCCAACAAGATTTTATTACCTAAGGCAATTCCTTTTATTACCAAAAAAGGTTCTGTTAACACTCTGTCACCGAGAGCAAACCTTATTTGTACACAACCCAGGGTGTTTAATCTATGGGCTTGCACACCGTCTCCGTAGAGGGCTGCAAAGGGTAATTGGAGAACATGGATTGATACAAATTATAGTCCATTAGATTTATTGATGCCCCGGTGTCTATGAAAACCGGGATATCCACATCCCCTACTGTTCCATAGACTATGGGCTTGGGCTCTGGGGCGTCCCCCACGAGACCACAATGGCATGTACCAATCACCTGTACCCTTTTTGTTGATCGGGCTTCCAAAAATTTCGCCGATCCCTTTGCCCTCTGGTTTGACCCGCCTGGGAAGTTCTCACATTATAATTACCAGAACCTTGCGGTGCAGGCCTCGCATCTCTCCGTATCTGAGACGGACAAGACTGCCAATAATGCTCAGTACTTTTACACATTCCGCAATATTTAACCCTACACAATTTCTTTGGATGTCCTGGTTTATTGCAGTTGAAACAACGCAACTGCTGTTGCTTTTGATCGATCGATCTTTTGTTATACTCAACTTTTGCACACAGACGATGAGGAGAAAGTTCCGTGTCTCTCTGTACTCTATCCCTCGGGCTTGTCCCGTTAAAAATTGTGCTATCTAGGGTGGGACATTTAGACGTGTGTTTATCTATTTGGGTATAAAGTAATTCTTCGTCTGAGGTAGGCTCAACCTTTTCATCAAAGCTATCCACTATTGCATCGGGTACCTCGTGTAAGAGCAGGGAAAAATAGATCAGTTTATGAACATTATTTAGAGGGAGATTATCCCCTGTAACCCATTTAGATGTTTTCAATTTTCCTACCCAATCTGCCACTGCGTCAAAACAGCTTTGAACTATGTTTCTACAAGGCTATTAGTGCCTTTCCGTAGTTTATAAAGACCTCGAAGGTCTCTCACCATATCTCCGTGTTCCTTTTGAGCCAATATGTGTTTTCAAAAATGCTTTGCAAGTCTGTCCAGGTACGACATTTTGTAAATTGGAAACTCCCTGACCTATGACTGAGGTCTCCCTTATTGAAATCTAGCAAAGCTTTCGCCTCTCTGAATGCCTCTACATCGTCTACTATATTCTTTCCCGCTAAATAGTTATTAACTCCTTCTATGAAAATATTTATAGGCTTTGACAAAGTGCCATCCACAATCCCTTTGAACGGGCTGACCCCCGCAGAAATGTTCGTCACGTGATGTAGTAGCGTCGTCGGTTTAGTATCTGCCATTTTATCTTGTTTCCCAAGGCTGTTCCCCGATCTCAATAACATCAATGTATTTATATACACTAAACCCAATCAAGAAAAAAAAAATTTTTTTTTTTCCAACAATAGATAACAAAAGGTAAGCGTGCCCCGTCCCCAATCACAAAATCAACCCCACGAAAATGACAATAAAAAAAAATAATAATAACAAGGAAGGGATAGGAAAAGAAAGAACACAAGGTGTTTTCAAGCTAACTCGCCTCTCTCTCTCTCTCTCTCTCTCTCTCTCTCTCTCTCTCTCTCTCTGGCACGACTTGCCGCAAAAATCCCACTCAGGCAAGTTCGCCACACACAAACAGAAGGAACATGAACAAGAACAAAAAGTTAAAGAAAATCCACAAAACAAAAAGAGGAAAAAAAAATAAGAAAAAAAAAAAAAAAACTCGAAAATACACTTACGTCTTCATATGACCGTAAACCGAATTCACATACACCGCAAACATGCGCGAACTGCGAAACACTTTAATATGTCGAAAACTAAACTTTCTCTTTTTCTTTTTCTCTCTTTTTAAACACCTTTCTCCGTAATCTCAAGAAATCAACTGACTTGGCTTGGGAGAGGAAGACTTTCTGAGGAACAGCTTCTCTCTGTCGAATCAGCAGTAATGACCCTGAGTTGCCTGTGACATGATTAATAACCCCTTTTCCTATCAAAATAAAAACCGAAACCCCCTATTTCTAACTGGTCACCAGTCCCTTCGGAGCGTACCTACAGCTTGAAAAATATATAAAAAGCCTTTACCGCTGGCACCACTATTACACCCCCTTTATTCCCTAAACTACACAAACTGGGAACTCTTACCTGTTGCCAACGGTGCCCTGTCTGTAAGATGTCACGAGGCTTATTAAGACTGCGTAATAATAAAAAATATCATTTATTTCCCAAAGCAATTGGTTATAACAAAGAACAAAATGATTAACAAGTCATAATGGCATAAATACCCAAATCTGCCCATAAAGAAAACCAATAAGATAACATTCTACCTTCCGGACTAAGGTTACACTCTCAAACCCCAAACAAGTCACATTGTCTAGTATTTCGTTCAGTTATCAGTTAGAGAATCCCATTCCTAATCAACCATGGAATCGGACCCATCTGTAATAAAGATAATAGTTATATAGACACCCCACGTCACTCTTTTCAAAGTATTTACGTAAAGAGAATATTTCCACACTTCTGTCTCTTTTCCAAAAGGTAACAGATTTTTCTAAGTTTTTATAAAACGCGTCTTACCTTTTCGATGGGCGTTTTTCTCCGACACTTCGAGCAACCGCTTGTTCTCTCCTTTGCACAAAGAATGCGTCTTCCACAAGTACCCTGAACCGTAGGCCTGTAAGTACGCGGTACAAACGGAATGCACATGCCTCGCAAACGGGGAACGCCCTCTGAGACAAGTTGCTTGTTCAGCAAATACCTTTCTCTCCCATGTGAACTTTGCAGTGTACCACCCCTTGTCTCTAGGGCGAGTAGAGCTATGTGACTTTATTATTATATAAAAACACTTTAAACATATTATTAGCCATTCCCCCTCTTTTTCACCTCTTTAGATATATATATATATATATATATATATATAATAGAGAGAGAGAGAGAGAGAGAGAGAGAGAGAGAGAGAGAGAGAGAGAGAGAGAGAGACTATAAATCATGCGAACGAAATTCTTGAATATTGAAGAATCAACAAGAAAAATAAACTAGAAACTAATTACAAAAATCGTGGAAAACGAATTGCACCAAATTAGTAAACAATTAGAAAATAGGAAAACGCTCGAATACAAAACTTTGATGCAAAATGTCATCGCGTATTTTGTGTTTTGACAGCGGTGGGATCATTATCATAAATAATCAATTGCTTTCAAACAAATACTGCGTTTGCAGGTTCCCCTTCTGCTCTTGAACACGCAGGAATAAGTTTTTTTTTCTATAAAAAAAACTGCATTGCACCAAAAGGGAAATGGAAAACAAATTAGCGGAGATGGATAGGCGATGGAAATAAAATACATTGTAGCAGGGGAGAAGAGAGAGAGAGAGAGAGAGAGAGAGAGAGAGAGAGAGAGAGAGAGAGAGAGAGAGAGATAGATATTCTATGGCATTACTTTAGTCGACTTCACTGCAGATTTCGCCTTTATATTTATTCTGAGAAATTATGTGAGAGACGTCGAGAATAATAAAAGATCACATTCACCGCAAACGCAACTGCATCGTCTGAGTGAATAATAGGTTACATCTATAATAGATTCACATCAACCGTGCATCTGATCTCTAGGCCAGTCCTTTACGACGCTCCTGATTAGCTGTTGATAAGGCAATCACGGGGCTGGAAACTCTCAGTCTTTCTCGAGACTTCACATAGGCAGGATGTATGTTCCACCTCTACGTATCCCTCAGGAAAAATGGAACACACGTACATCCTGGCTATTTGAACTCTCTCGAGAGACTGAGTTTTTACAGCCCTGTGATTGGCTTATCAACAGCCAATCAGGAGCGTCGTCAGGGACTGGCCTAGAAATAAGATGCACGGTTGATGTGAATATACTATTGTTCGTCTGGAGTGATTTATGTCCTACCATGTGAATGAAATTGCTAAAATCATTTCAGATCAAATATCCTATATACTTAGTGAGGATCATAAGCTCCTGCTTTATATTTATCCACTTAAAGTTGGTTTTATACAGACGTTTTTTCTTGACTATATATAAAGTAGATTCCTATCTATATTTTCTTTTACCAAATATCTCGTCACATCTTTCCTCTTTCATTTTAAGCTTTACATTTCTGTATTTGTTATTTTCCGGTACCTAAAAAAAAAAAAAAAAAAAAAAAAAATAAAAAAAAAAAAAAAAAAAAAAAAAAAAAAAAAAAAAACAGAAATAAAGAGGCTAAGAATTAAAATTAGGAAGAGCAAATCTTAGGAATTTCATGTTATAATTCTTTAGAAAATAAATGTTTATAGCACGTTGGACGTTGGGTTTATAAAACACATCTACTCAAACCGCTAATGCTCATGAATGAAATACATTTTCAATACCATTACTATTAATATTTTATTGGAACCTATGAAAGATAAATAAAATTTTGTGAAACCTATAAAATAAATAACCTTTAACACCGTATCAGAAACCAAATATAATATTTCCTTGTTTAAAAGAGAGTTTTCACCCAAAAGAACGCGACATCACCAGAATTTAACCTCTTGTAAAAGGAAAACACGCCGTAGCGTTTTCTGGTTTCGCAAGCTTCCACTTGAACGAACTCAGATACCAAAAATACTGGGGTACAATTTTCAAAGGAAATAGCCTTTTCCGTCCCCACCAGATGCTGTGCATTGCTGTTGCTTGTTCCCCGCGCTTTTGCTTGTAGGGGGAGAACTTCAGAGGGCTTTGAAATGGTTTTGTGATATATTTTACTGATGATTTTATGTAAGTCTAAATATTGAACGAGGAGGAGCTTACGATAAACCTCTTTGCTCTTACGTTACACAACTTGTCTCTTTCGAGTTTAGCTTATGTCAGAGGATCAAATCAACATAGAGATTTATGAAAGGTAAAATCATAAGTAGGGGATGTAGCAGAATACTACGTTTTCATTTCGTGGAAAAGTGGATTTTTTTGTACCTACTGAAACGAAAAATCTTAAAACTCTTCTGGTAAACGTTCAAGGCCGGTTGACGAAATTGAAATGAGCGATGATATCGAGGAATGAACTGATACAAATCAGATTTGAATGTATTCCAAAATAAGATGGATCCTGCCAATGAATTGTTTATTACTATCATAACAGCCATTTTCAAATTCAATAACCCAGTAGGTGGGTGGTGCCGTCAGTGGGCCTCATGCGGTGCACTGTAGGCATTACTTAAGGCTCTTTGCAGCGTGCCTTCGGCCCCTAGCTGCAACTACTGTCGTTTCTTTTACTGCACGTGTGTTCAAATTCTCTTTCTCCCTCTTACTTTACACCCTCTTCTAACGGCCACTAGTTGTAACCACTTTCGTTCCTTTTACTGAACCTCTTTTCATATTCTTTTTCTTCATCTTACTTTGTGCCCTCTCCCAACACTTGATTCATAGTGCAACTTCTTTGAGGTTTTCCTCGTGTTACACCTTTCAAACTTTTTTACCGTCAATTTCCATTTCATCGCTGAATTATCTCATAGGTCCCAGTGCTTGGCCTCTGGCCTAAAGTCTATATTCAACTGAAATAGAATTCATTAAGAAAAGGTTGCATTTCAATAAACTAATTCTGCTCATTGCTGTTATACGACCGAGCTTGAAATTTAAACATAAGTGAGAAAATTCCATTAAGTAGCTTGTCCTTATTAATAAACCTGATAAAATCCAGGCTGAAATGCGTAGGTAGCTAAAACGATTAAAAGCCTCAAAAACGCCACGTTTTCCGCGCCGTTTGTTTGTTTGTTTGTATGGTGTTTTTACATTGCATAGAACCAGTGGTTATTCAGCAACGGGACCAACGGCTTTACGTGACTTCCGAACCACGTCGAGAGTGAACTACTATCACCAGAAATACACATTTCCCACCCATCAGTGGAATGCCAGAGAATCGAACTCGCAGCCACCGAGGTGGCAGGCCAAGACCATACCGATCACGCCACTGAGGCGATGTTTTCAGCGTTGAATTCGGCGGAAAAATCAGGAAAGATTTATTTTACCTCGGAGCTCTTACCCGGAAAATCTCAAGAGGAAAAATATTGCTTTAATGGTACTTCGGTGTTGAAGACGTTTTTTTTTCCTTCTTCTTTCGATGAACTTCATTCCCGAATCACGACTTTCAGATCGAAGGAAAGAAGAAATCCCGAAAGAGGGTCGAGTTCATGAAGGTTGAAGTCCTGATCATCATAGTAATAACGATGAAGAAATGACAGTGACGTTTGCCATTTAGCTCAGCCGAAGAGTTATTTATCAGGACATCGGTGTTAATAATACAATTAAACGTTGTAACACCAGTTTTAGTGGCCACAATCAATCAGTTAATCATAAGTATCAGACATATTTCAAACACTGAAATTAACAGATATTATTACCTATATTTGGTAATTTCAGCGCTTAAAATTTCCCTGATACTAATGATTTATTGATTGATTGTGGCTATTAAAACTGGCGTCACAACGTTTAATTTTTAACGCCAAGGTTCCTGATGAATAAATCTCTTCGGCTGAGCTAAATATGGGAGTCGTCACTGTAATTTCTTCATCATTAGTATTGTGATGATCATGACTTTAACCTTGATCAACTCGACCCTCTTTCGGGATTTCTTCTTTTCTTCGATCTGAAAGTCACGGCTTGGGAATGAAGTTCAGTCAAAGAAGAAAAACTTCTTCGACACCGAAGTACCATTAACGAAAACCTGGACAAAAGAAAGATTCAAATGTAAAAACGAAGCATGTTAGTTAATGACGCGAAATTAGGACGAAATTCAATACCTTGACATAAACTGCAGAGGAAGAGTTGCCTCAGAGCGGACATATTGGGATACGAACAACGTCATATTTGGTTCAAAGGTTTTTGATACAAAACAAAGCACTACAATTAACTGAATAAACGCTAAAGCAGAACGGCTATCAGTTAACTCAACAATACAGGTTCAAGCCCAAGTGTAGCGTGGTAGTAAATCAACTTAAATAAATTTATAGCTAGACTTATGGTTAATTCAAACATAAAACATAACCAGGTAGATGGTTATTTCAAACATAAAATATAATCAGGTAGATTGTCAATTCATACATAAAATATAACCAGGTAGATTGTCAATTCAGACATAAAATATAACCAGGTAGATTATCAATTCATACATAAAATATAACCAGGTAGATTATTAATTCAAACATAAAATGTAACCAGGTACACGGTTAATGCAAACAAAATATAACCAGGTATATGGTTAATTCAAACATGAAATATAACCAGAAGATGGTTAATTCAAACACTTATTTTATAACCATGTAAATGGTTATTTCAAACCCATAAAATATAACTAGGTAGATGGAGATGGCTAATACAAATACATCCAGAATGATGTTAAATTTTAAGATAAACAATTTTAAGTCAGCTGATTAGCTCTACAGCTGGATATATCCGGTTGACTACAGCATAAAAGTACCCCGCCAATCAGTTAATTACAATTCAAAAACATCTCTTAGATACTAAACTAAGAAAACCACGGTGCCAACAGCTTGAATCAAGCACAAGGTTTAGTCAACGAAGACGTTGTCCAAAATAAACACGACAGCGCAGTTCGTTATTCAATCAGTATGAAATCTTGTTAATAAGTGAAAACCATTAACAGAATGTAGCCTTTTATGTGATTATACAATATAACAATTTTAGCTGGTGAATGACTGACTCAAGCACAAAACACAAATGATGCATCTACCCATAAAGGAAACAAGTTAGAGAGTACCATCGAACGTCCTCGCTTGCCTGAGGCAAAGATTCTCTTCTTTACGAGACAGTTACGGCATCGTAATTTCACTGACAGTTTATCCCCGCTCTTAAGAGGAAAGTTTCCTCATGTCCCCAGAACGAGAGGGTACGTCGCCGTTATCTGAAGAGAGCTCTCCCAGGTATGAGGTCGTTGTAAACCGCTGATGCTGCCATCTGGTCAGGAAACTTTCACTCGTTTGAGCTTAGTACGAGGAATTCTGCTGGAGAAACTTATTACAAGGAATTCTGCTTAATGAACTTATTACAAGGAATTCTTCTGGAGAAATTTAGTACGAGGAATTCTGGCGGAGAAAAAACTTTGGCGTTTTACTTTGATTATTCAGACTGACTTGTTTAGTCGCTTATAAAGAGAGTACAAATTCTTCTGCAGATAAATTTATTGTTTGGATTTCATTGAGAAATGAATCTTCTAACAGGATTGTTCTTTGCCTCTTCACTGAAAGGCACATTATTTTCCTGGAAAGATTTTAGTAATAAAACTATCCAATGAAGAAACAAGGCGATCGTTTTATCAAGGAAAACTAATGAAATACTAAATGAATAGCATAGGCACCGTGAAGAATCTTGTAAAAAAAAAGTAGAACGAATAATTTTTTTTTTCTTTTACAATAGCAATAACAAGTCAAGATATCATATAAACTAAACTTCACAACGATTGCTGCCACTTATTGTAGTAGCAACGGTTGGTTGGTTATAATTTAAATTGCTTTGCGCCAGCACGGGCTCTTGCTCCTAGAGCAGCCCGTAAAAGTAACAGCTATTATGAGCGAGGAGTTGAAACCAGCACCAGTTAGAGTAGTGATAATTGTGGCCATGTTACCAGCGACAGAAAATGGAAATATGAAGCCTTGTTTCAGATCTCGCGTCTACCAACACGAAATGGAGGAAGAAATTATACAAGTGAAGTAGAGGGAGGGAGGGAGGTGGGATTGTGGGTGGAAGGGGAGGGTGGTTGGAAGAAGTGTCAAGAGAGGACTGAGAGGGAGTAACTGACAAAGCTTAAGCCAAGAACGAAATTGATTTCCTTCTTTAAGGAGATTTTCTTTTGTGAAAGTCTGAATTCATGAGAGAGAGAGAGAGAGAGAGAGAGAGAGAGAGAGAGAGAGTTCTTTAGGAAAATTTCCTTTGTGAAAATGAGAATTGATATGAGAGACAGGAGAGAGAGAAAGAGTTTATTTTGGGAAATATCCTTTGTGTGTGTGTGTGTGTGTGTGTGTGTGTGTGAGAGAGAGAGAGAGAGAGAGAGAGAGAGAGAGAGAGAGAGAGATCACTTATACGGCCATCAGACATTTGAAAAAAAATCGTGCCATCGTCCCGATGCATATAAGTCATCGTTTCTCAGCCAATTAACAGTTCGGGCAATTTCATGCCACCAACTGACCCTTCCTTCCTTCCTTCCTTCATCCCCATTCCCCTATTTCGCAGCGATGGAAGGAGAAAAGGAAAGTCTCCACTGACCCGTGAAGGGGACAAGGTCAGGCAGGCAGGGACCCCGTGGCTAATGGATTCAAGGGCATCTCGAAAAGGCCCCGGACCTTAGGCTTCCCTGTTCCTTAATTGAAGTCTTGTACTACTGAAATGGTGGCTCTCTCTCTCTCAATACATACATGCATACATACAGACAAACACACACACACACGCACACACACACACACATATATATAGGCAGAAAGTAGGTACTATGTAGTACCTCTAAGTACAAGAAATATATATTATATATAACTTATAAGGATTGTACAGCATTACGGATTATACCCCTATATATATATATATATATATATATATATATATATATATATATATATATATATATATATATATATATATATATATATATATATATATATATATATATATATATATATATCATTCTGAGAAATTTTACAAGTTACATGTATCTTTTTATTATTTCACATGCATATAAACTATTAAAAGCGCCCAGTATGTTCCATTTAGACTTAAAAAAACTAATGGAAATTATGAAAACCGTATCAAGGTGTCTATATAAGTCCTAAAATTATCAATAAGCTGAAATCACTCTCACTGCCTTTCTATTTGTATAGTAACTAAGCTTGAGGCTTCCTCTGATTGAAACAAAAATACGCCTGAGTTTCATGTTCAAAAGGAGCGATTTACAAAGTCAAGAATCTCACAAGATCGAAAAAAAATAATAATCACTTATGATAAAGGAAAAAGTCTTCCTGCAATAATCAATGTCATAAACCATCATCTCTAAATTTGGAATCATGACTTACTTGTTAGCCTATCAATAATTATTTTCATTAGAACATTTTAGTAATGTATATACCAGATAGAACAGGTGGCTGGTTACCCTGTTATATAGTTTTTGTACCTCATTTAACCAATTTAACCAATGTTAATGCAACCTTTTATTCTATTCAACCCATAAAAAATTCAAATAAAACATAAAAGCGAAAAATTTCGACAGCCAAGAATATATAAGGCCAATTTACAACCACAAAATTAAATGTTACTACAAAATTGTCGAGAGAGAAAATAAGAAGCATTATTTCTCCCTATTTCGGAATAAGCTGAGGTCACTGAGAAATATACAATTCATATCGATCTTAGGATCATCATTATTATTATTATTATTATTATATTTTATTGCCATACGCTGTATTACAAAGACAGGTATAGGGCACCCCAATAAACCCCATTACGACAAAAACAATGCCATTTCATTCGACTGAAAAGAAACCGAAAATCAAACATATTTCCCCATATTCGTACTGTCAACACATTCTTAACAAACAAGCTCAGCAAAGGTAGTAAGCTATTTAATTTGCGGAATACTTCCTCGAGCAGGACAGGGGAAAAAGGAAAAGAAAAGTAAGGAAAATAAACGAGAAACAATACCGTTTCATATCCCGTAACTCTCCCTGTCCGTGGTTGGGAATCGAGAGAGCGAACAGAACGTCAACAAATTTTGACAGTAATAATATTGTATTCGTCTTCTTCTTCTTCTTCTTCTTTTAACTTCTGACAACAAACATCAAACCACTCCTGGGGCGAGTAAGCGACTGCGAGAGTTATACATGAAATAATATGGCTAATGTTGACATTGCAGGCATTTCTGCGTCTATGAGAGAGAGAGAGACAGAGAGAGAATGTATGCAATCCATAGTCACATTCTTTCTGGTAACTGTACGATTCCAATCAGGAAAACATGTTGCCATCCCAGTACTTGAACTAAATATCACGAAATTGCGTAGCCTGTAACAGAATCGACAGAATACGTGGAATGTGTTTGTGTCTGTGATTATATAAATTGCTTAGGGGGATTAGCAGTTTCCAAGAGACCGTTAATCCCTCTTGGGAGAGACACTGGTCAAGTATCAAAGAAAGTGGATTGTGAATTGATGGAGGATTGTAGGGAAAAACTACAGTGAAAAGCGTCCCATAAGGTGATGAAGTTCAATGGAATCCAGGAAGATGGAGCAATGAAAGGTAAGATGGGTGATAAAAAAAGAAAGTGTTTGAATATAAAAAAAATAATTTACTGATGGTCGGCTGGAACTAGAGACGAGTCACAGAACAGGCAAGCAAGGAAAGGGGCGAGTTCTATTGACCTCGAAAAGTAGCAATTTTGTGAAAAATATTTGGAGGAGATTTGGAAGAGTCTGTATGGAAGCCAAGTTGGAAAAGTCTGAAAGGAGAGTTGAGCCCAACTCCCCTTGTGAATATTGAATGTGAATAAAAGAGAAATATTTGAAGCTGCTGAGATGTATTAGTACAGGTGAAGGACTGGCTCAGGGCTTTTTGAGCTGGTTTGGTCAAAAGGAAAAACTGGAACAAGACAGCTTGACGAAAAAGGTGCATAACTTGAACGAGTTAGTCAGGAGGATGAGACGAAGACTTAGAAAGTGACGCACAATTGGAGGGACAAATGGAGTAACTGAAGAATTTTTTCAAAATTTAGTTTTCAACAAAAATAAGTAAAAAGTGCGCCAAAGTTTCTTCGGCTCAATCAAGTTTTTTATACAGCGTATAATGCTGTATGAAACTCTCAGCCAAGGCCCATGAAACTCTCAGCCAAGGCACATGTAATTTTCAGCCACGGCCCGGTGGTGGCCTGGGTTGTTGTCACATTTAGTGGTGCCAGACGCGCGACCACGACTGACTTTAACCTTAAATAAAATCAAAACTACTTAGGCTAGAGGGTTGCAATTTGGTATGTCTGATGATTGGAGAGTGGATGATCAACATACCAACTTGCAGCCCTCTACTCTCAGTAGTAATCAAGATCTGAGGGCGGACAGAAACAGTGCGAACAGTAAAAAATAAATAAATAAATAAATAAAAAATTAAAAAGCCATCTCAATAGTTTTCTTTTACAGAAAACTAAAAAGTAGTTAATCGTAAACAAAAATTCATGCAGAATGAAAACACCCTTTATCTATTTCCACAGCGCAAGAAGCACTGGCGCCGTCAAAACTGACCTTTTCCTTGAAGTCAGGCAATCCGCAATAAATGTCCGTTTGCAGGATGGAAAGCTGTCGCATATATCCAAGATTCATTGGCGGAACGCTGCTGCCCTCTGAGAGGCCACTGGCTGGAAGGAGATGGAATGAAGATTTCTTCCCTACTCAAAATGCTCCTCGGTTTTGCAATATTTACGACGGAAGCTTTGTATGTATATTTTTTATGACCTTTTTTTTATGGCACTGACAGTACATGGACGTTTAAAGATATTGGTTTTGATCAATTGAAAAAATTAATTTGTAAACATACTAGGAAGTAGTACAGTGATTAATTTGATTAAAGACATTCTAAAACAAAACCGTTTGATGCTAAAGCACAAAGTTGAATATTATAAAAATTCATCCATCAAAATTCATTTCTGATTATTAAAATGAATCAGGGAGAAATATTTGATTTGAACTGCCTTTAACAATGATTTACCTGCTGAAAACTGACATTTCTATGCCCACTAACAGACTGACTATGCAACTCTAGACCCAAGGCCGCGTTTATTCTCTCTCTCTCTGATTTCTGTGTGGGTTCTCTCGGGGCCTTTTATTTCTTTGTACCTCTTCGTTCCTGCGATACCTCCCTTTTTCTCCTATGCCCTTAATAGTAGGCGATCACCATTCACTTGTTTTAGGAGCAAAATACTATTATTTGGGAACGTCTTGCACGGACGCCCTACTTCTCTTGGCATCAGGAAACGACCTGGAAAATTTACTCTAAGATGCTTTCGATTTTATAGAAGAGAGAGAGAGAGAGAGAGAGAGAGAGAGAGAGAGAGAGAGAGAGAGAGAGAGAGAGAGAGATTCTATTATCGAGACTGGAGATTCAATTTACATATTGCTGCCCTAAAGATCTATCCATCTACTCGGGAGTGGAACAAGACGGTTACAATGTCACTATATATATTGCAAAGGAACGGAAATGTTGATAATGAAATGTTTGCAGGCGTTTAAACGAAGATTGTCTCAAGGCTTTAAAGAGACAGAGAATAAATTAAAAATAAAGATGAAACAACAGAGATGAAGTTATCATAAATGACGTTACGTAACATACAAAATGATTAGACGGTCATTATCTGAAGCCATCCCGATGACTCGAACTCCAAAATCGAAACAGCGAAGCTTCAGCACAGAGAACAGAGCAAATAAGACGAGACGTTGATCGAATCGGGTCTCAGTCAACGCTAGACAAACACTCCCGGTGATCGAACGCTTCGAAACGAAAACTAATATTTTTCTTCTCCTTCTTCTTCTTCTATTGCTACTCAGAGGACGGAATTGCAAACTAGTGATCTGAATTGCTAAACGGCAGGCAAAGGCTCTCTAGAGAGCCGTGGCCAAATGGGAGTTTTCAATTGGGGACAGAGTATGGTCATGCAAAGGTTACGAAGCGACCTGGCGAACGAGAAATTCTATTTGCTTTGACTCTAGCATAATTTTCTAAACGTCTATTATGATCATACAATTATAGTAATTGTACGAATTGTGTACTCTTTATTTTAATCAGCCAATGAAACGGAGGCTTTCTCATTGTGATAATGTAATATCATACATAGCTAATGAAATAAAGTTATTGAATGGAGCAAGGTAATACGATGGAATGTCATTAGCGGTAGAATCGTTTTACGTATGCTAATGTAATATTATTATTATGAACCAGCTTCGTGAGTTTACAACCTGTATCCAAATTATATTATATGTATGTGTATATATATATATATATATATATATATATATATATATATATATATATATATATATATATATATATATATATATATATATATAATGTATATATATATATATATATTCTTTTTTTTAGGTTTTTTTTGCTTGTGCCTTGTAAGATAAGGCTCCCTATGAGGTAATGTTAGACTAGCGTAATCTTACGCTAAGTCGGTTGGTATTGCACTTCCATCTTCAATGGAGTGTCTGGGGGTTTGTAGATCACTTACGAAGTCGGTATTATCTTGTTGGTTATTACGACGATGTGTTAAACTCATGTTGGTTCGGTGAGGAGGTTTCTTGTAGAAAACACTAAGTATAAAAAATTATATATTCTTCTGAAGTTTACATGGTGAAGATCAGGTATGATTGTACAAGTCTTCTAATATCGATAGCTTGATCGCTTCTGCCAATGATGATGGCTAATCCTATTCCTCTACATGATAAAGCTTAGGTAAAGAGGTACAGGTCTTCTAATGACGATAGCTAACTCTGTTCTGCCTGTCTACCATCTCTGTTACAAGTTATGAAGGAACAGACAGTAGTTCGAAACATATGAACATACTATCAGATGACATAGTTACATACGAACACACAATCAAATGAGACACGCTACAGACCACGTAGGCCGCTTGAGCTACAGGTCACGGTGTTTGTCTCAAGCAGGAAGCTTGGACTAAAGTTTATAACAATTGAATGACTACAGGTGACGGCATGTTATCTTAGCCTACATACTTATTGTATACGTCATCTTTAGCGTCTCTAGTCTGATCACATTCCTGCAAGCAATCTGGTTGACCTCTTTAGTTTTTAGACTTTTATATATATGGACTAACATTCCATATTTTTATTATGTAAACACTTACATCAGCTCGGTCAGCTACCAAAACCAACTACTGAATATTACTCAAACTTGACTTGCATTTGACTTATGGAGTGTGATACAGACACTATGTAATATATATATATATATATATATATATATATATATATATATATATATATATATATATATATATCAGTAAATAAAAAATTCATGGTGTACATGAAATGATTCAAGTAATAAATATAAAACAATGATATTGGTAAATAATAGTGATCACGTGATATATAATGATACAGTTTTTCACTTCATCTCATTAAGATCATATGCTACAGAAAATACTAATGTACTCCGATAATTGCATAGAATGAAGATTAACATGATAAAAAATCATATTTAACTGATAAAAATTTTCATATATGAATTGATAACATTATTAATGTTTATGCTGATTGATTCGTTGATTTTTATGCTAAATGTTATATATCTGATTCATTAATCAATATACTAACTCATAAATAACTGCAGATATTGGTAAGATAAAAAGGTAACAGATTGATTTATAGGCTACCTGATTTGTTATACATATGTATATGGATTCATATAATTATGATTAATATATGTGCACTTTAAATAGATTCCTATTGCGTACCACGCAAAGATATATTTTCGATTCTTTGTTATTTAGGATCAGTTTATATATAAATTCCTAGTGCGTACACGCAAAAAAAAAATATTTTTATTTCGATTCTTGTTTATTTTATGATCATTTATACATAGATTCCTAGTGCGTACACCGCCAAAAAAATCTAATTTCGATTCTGGTTTATTTATGATCAAATTTTTTAATATATAGGTAATACATGATACTTTTATATATTATAGGATACCATGACCGCCGAGGTTATACTACCCCCTTTCACTTTCAACTAAGCGTTCGAACAACTTTTCCGTCCATTACCCACAGTTCCAGACAAACCCCAACTATAGGGCCCCCCAATGAAACGGCCTATTTCACAGGGTTAAAAACAATGGGGAAAAATTGCCTGGGTCGGGTCCAACGTTTCTATTTTTTGCGCTCCATACTTATTCTCTGCATCCTAAGGCTACCACGATTAACGTTTTTCTCGGATGAATAAAAAAACAATCCCCAGCACGAGTCCTTCGCCGCATCAAGGTATAGTTGAATATCCTTCGGTCGTAATTGCCAGGAATGTAATGTCCCTTTCGTAGTCCCGATTCCCGACAGTCCCGCCCTGGGGGGGGGGGGGGGGGAAGGAGGGGGAAAGGGGGGAAAGAGGGGGGGGGGGGGGGGGGGGGGAAGGGGAGGGGGGAAGGAAGGACGGGGGGCGGAGCCTTCCCGCCATTAAAAACGGAGATTAACAGACGAGATTATGGTGTCGGTCGAAAGAAGTCCCATGATGGGTGCTTTATTCCTTTCATCATTGTAGGCGGTTTGTTACTCGACTGCCAGGTCGTCTGGCAGCGACGAACGATTTTTTTCGAAGTTGCGAGTTAGAAATGAAATTCTCGTACTGCACGGATACTTGTAACCAGGGTTTCCATTAATCCCATTTGCCTGCAAGTGAAATTATACTTGTCACAAGGGCAAGTAAATTCAGAACGGAACATTCCAAATACAGGGGAGGGAAGAGAGCCATTTAGAACCAAGACTTAACCCCCACATTGAATTTCGCTGATACTTTTGGAAGTTCAAAAGGAGTCCCTCGGTACAACTTTTTTTATCCATGGCATTAACAATGAGTGAACCTATCCAGGTTCTATGCTGCCTGTAAAAATAATCCATAATTTATAAAAAAATAAATAATAATTCTCATTAACGAATCTCAAAGCAAAATTCGATATTACTTGTAGTGAAGTTAACTAGACAAAGAAGTGGAAAACGGAGTCTATTTGTAAGGATTGCCAGCCAACATAAGAGTCAAAGAAGAAGATTATCATGATTCTGTCTTTCCTCTATGGCTAACTGAAAATTAAGTTTGTTGATCAAATCTGATCCTATGTGCCCCTAACAAAAGTTTCATATTCAATTTTCTCGCGCGCATCCTCTGGGAGGTTTAATTTTTAAAAACTTTATTAATTAGGTATGGAGATGGCAACGAAAAAAAACCCCACTATGTCAACTAATTTCTATATAAAACTTTGGGTTTTTCAAGAAAATGCGACATTTTCCCGTCATGACTTGATACGTTCTAAAGAATGTCTAATGAGGTTTCAGAAAAAAAATTAACTTCATTTTGGATTTGTATAAGAAATTCTTTTCCTTATTTTGTTTATTAATTTTAAAATGATTGCAAGTTGGCATTGCGCATACCGATAGACACCTGTACCTAACGGTTCTGCCTTGGCCCATGAGAAGTTCGGGCTAAGCATTTCCTTTCCTCCAGTCAATCTGCTTTTTGCAAGGGCAGGAGAACGAACCACACCAGATGAAGCCTGTGTAAGGCAGATTATTGAGGTTAAAACAAGGAACAAAAGTGCTGATACGGGCAATGATGACGTTCGTCACTTCTTGGGCAGGAGATTTTGCCTCTCATCCTCAGGCCTAAGTAAAGTTACGTTACTTGCTGTAATAAATACGACTTTTAGGATAAATTTTTGATTTTTTTGTTTTTAATACTCGACCCCACATGAGAAAGATGTCTGAAAAAAAACAGTAACCAAAATTGAACATATATTAGTTTCATGTTGGTCTCAAAACTGCAATGAGTTATGTTAAATTAAATTTATTCCTTATTGAAACTAATGAAAAAGGTTTCCATAGCAAATTCCTATATATATTATTAGCCCTGTATAAGATTCATATAGGATTATTCCAATATATAAACATTTTCACGTTCTAGACTTCCTGACTTTAAAGTCTCTTTTTTTATTTTATTTTATTTATTTATTTATTTGTATTTTTTTTTTTTTTTATTTTTTTTTTTTTTCATTGACTACGAATATAAATCCACCGGGACAGACAATATGTCAGTAGGTTTTTGATATGTGGTTTGAACTTTTTAGTCTTTTTATTTGTCATTACTAAAGCGTTAAGTTAGGAGTTCAAATCTTTACGCATATGTCTATTTGGATTATTTAATTAACCGCTATGGTTACGTTTTGCTTAGTTGATTTTATACGGGGGGGGGGGTGATTCCTTTTTTAATTATAATGGTTAACCCTTCCGAACTTCTTACGGTGTGTATTATAATTGACTCCACCTTGTTGTTCCCATATTTATTTTTTTTTTTTATATTTCTTTATTTTATATTATTGTTTTTATATCTAATTAAGATTTGAATAAATTTAATGGTTGGCTTGAATATGTGGGAAAAGTGTTCTAGCGGCGTACCGTATAAGGCTATCTTGCGGCGATCAATTCTATATTATAAAGATATAAACATGATAAAGGTATTTAAAACCCCGGAGAACCGCTATAATCCGGTCGGTGTCCAACTTATCACCGAGTTGTAAGACTCGTAAGAACCATTGACACTTCCTATTTCAATTATCCGTTATTCTACCAAAAACCGCGTTGGACTCTGGTGATAAAATATATTCTTGGGTTTTTCTTATAGATAGGAATTCAACACAAACGTTTGTTAAGGAGATTATTATTTGAATTTACACCACCCTAGTCAGCAGATTATTATTTTGTGTTGAAGTTCCATATTTTACTGATTTAGCAACTCATAAATATTCGTAACGCACTCAATTAGCGGTGTTTGGTTTTTAGTGCTTTAATTAATTCTATATAACGTGTCAAGGAACTATTAACACTAAGAAGTGTTTATTCCCTCTGTCATACTCGTAATTCGTGTTAATGTTCTACGTATTATTCTTTCAACAACGGATTGATTTTTGCACAGGAATAGGCCCTTAACAACTGACAGATGTCTTAGTGTTATCCCTTGTTTTTCATGACACGTGTTACAATTAGTTTATGTGGCTTTTTTATATCGTTAACGCATTGTAGGCCCAGTAAGTAAAACAGTGATTTGGCTTCCTGTGGACATAGGAGGGTGAACCCTGGATGACGGCAATGCAACCAGTTTATGACGATTGGTATGAAGCGAATTATTACTATATCCTGGTTTCGTTAGTTCATTGCTGTGTTGTTGCGGGTTTTCCGGGTTTTCCCTCGTCACAGACCTACCATATAAACTATTACATTTGATTACATTATTCTGATACACATACTATAAATATACTTTTGGCTTTAGGGGTTTCTGCTCGAAGTGTTTATTGTTTTTGCCTAGCCACCTGGACCCTTTTCCGTTTCGGGGGAAGGGGAGGGGGAAAGTGTTTACTTGTTTGGTTGTTTATTGTTTTGGCTTATCGCTGTTTGACCACTTGCCTTTGTTTCAGTTTGTAACAGTCTTTGGCGCTCCGACCCAGATAATTCCAATGCTGCGCGATCTCGTGGGTTAGGAATTTTCTTGTTTAGATACGGTTTTTGTTTGAAACAATAGGCAACGGATGTTTTCTTATATCTTTTTAGTCCAAGTTAAATGGGTTCTTTTGCTGTATGGTGGCGGGATTGTCGGGTATAATGGCCGTCAGCTATTGATATTTGCCTTCCCATGGTAGATATCTTATATCTTGGCTCCAAAGACCTGAATGATCATTTGTCACCGAGTTCCTTTTGGACTGTGATTAAAGCCTTTGAAAAACTCGGTAAAGGACTCATGTTCAGTTAAGGACTTTTATCAGGATAGCCATAGATTATGAACCTTAAAATGTACTAGTTTAGTTAAAGATACCTAGCCCTTCCTTGCCTATTAACTGCCATATTTACTTTCAGAGGTGGCTTTAGTTTACGTTGAATAAAAAACTAATAGGAAATAACTGTTTATCATTATTCTGAAGTTAGTATCCCTCTTACCCCACCCTTGGTCCTGAGGCGTCTTTTGTTGCAATAAAAAAAACAAAAATTCCTTATTTAAAATCAGGGTATTTTTTAAAGTTAGGTAACGCTGCATTATTCCGCTTTTAAGATATCGAACGCCTGTTTGATGCTTTTTTAGACCATAATAAATCTACGCATCTTCTTGTCGTAAGATCTGTTAAATGGAAAAGCTGGGTCATGATTTGAAGAGTTACATATTTTACATAACGATTGTAATACCCACCTACAGCGCAAAAGGTGCTGTATCCCCTTTTTAACGTTAATAGGTACCGGAAGTTATGAATAGCCTACACCTTACCATGGAACTACTTTAAGACCTTGACTCGACACATAAAACCTGAATACAAAATTGTCTGGTTTTTAAAAAAAAAAACACATTTGAGATATTTTACGCTGAGATTATTTGTGTCTTTGTCTCTGTAGCACTAGCTCTACTTTAATGTGAACTGTACGTTCTAAGGTATTTTAGAAAACGATTATAAGACCAACCATATGAAGCATTTGTAGGGTAATCCCCTAAAAGTCTCCAAACACTATATTGTAAGTTGGGGCTCAACGTAAGCCGGAAGGCATACGTAAAAATTGATAATGTTCCCTGAGTGTGCTGAAAAAACTGGTGTTATAGGTATCAATCACTTAGTTAATGGTATCTGGTAAAAGCATTTTAAGTAAGTCCAAGAGCCTGGTGAAAAATTTATTTTTAACCTAACAGAAGATTAAGATGTCGTCGCTACATGGCACTGGGAAACTTATCGGGAGTCGTTTTCCTTTTTTTTGTTTCTAAGCGACAGAAATCTACGCGAGATACCCGCCCAAGTCCGATCTTTTGTAATGGCGATGACGTTTTGAAGGGGAAAATTGATATGGGCTATTTGATTTGCCTAATGGTCTCCTATTACTAACAATTTATTTCAACTTCGTCATTTTATCTCTATTTTTGAAATTGCAGTTGAGGAGTCTATACGAATGGTACGTATATAGCTTTATGTTTGTCCTTAAGACCGGTATTTTGTGTTAATTACATCCGTTTTTTCCCAGAGATCACTCGCTTAGTTGGAGAAACTTCCTGGTATTCAGGTTAAAGATAAAAAAAATTTCTGCTGAATCACCTCTGCTTGAATGACTTTACTGATATTACTTTAGATAGATTATCAGAGAGATTCATCCACGACTGGTTGGGCGGGATTAAAAATTAGCAACAATAAAAGAAATGCGATATTTATATGTATAGGTTTTTGTGGATTACTATATTAACTTGTTTGCAGCGAGTCAACCGTGTCTAGGGCTTTGTTCGCGAAATCGTTATATTTCAGAGTGTCGGGAAGGATTAAAATTTCATTTCCCAGCAAAGTCTTTTTTACACGCACTAAGACATTCGAGGGTGCATGCTTCTCGAGATTTTGCGTGCAAAGTGCGACTGCGGTTGTGGGAGAATTCTGTTGGGTCATTTGAACAATGTTACGATTTATGAGACAAATGTATAGTTCCTTTATATAGTTATTATTTGATTAACTGTCTCATTTTTGTTCAAACGGATTTAATATGTTTGAAGGTTTATAGGATTTTCCTTTGATAAACCACGCCTTATTTTGCAGGATGTAAGATAATATTTTGTATACCCCTAGATGGATCTTACAATTACACTAGATACAGATCAATTTTTTTGGTTTTTTATAACTATAGAGGTATCTGTAAGCGCTCGCTTATCCGGACTTCTCATAAGGGAAGTTCGAACAACAGACGGTGAGTCCGTAAATACAGGATATTACGTGTACTAATGAAATAAATCAAGATATTCTAATTTTTTACGGCGCGTACAGTCGGGCTTAATCCACCACTACTTATAATAACTTATGTATTAAAAAAAACGAAAACCTGCTCTGATTACTTTATACGGTCGTGTGATGCATAGGGAAATTCCTTTTTAATTTTAAAAGGTATTTGGGATGTATGATCCAACATCGCTTTTCCCCACTCTGCCAGAGTCGCTTATTGTGTGGAATTTGCTATGCTTTTGAACACTGCGGCAGTTTTTGACTGACCTTGACCGCTTGACTAGGTGACACAAGTCACCGAGTTTGCTTGTTTGATTCTGAACGGGCTACTGTTTCTATTTCTTTTTTGTAATAATTAGGATCCTTCTCTTTATTACCATCGGCAACGTATTGTGTGTTTTTAGCATTATGTTGCTGGTTACGTATAAAGCAATGAATGACGAACTATTAGGAACTGAGCGATTACTAATAAGACAAGTTATCACTACTGCATACATATTAACTGTTTGTACTTC
>NC_087209.1:13304215-13334215 GCF_015104395.2 Macrobrachium nipponense | reverse complement strand
TGAAAAAGAAAGGATTAGATTACAGAAAAGAGAGAAAGAGAAGGGATAGATTAGAACAGAAAAAGATGAGAAAGAGAGGATTAGATTAGAAGCAGAAAGAGAGAAAGAGAAGATTAGATTAGAAGCAGAGAGACTTGCATTTCAGGCTGAATTAGCTGTAAAAGTAGAAAGGGGAGACTATTGAATTGCAAGTGATAGCAGAAAGGGAAAAATCTGAACTTTCCCGGCTCGATAAACGGCAAGAAATTGATTTGCTAGAATCTCAAAAGAAGTTTGACTTATCCAAGAATATGAAATTAGTACCAGACTTCCCTGATTATGACCCTGAAGACTATTTTAAGGCTTTTGAAGAAACTGCTTCTCATTTGAATTGGCCGAAAGAACAATGGATTTGGCTACTTAGGCCTAAACTTTCCGGTAAAGCGGCTCAAGTTTGTCGACATATCAAAGAGACAAATGATTATGAAGTTAAAAAAAAGGCTGTCATAGATGCTTTTTCAATTTCTGTGGAGGGTTATCGGTAAGTTTTTCGCAATAAAGTTAAAACTAGTACTCAGACATACCTAGAGTTTGCTTCAGAAAAATTAAGAGAATTTAGGAAGTGGTTAAAAGCTTCAGCTATAACTACCTTTGAACAGTTGGAAAATCTAATAGTGTTAGAGGAATTTGTTAAAGCTTCCTTGGTGACAGACAAGAAAATTACTTGTTAAAGGCAGCTTCTTTAGCAGACACCTACTCCCTTGTACATAAAACTAGCAAGAGATTAGATCATATTGTAAAACAAGTTCCAGGCAATACTCTGGGTGTTAGCACTGAGGATTCTAGGGAGTCACTGCTTTGCAAATATTGTAAGAAACCAGGTCATTCTATTAAAAACTGTAAAGCACCAAATTATTAGGTTTCGGAGTTAAATAGGAATTTTAAGGATAGGAGTTTTAAAAGTAATCCACTGCATAAGGAAAAACCGTCTTTGTATGTGGTAACACATGAAGCTGTGGATTTGTTTCAAGGTTTCAAAATAGATGGTATTGGATCTTTAACATCCGATGGTGCTGAGCATAAGATAAAGATGTTACGTGACACAGGGGCATCACAAAGTTTGATTTTAAGGAAAGCAATCTCAGATATCAATAAGGCTTTAAATGGTGACTTTGTACTCTTGAGGGATTTAACTCGAACTTCTCGTGCCCTCCTTGCAGACATTTTTATTGATTGTCCTTTGAAAAAAGGTAGTGTCGGTAGATGTGGTAGATAACGATTCTGTGGAAGGAGTATCCTTCTTGTTGGGCAATAATCTGGCAGGTAATTTAGTTGTTCCAAATTTGGTGGTAACTGATCATCCTAGTGAGGGAAATTATTTTAGTAATGATGTAGCTTGTGTAATTACTCGATCACAGAAATCAAGACCTAGAATGCTCTGAAGTAGTAGAAAATGCAGTGGAAAATATTATGAGCAAAGCTGAGCTTATCCAAGCTCAAAAACAGGATGATACCCTAGGTAATTTTCAGTCAGGCAGTCTCTAAAAGTGAAATTGATAAATCACCAAGTTTTCATTAGGAATCTGGTGTGCTCATGAGATTTTATTGCCCTGCTAAGTTATCTAAGCTTGACACTTGGGGTGAAAAGCACCAGATTGTTTTACCATCCTCTGTAAGAAAACTTGTTTTGGAGGTTGCTCATGATGGGAATGGTGGACACTTAGGGATTCACAAGACTTATCACAAGATTCTTAACCATTTCTATTGGCCTAACATGAAAAAGGATATAGCAGACTTTATCCGTACTTGCCACATTTGTCAGATTTCAGGAAAGCCTAACCAAAGTATACCCAAATATCCTCTTCAACCTATGGTAGTTCCTGATGATCCTTTTCATAGGGTAATTATAGATTGTGTAGGACCTCTGCCAAAAACTAAAAAGGGTCACCAATATTTGCTCACCATTATGTGTCCTACTACACGTTATCCCATAGCAATTCCCTTGCGTAATATTTTGGCTAAAACTATAGCTAATGCTTTGCTTAAAGTTTTCACCACCTATGGAATCCCCAGAGTTACAGTGTGACCGTGGTTCTAACTTTACAAGTGACTTATTCAGTAAAGTTCTGAAGGAACTGGAAATTAAACAAATATTATCCTCAGCCTACCACCCGGAGTCCCAAGGTGTCTTAGAACGCTGGCATCAGACTTTTAAAAGTATGTTAAAAAAAATACTGTCTCGGGAATAATGCACAATGGGATGAAGGGGTGGATTTTCTATGGTTTGCCATAAAAGAAGCCCCACAAGAGTCTCGGATTTTCCCCTTTTGAAATGTTATTTGGAAGGTCAGTTAGAGGACCTCTTAATGTAATTAAAGATGAGTGGTTGAGTGCACCCTCTTCCAGTCAATTTCAGTCTGTTAAACAATATATGTCAAAGCTCCAGAAAATTCTTTGTGATGTTAGGAAATTAGCTAAAGAAAATCTCGACAGTTTGAAGTGAAAACTAATTTTGATAGATCTAGTAAAGTTAGAAAATTACTCCCTGGCAATTTGGTTTTGGCTTATTTTCCTGTTCATAGTTCTCCCCTAAAGTCAAAGTTCTTTGGACCATATACGGTACTGTAAAATGTCAACAATAATACATATGTAATTGAGACTCCTGACCGTAGAAAATCCACTCAAATAGTTCATCTAAATCTTAAAAAAAAAAAATCACTGTAGGGAACCTGGACCTTGTTGTAGAGACTTGGTTGTTAATATGATTAATATAGATTCTGCATCAGAGAATGCCTCTGCAACTGCGAACTCAATTGATGACCTCATACCTTCTTGGAGCCCAGAATCCAATTCAGAAATTTTACAAAACCTAGCAGTGAAGTTGTCCCATTTACATATCCGTAGACTAGAATTGTTATTCCAAAGACTTGAGGAAGCTAATTTAACAATTAACCAAAAGAAGACTGAATTTTGCCATGCTACTATTTCCTACCTAGGCCATATTGTAGGTAGTGGGCATGTTCGTCCTAAGACTGCTAACATTGATCCTGTACTTGAGAGCTGCCCCCACTTCTAAAAAATCACTACGGAGTTTTTTGGGAATGACATCATTCTATAGGAAGTTTTGCAAGAACTTTGCATCTGTAGCATCACCCTTAACTAGCCTAACTAGCTCTAAGGTCAAGTTCATATGGACTCAAGAATATCAAGAAGTATTTAATCAACTAAAATTATTACTCTGTAGCAACCCTGTCCTATGTACACCTGATTTTAATAAACCTTTTTGTCTCCAAGTAGATGCGTGTGATACAGGGGCTGGTGGAGTGTTGCTGCAAAAATCAGCGAGAGATGGTTTTCTGCATCCAGTGTGCTACACGTCTACTAAGTTCCTGTCCCATCAAATGTCTTATAGCACTATTGAAAAGGAGGCACTGAGTTTAGTGCTCGCACTGCAGAAGTTTGAGTGATATCTCCAGGGAGCTTCTGAGATAGTAACCTACACTGATCACAATCCGTTGACTTTCATGGAGAAGATGAAGTCACACAACCAGAGACTACTCCGTTGGGCTCTGTATCTACAGAAGTTCCCCTTGGAAATTGTCCACCTTAAAGGAAGTGACAATGTTATCGTGGATGCTCTGTCAAGGGCCGGAACCAAAGTACCTTGAACTCCTCACTCGTCCGAGCCACTCTGTTGGGCTCGGCCTTTTGGGGGGAGGTGTGACGCATATTGTTAAATTTGTACATATTGCTGAACCATTTAATTATTGTCTTGTTTAGTTAACTGTATAACTACCATATGAATACGGAATCACTTGTTATATTCTGCATTGTTTGTCTCCTTCGGACCTTTTCCCTGGCTTTAAGTTAGTCTCACTCTGGTCTCTTGCTGGGAGGAGGGTCGAAGGAGCTGCCTACTTATTTTTGAGTATTTTCTGTATATTTTTCATATTTTGAATGAGGTTTATTTTCCTTATTTATGGGTGTGATTTATAGTATTGTTCTGCTAAGGGAGGAATGTTTATTTTTACTTACCTTTTGTGTTAATATAATAATTTCGTTAATAAATTTTCATTTATCCTTTCTTAGTATTGTGTTACAAGCTTACAGAACCCATCTGTGTGTTATTCTTGAATAATTAAGTATGTAACAATATATATATATATATATATATATATATATATATATATATATATATATATATATATATATATATATATATATATATATATATATATATATATATATATATGCATGATGCATTGGCCCAACAACAAGCATCAGTTTAACGGTCTCTCTCTCTCTCTCTCTCTCTCTCTCTCTCTCTCTCTCTCTCTCTCTCTTTCAGGTGTCTAGGAATACTCGTCACATCCATTCCAGGGTTCCAGAGTGCCTGGTATTTCCGGGACTCATGTGTTATTCACACCCAAAGAGACGGTAGTTTTAGCGTTCATTTGTACAAGACAGGTGTATTCAGACTGATTGAAAAGGTTTTGGGGCTTTGCAAGTGCTAATAAATATCAAATGAAGCAAAGTGATGTTTTCAGTGATGGTAATGACTTCTAGGGTTCATGTGCTATGATTGTAAATGTTGAAATACTGATTGAATCTTGTTATGTGAGAAAAAATTGTTGCTTTCTGTTGTGTATTATATAACACAGACAGACACCTACAACATAATAGTTATGCAGTGCCTAATCCAGTTGATAACTATGTTCACAAGACCTAAGAAGATAATATCAATAAAGCATGGTGTCAACTTGTCTCCAAACTGGATGGTAATCCTGCCTTTCAGAGTTGGACATATGATAATTCTGAAATGACGAAGAGAACAGCGTTTGAGATACAAACAGGTGACACTTGATATTCGGGTTCACATTATCTCGAAGTGCCTGTGAGAAATTGCTGTTACTGCGAAATGGCTTCACTAGACCAATGAGCTAACTTACTTAGCTCTCCAGTGAGACTTAAGAGTCGTATTCAGTTCGCGGGAAAGATATCGGCTTATAGTTCAACCGTCCTTTTGAGGTAGAGACTATCTGAAGTGAAGGACGCTGTTGTAATTAGGGGCCTTTGTTAATCATGAAAATTAAGAACAAAATTATTATTGCTGATTCAGAAGAAAAATCTACATTCTTTTACAGCTTTATTAGAGGAAACGCAGCCGAGGCAAGACCTTGAAACCGATGAATTTTAAATTCATAAGTCCAATTGAACGTTTCTCGGTCATCACTTGAAAATTGTCAATCGGTGGCATTAGAGAAAGAAGAAGAAGAAGAAGAAGAAGAAGAAGAAGAAGAAGAAGAAGCAGAAGAAAAGTTTGAATTACATTCGCCTGCCTCCCAAGGTGCTGACCGGTCGTCATTAATATTATGCTCAGACAGCAAGTTAGTTCCTCAACTACCGATCTCAGGGTCCGAGTTTGATTCCCCGCTCTGCCAACGAGAAATCAGAGGAATTTATTGCTGGTGATAGAAATTCATTTCTTGATGTGGTTCGGGTCCCACAGTAAGCTGTAGGTCCCATTGCTAGGTAACTAATTGGTTCCTAGCTACGTAGAAATATCTAATCCTTCGGGCCCAGCCCTAGGAGAGCTGTTAATCAGCTTAGTGGTCTGGTAAAACTAAGATATACTTAACTTAGACAGACAAGTTTTAAAGATTGTTTGAGATTCTGTACTGTTAGTTCGAACATCTCACGAAAGCAACGTCTACTTCACCTACAGAAGAAAGCAATAAGCGAACACAAAGACAAACAAATTTTCACGTATGCTAATACGAAAAAAAAAACGAGAAGGTAAGTCAATAACCGAGTGGACACAAAACAACGATAACAAAAACAGTGAAAGATGCGAACGTCACATGCGAGCGGTAACGCAAATCTGACACCACATGAGACAGAGAGAGAGAGAGAGAGAGAGAGAGAGAGAGAGAGAGAGAGAGAGATATCCGGCCGAAATAAGCTAAAGTATCACTTTGGTGATACATTAGACGCATAGCAAAACCAGCGAATTAAACCTCTGAATTTGCTCATCTTCAAGAATGTTACCTTCAGAAGGTGACGACAGAATTTGATGAAACTTGGCTTGTATGTTTAAAAGGTTACCTTCAAGAAATACATCAGCGTTACAATGGTTTCCATGGCAACGAACGGCTATTTCTGGAGCCATTAAATTCGCATGATAATCACGTCTTGAAAGGATCAAAGTAATGGGTATATTTGCACTCTGTTCACCTCTGGTGATATTCCTTACTAATACAGTACAGATAGATTGACAGAAGGTAAAACTAAAGAAATAAATAAAATAACCTTCTTAGGCTTCGTTGGAGGAGGTAATTACAGTCACTCAACTCGGGACATAAACTGTCAATGATGAGTCGTTCTCAGGTAACTGATGTCACTCGTGACCTCAATACCCGATGCCATCTGGGTACGAAGTTTATTGGCGGGAGAAATATAAGTATGGCATCGAAGTCCAATTTCGGTTTCGTTTCTAACTGAGGAATAAATGATGCTTCAGGTCATGGGGAAGGACGTCTTCTCATTTATCTTTGGGTCACTTGTTGCTGTCACTTCTATCATACCCATCTTAGGGCATCAGTGATGGATGCCAGGTAGGGGTAGAGTCAAAGCAACAAGATTTAAGTAAAATTAACTTTTTTTCTTTTCCACCCTTCACCTATTAGATATATATATATATATATATTATATATATATATATATATATATATATATATATATATATATATATATATATATGAATAATTATATACACATCGAACCGTGATTCATTTATATATCATTCGAGCTACAAATGTCCTTTAATATCTAAATTCGCTCTACCTCGGAATTGATATATTTTCATATATGTACCGAAGGGGAATTTTAGTTGATAATAATAATTTCGTCCCCCCATGGGGATCGAACCACCATCCAAGTGGACGGGAACGAAATCAGGACAGACAATGACACTATCCAATCAGCCAACAGAGACGCTAAGAAGTTTATATCGATTCTGACCTTACAAATCACCCTCGAACTCGGTGTTTTTCGTAATTAGAATCGATATAAAACCCCGTCTACCATGTTAGCCAATTCGAGCGTTTGACCCACGTAGCCTTTGTTATGAATAATTATCATATCGAACCGTGATTCATTTATATATCATTCGATATATAAATCGATATAAACTTATTAGCGTCTCTGTTGCTGATTGGATAGCGTCACTGTCTGTCCTGATTTCGTTCCCGTCCACTTGGATGGTGGTTCGATCCCATGGGGGGACGAAATTATTTATCAACTAAAAAAATTCCCCTCCTTCGGTACATATATGAAAATATATCAATTCCGAGGTAGAGCGAATTTAGATATTAAAGGACATTTGTAGCTCGATGTATATATATATATATATATATATATATATATATATATATATATATATATATATATATATATATATATATATATATATATATATATATATATATATATATATATATATAATAGCTGGAGGGTGGAAAAGAACAAAGTTATTTTTACTTAAATCTCGTTGCTTTGACTTAAAATTGCATTACTACATTTTAAAGGAGCTTAATGTTTTTTATGTTAAAGTACCTTCACATAAAAAAAAACCATTAATCTCATCTAAAATGTAGTAATGGAATTTAGAGGATGTTAGTGATGCAAGGCATCAGCACTTAGTGATTAAAAAACAATAAAATTTTTCCTGATGATCAACATCAATAATAAAGAAAAATACGAGAAGAAACCGAGCAAATCAGAACAACAGGAGAGATGGAATAGCTTCTTGAGCATCTCCTTGGACGATTACTTTTTGTCTAGAAGCTGCATCTTATTCTCGCATTTTTCTCCCTGCATCTTCTTGCTCCTTTATTATCTAATCTTCCTCATATGACTACTGCTACTATAGCTGATTCACTTCAGGTAGATTCATGGGTGAACCCTATTCCTACTAGTCGTTTATTTTGCGGCCCCTGATTGGCTGGTACAGTAAGTTCCAGAAGTGAAGCGACAAATTTCAAAATTGATCGTACTTTTTTAAGAAACCCTGGTGGGGTTGCCAGTTAGTATATTTTATTCCAATTATTGTCATCCTCTTTGTCTGATAATAAGTATCAGTGATTAACTGTAGACCCACAAAAGGTATTTCCCCAGTGAATGGTCAATGTTAGTTCAATAATTGTTTATTAAAAGAAAAAAATAAACCCCCCTCAAAGAAAAAAAAATTCACGTAGAAACATCTGCGGCTCTCTATGTGTAATATCGAGTGTTCACCATTGAGTGGCAGCAGGAACCGAGTGCATAAGCATTGGCCTAATGTGATTTGTAAATTAATTTTCTACTTTTATAGCGTCATATCGAAAGTTATTATGATTTCTTTTGACAATGCACAAAGTAGTTTAGCATCTGATTAAATGAAATATAAATAAGACACAAGTTGGTGTGAAAAAAAGAAGAAATCCAAGTTATATGCGCGTTTCACATTAGTTACATGGTTAGGTCTATGTCAAGAATCAAGGAATATATTTCCAGTTTGTTATTTAATAATTTCATCGAATTCCTCAGTTGTGCGAATTTTTGCATGTGGAATTGCCTTCAGGGTCGCATCAATCAAGAATTTTCGTTGGTTTCCACCTTTTTTTTTTCAGTGCATAAGTGAGACTATTCTTGTCCAAACGATCCGGAGTGTGAATATGCTTGGCGAGCATTATTTTAATTCGAGTATCTCCTGTTATGCTCTCTCTCTCTCTCTCTCTCTCTCTCTCTCTCTCAGGACCTTTTTAACTAGTCAAGAATAACCAGAGGGCTGTTTTAAGAATCGAGCACTAGGCCTATTGGTCATGCTCGAGTGATTCTTTAATATATATATATATATATATATATATATATATATATATATATATATATATATATATATATATATATATATATATATATATATATATATTATTCCCAAAAAACCCATGAATTTCTGTTATACAATAATGCTTGACTGAATCAAACTGATTACTGGTTGCCCGTGGAAATATGAATTTGGGTGATATCACTCCCTTATGATACGCCCACTTACGCAAATTCAGTCTTAAATTTCACGGTTGGAATATGATTAGAAGATTTGAGGTAAAAGGTTGAAGTGAAAAAGGTGGAGTTAGGATTGGGTAGAGGTAGAGGTAGAGGGGGAGGGAGGGGAGGTTGGGGTCTGTCGTCTCCCTATTTAACCAGGTAGTGATTTTACGGGTGTTTTGGTTGCTTGCGTCCGTCCTTCTTTTTTTTTTTTTATATAGCGAGTCTGTTTCCCAGGTCCTAATGGTTCTATCTTTGCTAAATAACAGACAGTGGCCCTGCATTGTAAGCCTTGCTATGCCGGGAACTAGGCTTAGTCACCTGAAGCTGAAGGTAGCAGCAGCAGTTAGAGCCTTTCTCGAAGATGGTGTTTTATGCTCGGTCCAAGAAGCTAAAATCAGAACTACCAACCAAACTCAACTTCTCTGTTGAATCTAGGTGCATTCATGGTTGATTAAGTTTAATGTTGTAGAGATTTTCCCTTTACATTCTATTGGTACTTGCAAGGTTTTATGCATCTTCGCTAAAATAATTGATAATACACTATGTTTGTTTCCACATTGCTCCAAATATACATTGGTAATCCTGTATTGAAGGAAAATTTCAAATTGTTTCGTTTCTTTAGTTTGAAGTAATTACTATACTTTGAAATAATTACTATTACAGTAATTTTTTCTTATGATTGTTATAAATATCATTATTTGATATATGTGCATCATATGTTAGCTTTATTTTGCTTGATAGAGCTTTCACTGTAGAAAAAAATAAGTTTTTCTGCTGCGTGTTGTAGTTGCCAGTTAGTGAATTTCGAACGAAATCCTCTGCAATTTGTCGCTTCACTTCTGGAACTATATATATATATATATATATATATATATATATATATATATATATATATATATATATTATATATATATATATATATATACATATATATATATATATATATATATATATATATATATATATATATATATATATATATATTATATATACAGACCACTAAATTGTGTTATATACACTAACCATTTTAGTGCTTGCACTCTTTCAGAGTTTAGCACTGCAAAAATGATATGCAAGAAAACCACCAGATGAGCTACGAGAGGGTAGACACAACGATGACTAGTCATGACTATTTCATTGTTTTTTCCCATATATAGAATTTTTATGTTAATTTTAGCCGTAGTTGAAAAATAATCGTAATTTCATAACATTATTCTCAAGAAGTTTCAATTGTCTATTTAATTTTCATAATGAAACATAAATCGTTCGACACGTGAGACTGAAAAAGCAAAAGAGAGAGAGAGAGACAGAGAGAGAGAGCGGTGAGTGACCAAAGCAAAAGCGACATCAGATCTGAATCTCAGGTAGCGTCCCCTGTGCCAGGTAAGCGAGCGAAAGCAGTATTGTACTATAAGTCTTCCCAGAAGCAAGATGATTCGCTACATAATAAGACATAATCTTCAATTTCTCTTCTCATATCACTGACATCTAAGATCTGAGCGCACCAATTTATTTCATAAAAACACAAGTTTTACATCATCTTGATCCCATGAATGATGCAAAATCCGATGAAAAGGAAAAACAAACATAAAAAATTTAATTCTCCTCTATTGTTATTCGTTGTAATTTCTTTCTGTTTATATTATTGATTTTAGGAAATCATGATTTAGTTGTACAATTAACACCGAATCGTTTGGTACAATGGAAAGTTTTCTATTATGTGCAAAACGTGAGATAAATGAAGAAATAAAAACATATTCCTAGTTTTCTGAGCTGCAGACGAAAACATTTGACACTGAGTGAGCCGCCTTCCTCCCGGTACCAGCCAATCAGAGGCCGCCAAACAAACGTCTCTAGGAATCTGGCTCACCCAAGAATCTACCTTAAGTGAATCAGCTATAACGAAAATCCTCTCCATTTCTTCTTCTTCTTATTCTCCTTCTACATTATTATTTCAAAACACGTGCTTAACGCGCTACTTAAAAGGTGCATAGGATTTTGTTATTGCAGTCCATTGTTACTGGTGAGGATGAAGCGAATGGTCCTGAAATCATGTGTGTGTGTTTGTGTGTGTCCATAAAGAAATGAAACGTTTCGTCTGACCAAATTTCAAATATTTCTTGTTACTTTTTGAAAGATTAATTCTACAGGTGATTTTTAGGAAGGTTAAAAATGTTCCTTAATAAAATTTTTTAATGTTTCGTGAAATGTGATATTACTGAACAGGGATCATTTCGTAAGCTCATGGAAATAAAAACTACTGAGGCTAAAGGGTTGCAAATAGGTATGTTTGATGAATGGAGGATGGAGGATTAACATCCCAATCTGCAGCCCTCTAGCCTCAGTAGTTTTTAAGATCTGAAGGCGGACAGAAAAAGGCATCTCAATAGTTTTCTTTTACAGAAAACTAAAAAAAAAAAGAAAGAAAAAAAAAGGGGAAGTTATTATTATTCAGAAGATAAATCCTGTTCATCCGGAAGAGGCCTCCAGGGGCCACTGACTAGAAAGTCAAGTTTCCAAAGAATACGGATTCCGTTTGACAGAAATTGCATTAAATATTACATAGGATATAGGAAATGAAGTCTATTGCATAGAGAGTATGGCATAAAAATAGCCATTTTTTTTATTCAGCTTGTAAATTCGTGGTCGTTATCTAGATTACCAAAACGTATCATAACAATGCACGGCTGATCTGTTTTAGTTCATTGTAAAGGGAAAAGCAGAATGCTGTACAAATACAAAATATATCTAGTATGCAGTATATACTATATATATATATATCTATATATAATATATATATATATATATATATATATATTATATATAATCTTCATAAAATGAAGATAACATATGGCAATAAAGTCCACAGGAGAAAAGAGTAAATAAAAGATTCTAGTAGGTGTCAGCACTAAGTGATTAAAAAAATGAATTTTCCATGATGATCAACATCGAATGAGCCTTAGAATTTAACGAATAATAAAGAAAAATACTAGAAGGAAGCGAGCAAATTAATATTACAGGAGAGATGGAATCGCTTCCTGAGCGTCTCCTTGAACAACTACATTTCGACGAAAACCAACAAGTCACACACATATATATATCATACATATATTAGGGCTTTTGCCTATTATGATAAGGCGCCCTATGAGGTAATGTTAGACTTGCGATAATCTTAAGCTAAGTCGGTTGGTATTGCACTTCCATCTTCAATGGAGTGTCTGGGGGTTTGTAGATCACTTAAGAAGTCGGTATTATCTTGTTGGTTATTACGACGATGTGTTAAACTCATGGTTCGGTGAGGAGGTTCTTGTAGAAAACACGAAGTATAAAAATAGATATATTCTTCTGAAGTTTTACATGATGAAGATCAGGTATGATTGTACAAGTCTTCTAATAACGATAGCTTGATCGCTTCTGCCAATGATGATGGCTACTTCTGTTCTCTCTACATGATAAAGCTTAGGTAAAGAGATACAGGTCTTCTAATGACGATAGCTAACTCTGTTCTGCCTGTCTCCCATCTCTGTTACAAGTTATGAAGGAACAGACAGTAGTTCGAACATATGAACACACAATCAAAATGAGACACGCTACAGATCACGTAGGCCGTTTGAATTATAGGTCGGGGTAGTTGTCTCAAGCAGGGAGCTTGGACTAATGTTTATAAACAATTGAATGACTACAGGTGACGGCATGTTATCTTAGCCTACATACTTATTGTATACGTCATCTTTAGCGTCTCTAGTCTGATCACATTCCTGCAAGCAATCTTTTATATATATGGACTAACATTCCATATTTTTATTATGTAAACACTTACATTAGCTCGGTCAGCTACTAAAACCAACTACTGAATATTACTCAAACTTGACTTGCATTTGACTTATAGGAGTGTGATACAGACACTATGTGAATATATATAGATAATATATAAAATACTTATAAGTAAAAAAATTAATGGTGTACACTAATACAGATTCAAGTAATAAAATATTTAGACATAATATGCATATAATATTCGTAAATAATAGTGATCACGTGATATATACTGATACAGTTTTTCACTTCATCTCTTTAAGATACTTATGCTACAGAAAATACTAATGTACTCTGATAATCGCATAGAATGAAGATTAACATGATAAAAATCATATTTTAACTGATAAAAATTTTCATATATGAATTGATAAAATTATTAATGTTTATGCTGATTGATTCGTTGATTTTTATGCTAAATGTTATATATCTGATTCATTAATCAATATACTAACTCATATATAACTGCAGATACTGGTAAGATAAAAGGTAACAGATTGATTATAGGCTACCTGATTTGTTTATACATATGTATATGGATTCATATAATTATGATTAATATATGTGCACTTTAAATAGATTCCTATTGCGTACACGCAAAGATATATTTCGATTCCGTTATTTATGATCATTTATATAATAGATTCCTATTGCGTACACACAAAGATATATTTCGACTCTATTATTTATGATCATTTATATATATGATACATGATACCTTATATATATAGGATACATGACCGAGGTTATACTACTTCACTTTTAACTAGCGTTCGAACAACTTTTCGTCCATTACACAGTTCCAGACAACTACCTATAGCCAAATGAAACGGCCTTTTTCAATGGTTAAAACAAGGGGAAAATTTGCCTGGGCGGGTCCAACGTTCTATTTTGCGCTCATACTTATTCTCTGAATCCTAAGCTACACGATTACGTTCGCGATGAATAAAACCATCCCAGCACGAGTCCTTCGCCAGCAAAGTAGAGTTGAATATCCTTCGGGTCGTAATTTGTCGGAAGTATGTCCCTTTTGTAGTCGAATCCGACAGCCGCCGGAGCGTTCCGCATTAAAACGAGATTAACGACGGGATACGGGTGTCGGTCGAAGAAGTCCATGATGGTGCTTATTCCTTTCACATTGTAGGCGGTTGTTACCCGACTGCCGTCGTCCGCAGCGACGAACGATTGTTTGAAGTTGCGATGTGAAACTCTCGTACTGCGGATACTGTAACAGGTTCCATTAATCAGCCTGCAAGTGAAATGATACTTGTCACAAGGGCAAAGTAAATTCAGACGACATCCAAATACAGGGGAGGGGAGAGAGCCATTTAGACCAGACTTAACCCACATGAATTCGCTGATATTTTGGAATTCAAAAGAGTCAGCTGTACAAACTTTTTTATCCATGGCATTAACAATGAGTGAACCTATCCAGGTCTATGATGACTTGTAAAAATATCCATAATTATAAAAAATAAATAGATATCATTACGAATCTCAAAGAAAATTCGATATTACTGGTAGTAAGTTACTAGACAAAGAAGTGGAAAACGGAGCTATTTGTAAGATTGCCAGGCAACATAAGAGTCAAAGAGAAGATTAATCATGATTCTGTATTTCTCTATGCTAACTGAAATTAAGTTGTGATAAAATCTGATCCTATGTGCCCCTAACAAAAGTTTCATATTCAAGTTTCCCGCGCGCATCCTCTGAGGTTAATTTTAAAAACATTATTAATAGGTAGGAGATGCAACGAGAAAACCCACTATGTAACTAATTTCTAAATAAACTTTGGGTTTTTCAAGAAAATGTGACATTTTCCCATGAATGTTTTACTTGAATTGCAATAGGCTAATGTTGCAAGTAAATATATCATATACATATCTTGATACTTCTAAATGTCTATGAGGTTCAGAAAAAATTAATCCATTTTGTTGTTATAGAAATCCTATTTGCTTATTTTTGTTATTAATTTAGACACGTCTGCCTCGCCCATGAGATGTTCGGGCTAGGCATTCCTTTCTCCAGTCAATCTGCTTTTGCAAGCGCGAGATGAAGCCTGTGTAAGCAGATTATTGAGGTTAAAAGGAACAAATACTGATACGGCAATGATGACATCGTCACTTGGCAGGAGATTGCTCTCAGCCAGCTAAGAGTTACGTTACTTGCTGTAATAAATACGACTTTAGGATAAATTTATTATCTTTTAATACTCGACCCACACGAAAAGAATGTCTGAAAAAAAAAACAGTACCAAATTGAACAATATATTAGTTTCATGTTGGAAATCTGCATAATTGTAATTATGTTAAATTAAATATTCCTTATTCAAACTATATGAAAAAGGTTTCCATACAAATTCTATATATATTATTAGCCCTGTATAAGATTCATATAGGATTATTTCATAGATAACATTTTCACTTCTAGACTTCCTGACTTTAAAATCTCTTTTATTTTATTTTATTTATTTATTTATTTATTTATTATTATTATTATTTTTTTTTTCATTGACTACGAATATAAATCACCGGGACAGACAATATGTCAGTAGGTTTTGATATGTGTTTGAACTTTTAGCTTATTTGTCATTACTAAAGCGTTAAGTTAGAGTTCAAATCTTTACGCATATATATTTGGATATTTAATTAATCTATGGTTACGTTTTGCTTATTGATTTTATCGTGATTCCTTTTTTATTATAATTTGTAACCCTTCCGACTTCTTACGGAGTGTATTATATTGAATCCACTTGTATCCATATTTATTTTATTTTTTTTATATTTATTTATTTATATATATTTGATAAATTAATGGTTGGCTTGAATATGTGGAAAAAGTGTTCTAGCGGCGTACCGTATAAGGCTACTTGTGGCATTAATTCTATAGATACAAGATATAAATGATAAAGGTATTTAAAAAACCGCGAGAACCGCTATAATCCAGTTCGGATCCAATATCACGAGTTGTAACTCGTAAGACATTGACACTTCCTATTTAATTATCCGTTATTCTACCAAACCGATTGACTCTGGGTGATAAAATATATTATTGGTTTTCTTAATGGAAAGGAATTCACACAACGTGTTAAGGAGATTATTATTGATTTACACCACCCGAGTCAGATTATCATGTGTTGAATTCCATGTTTACTGATTTAGCACTCATAAATATTCTTAATGACTCCACCTGCGGTTTTGTTTTTTAGTGCTATTACTTCTATATAACGTGTCAAGGAACTATTAACACTAAGAAGTGTTTATTCCCTCTGTCAGACTCGTAACTCTGTTAATAATTCTAAGTATATTCTTTCAAGGATTGATTTGGCACAGGATAGGCCCTTAAACTGACAGGTGTCTTAGTGTGTCCCTTGTTTTCATGACACGTGTTACAATCAGTTATGTGCTTTTTATATCTGTAAGCATTGTAGGCCAGTAAAATAGTGATTTGGCTTTCTGTGACATAGTAGGAAACCCTGGATGACTGAATGCAACCAGTTTAGGACGATTGGTATGAAAGAGATTATTACTACTACCTGGTCGTTAGTCATCTGCTGTGTTCTTCGGGTTTTCCTCGTCACGGACCTACATATAATATTACATTTGATTACATTATTCTGATACACATACTTTAAATATACTTTTGCTTTAGGGTTTCTGCTCGAAGTGTTTATTGTTTTTGCTTAGCCGCTGACCCTGTTTCCATTCGAAGTGTTTATTGTTTGGTGTTTATTGCTGCTGACTCTGTTTCCGTTCGAAGTGTTTATTGTTTGGGTTATGTCTGTTGACTCTTGCTTTGTTCAGTTTGTAACAGTTCTGCGCTCCAACCCAGATATTCAATGCTCGCGATCTCTTGGGTTAAGGAATTTTCTTGTTTAGATACGGTTTTAACAATAGGCACGGATGTTTCTATATTTTTTAGTCTAATTAATGGTTCTTTGCAGTATGGTGCGGGATTTTCGGGATAATGCGTCAGCTATGACAATTGCTTTCCCAGGTAGATATCTTATCTTGGCTCCAAAGACCTGAATGATCATTTGTCACCGGGTTCCCTTTGGACTGTGATTAAAGCCTTTGAAAAACTCGGTAAAGGACTCATGTTCAGTAAGGACTTTATCAGGATAGCCATAGATTATGAACTTAAAATGTACTAGTGAGTTAAAGATACCTAGCCCTTCCTTGCTATTACTGCATATTTACTTTCAGAGGGCTTTAGTTTACGTGAATAAAAAGCTATAGGAAAGAACTGTTTATCATATTACTGAAGTAATACCCTCTTACCCCTTGGTCTGAGGCGTCTATTGCAATAAAAAAAAATTCCTTATTTAAATCAGGGATTTTTAAGTTAGGTGAGCTGCATTATTCCGCTTTTAAGATATCTAACGCCTGTTGATGCTTTTTAGACCATAATAAATCTACGCTCTTCTTCGTAAGATCTGTTAAAGGAGCTGTCATGATTGAAGAGTTACATATTTACATACGATTGTAATACCCACTACAGCGCAAAAGTGCTGTATCCCCCTTTTACGTTAATAGGTACCGGAAGTTATGAATAGCCGACACCTTACCATGGACTACTTTAAGACCTTGACTAGACACATAAAACCTAGATAAACATGTTCGGTTTTTAAAAACTCACATTTAGATATTTTACTCTGAGATTATTTGTCTTTGTCTCTGTAGCACTAGCTCTACTTTATGTGAATGTACTTCTAAGGTATTAGAAAAGATTACAAGATCATCCATATAGGCATGTAGGTTATCCCTAAAAAGCTCCAAACACTATATTGTAATTGGGGCGCAACGTAAGCCGGAGGCATACGTAAAAAATTGATAATGTCCCCTGAGTGTGCTGAAAACGGTGTATGAGGTACAATCACTTAGGTAATGGTATCAGGTAAAAGCCTTTAAGTAAGTCCAAGCTGGTGAACAATTTATTCTAACCTAACAGAGACAAGATGTCGTCGGTACTTGGCACTGGAAACTATCGGGAGTCGTTTCCTTGTTTAAGCGACAGAAATCTACGCAGATACGCCAAGTCCGATCTTTTATGACATGACGTTTGAGGGAAAATTATATGGGCTATTTGATTTCCTAATGGCTCCTATTACTAACATATTTCAACTTCGTCATTTATCTCTATTTTGAAATTGCAGCGAGAGTCTATACGAAGGTACGTATATAGCTTTATGTTTGTCCTTAGACCGTATTTTGTGTTAAATTACATCCGTTTTTTTCCTCCGAAAATCACTCGCTAGTGGAGAACTTCCTGGTATTCAGATAAAAGATAAAAAAAAGTTTCTGCTGAATCATCTCTGCTTGAATGACTTTACTGATATTACTTTAGATAGAATATAAGAGAGATTCATCCACGACTGATTGGGCGGGATTAAAAATAAGCAAACAATAAAAAAAAATGCGATATTTATAGTATAGGTTTTGTGATTACTATATTAACTTGTTGCTGCGAGTCAACTGTGTCTAGGGCTTTGTTCGCTGAAATCGTTATATTTCAGAGTGTCGGGAAGGATTAAAATTTCATTTCCCAGCAAAGTCTTTTTACACGCACTAAGGCATTCGAGGGTGCATGCTTCTCGAGATTTTGCGTGCAAATTGCGACTGCGGTTGTGGGAGAATTCTGTTGGGTCATTTGAACAATGTTACGATTTATGAGACAAATGATTTGTTCTTTTATATAAGTTATTATTTGATTAACTGTCTCATTTTGTTCAAACGGATTTTAATATGTTTGAAGGTTTATAGGATTTTCCTTTGATAAACACGCCTTATTTTGCAGGATGTAAGATAATATTTTGTATACCCCTAGATGAATCTTACAATTACACTAGATACAGATCAATGTGTTTTTTTATACTATAGAGGTATCTGTAAACGCTCGCTTATCCGGACTTCTCATTAGGGAAGTTCGAACAACAGCCGGTGAGTCCGTAAATACAGGATATTACATGTACTAAAGGAATAAACAAGATATTCTAATTTTTACGGCGCGTACAGTCGGGCTTTATCCACCACTACTTATAAATAATAACTTACATATTAAAAAAAAAAAAAAAAAACGAAAACTGCTCTGATTACTTTATACGGTCGTGTGTTTCATAGAAAAATCCTTTTTAATTCAAAAAGATATCGGTATGTATGATCCAACATCGCTTTTCCCACTCTGCTAGAGTCGCTTATTGTGTGGAATTTGCTTTGCTTTGAAAACTTCGGCAGTTTTGACTGACCTTGACCGCTTGACTAGGTGACACAGTCACCGAGTTTGCTTGTTTGATTCTGAACGGGCTACTGTTTCTATTCTTTTTGTAATAATTAGGATCCTTCTCTTTACTACCATCGGCAACGTATTGTGTGTTTTAGCATTATGTTGCTGGTTACGTATAAAGCAATGAATGACGAACTATTAGGAACTGAGCGATTACTAATAAGACAAGTTATCACTACTGCATTCAATATTAACTGTTTGTACTTCATTCTTTGCTAAAATTTGAAATAGTGAGGGATCCTGGTCAGCGCATTTAGCCTGATGAAAGTTTTTTTACAGACATGTTATTCCTTGCAATCCAGCCATATTTTTAAAGTTAAGTTGAGTCATTGAGGTTCGATATTTTATATAACTCAAAAACTCAAGGCTAAAACTGCGATCGGGACTTTGCAAAGGAGCATTTATTGTCATGACCCGAAATAGTGTTACCTCTAATTTATATAGATTTGTACGGGTGTTCCACTTGTTTTTTGTGTGTTTTCTAATCACTACAGTGCTTAACGACCCTATCCATGCATCTGTATAAATACAGACGTCCACTGCGTAAACGCATATTCACTGTTTAATATGATTTGTTACGTAAGGGATTAATAATCACCCAAAATGATAAAATTAACATAGTATATGATTACAATATTTCAGTAGAACTTCTGGAAACAGACACTCAAAGATAAAAAAACTCGCAGTAGCGAAATCTCAATGATGTAGATAATTTCTGTAAAAAAGTAAGATTAAGAATGTCTCGTAACTTCAGCCACAGGAATAACGAAATTCGACCTGCAAAGGAAACACTCAAAGTTACTCCAAATGAATAAAAAATTGTACTTAGCTTGCTTTTGTGGGAAGTCATGGTGTTCCGATAACGACACACGGCCTTGGTCCTCCTTCTCTATTTAGCGGATGACCTGCTTTGGCTTCAGTTTCCCCCGTGCGCGTTGTTTTGATGATTCGAGCCCTTGAAAGATCCGATGCTGCAGACGCGTTCGGTTTGTTTCTTGGAGTGCCGGAAACGCTCACTAACGATGTTTTCTTGAATGATTCTAATGAGAGACGAAGCTTGCGTTGTCGTAGGAAAAAGGACACGTCGGTTTTGTTTCTTGAAGTTATTCACTAACGATGATACTAAGTTGCTTGAAGAATCTCTTGCTTTCGTCGTCGTTAAAGAGTTCTTGTTGTTTTCTGAAGTCGCTCACTAAACGATGAAAATAAGTTGCTTGAAGAATCTGCTGCTTTCGTCGTCGTTGAAGAGTTCTTATATGATACTTCATTATTCTGATGTTTCTTCAGAGAAGTTGTAGAGTTCTTCTGGTCCACTGCCACCAATATTAGGGCTTTTGCCTATTATGATAAGGCGCCCTATGAGGTAATGTTAGACTTGCGATAATCTTAAGCTAAGTCGGTTGGTATTGCACTTCCATCTTCAATGGAGTGTCTGGGGTTTGTAAGATCCACTTACGAACGTCGGTATTATCTTGTTTGGTTAGTTACGACGCTGTGTTCAAAACTCATGGTTCGGTGAGGAGGTTCTTGTAGAAAACACGAAGTATAAAAATAGATATATTCTTCTGAAGTTTTACATGATGAAGATCAGGTATGATTGTACAAGTCTTCTAATAACGATAGCTTGATCGCTTCTGCCAATGATGATGGCTACTTCTGTTCTCTCTACATGATAAAGCTTAGGTAAAGAGATACAGGTCTTCTAATGACGATAGCTAACTCTGTTCTGCCTGTCTCCCATCTCTGTTACAAGTTATGAAGGAACAGACAGTAGTTCGAACATATGAACACACAATCAAATGAGGACACGCTACAGATCACGTAGGCCGTTTGAATTATAGGTCGGGGTAGTTGTCTCAAGCAGGGAGCTTGGACTAATGTTTATAAACAATTGAATGACTACAGGTGACGGCATGTTATCTTAGCCTACATAACTTATTGTATACGTCATCTTTAGCGTCTCTAGTCTGATCACATTCCTGCAAGCAATCTTTTATATATATGGACTAACATTCCATATTTTTATTATGTAAACACTTACACACACACACACACACACATATATATATATATATATGTATATATGTGTGTGTGTGTGTGTATAATTATATATATATATATATATATATATATATATATATATATATATATATATATATATATATATATATGTATGTATGTATGTATGTATGTGTGTGTGTATGTATGTACGTATGTATATATTTATATATATGTAAATACTTACTACTAGATCATGTGTATTGTAACAATTTTAGTGCTTTCGCTCTTTCAGAGTTTTAGCACAGCAAAAATGATATGGCACAATTATTGGTGGAACCAAACCAACTAAAAGTGGCCAGATGCAACGATGTCTAGTCATGCTTATTTCATTGGTTTTCCCATATAAAGAATTTTTATGTTAATTTTAGCCTTAGTTGAAATATAATCGTAAATTCTTAACATTTTTCTCAAGGGGTTTTAATTGTATATTTAATTTGGATAATGAAACATGAATCGTTCGACACTTGAGACTGAAAAAGCAAGAAAGACAGAGAGAGAGAGAGAGAGAGAGAGAGAGAGGTGAGTGACGAAAGGAAAGGCGTCATCAGATCCGAATCGTAGGTCGTGTCCCCTGTGCCAGGTAAGCGAGTGAAAGCAGTTGTGGTAAAATTCTTTTCAGAAGCCGAATGATCCGCAACATAATAAAACAGATTCTTCATTTTCTCAAGATGATAGAAAACACAAGTTTTACATAATCTTGATCGGATGAATGATGCAAAATCCGATGAAATGTAAAAAATAAACACAAAGAATTAAATGCTCCTCTTTCTTTTTATTCGTTGTAATTCCATACTAGAATATCTCGAACTCATTCTTGTGTTCCTACTATCTTTATCCATGATAAGAATAAACCCAGTCACAGACTATCCCATCTAGTTGCATTTACCTAAGCTCTTCTTCAATCACAAAAACTGTTTTCTCAAATCTTTCCCAAACTTTCCTACAAACCACAGAAGCCATAAATGAACCTCTGTACTTTGAAACTGCTGACACAACCTTTTCTCAAAAAGAAAAAAAATTTCTACATAGACAGCTCCTATTTCTTTTAAACTCACTTTTCTCCCCTTATCTCAGCTGCTTCTTTTTGCAACGATCAATTTCCTGTGAGAAGTTCAAGGCTACATAAAAAATAAATCCTCATTTCAATACGTCATTTTTCCCTCGGCGTAAAAAGTCACCTATTACCTGGTGTCAAGTTTTAAAACATTCTATTTTGGCCGCCCAAAACTTACGACACAGAAATCGTTTAACGGCATTAACCACAATACTATAGTAGATTCACATCAACCATGCATTTGATGTCTAGGCCAGTCCCATACGACGCTCCTGATTGGCTGTTGATAAGCCAGTCACAGGGCTGGAAACTCTCAGTTTCTCGAGAGAGTTCACATAGGCAGGATGTATGTTCCACCTCTCCTGAGGGATACGTCTTTCAAACGTATCCCTCAGGAGAAGTGAAACGTACATCCTGCCCATGTGAACTCTCGAGAGAGACTGAGAGTTTCAAGCCCTGTGATTGGCTTATCAACAGCCGATCAGGAGCGTCGTAAGGGACTGGCCTAGACATGAAATGCACAGTCGATGTGAATCTACTATAGGCGCTCAATAATTGTTCAAGCTTTCTTAGATAAACTGTATTTCCGTCGACTCTGCTCTGTTTTGGTGTCACCATTCGAAGATTGTTGAATGGTCATAACTTGGAAAGCTTATCTTCAGTTCCCTCTGCTTTCTCTGCGCCTTGTTTATTTTTCTTTATTCCTTGATTCTTCCGTTTCAATCATCCTTCTCTACCTAATATGTACACATAGACACACACTCAGAACCATATCTATCTATCTATCCGAGCATTATATATATATAATATATATATATATATATATATATATATATATATATATATATACGTATATATATGAAGTATAAAAGGTCTATTAAAACACTTTGGTTTAAAGCTAAAGACTATATATATTTAGTGGACTTGCTCCCACCCTTAGCATGTAGTGATTCACTACTTGATAAGGGTGGAGGCAGTCCACCGAAATATGGTCCTTAGCTTTAAACCAGAGTGTTTTAATGGACCTTTTATACTCAAGACGTATCCTGCTTTAACAGAAGAATTTATTTACATATATATACACCTATATAATTTATCATATGTATATATAAAATGGTTAAAAGGGAAAACAATGAAAACTCAGGCAGAAATGCGCTGTCAGCAGATTTCCCTAATTCTGTTTTCTTAATCGTCAAACCAGACGTCGATTCATGACCACAAAACTCCAGTAAAGCTTCTGCGATGTTTTGCTCAGCCTGACGCTGCAACACATTTAATGGAAACTGTGTTTATCCTGAAAAGGCTCTTTTGCTTGGACGCAAAAGTGCGTCTGAATCCACATGAATCTTGCAGAGCCACTGACTCCGCAGTAAGTCTAAAAACCTGTATTGTTACACATATGCACTGGAAGATTCTTTCTCGGTCATTTCTGACGATAATGCTACTTACAAAACTGTAATCTTACACACACACACACACACACACACACACACGAGACCAGTCGTTTAAAAAACATTTTTGGTTCAGCATTCTCACCCACTTCCCAGCTTCGTATGTCATTTCCCGCTAATGAATAACTGATTGAAAATAAAAATAATTCGAAAATGAAGACACCTCTGCAAGAAAAGTTAATTGTATTAGAAAATTGGAACAGGAGGAGATTGTCAAAAATTCTGTAGGAGGGAAAAAGGTACATCTTGTAATATTCCAGTATTCCAGGCTCACTGAATTTCCAGAGAGGAAATATGGGAAGAGATGGCCTTTCGGGTGTTACATGGCCGCCTGAGAGATGGAGGGGCTCCCTTCAAGCTCTCTCTTTCTCCTTGATCTCAATGGATGCTACACGTAGAGAAAAAACTAGAGAATCAGAGAAAGAGAGAGAGAGAGAGAGAGAGAGAGAGAGAGAGAGAGAAAAGGTTACAAGAGCTGTCTTTAAATCAACTCTAACAATGAAAGGGAAGAAGACAAGGCCCCCAAACATGAGAGAAATATTGCATAAAAACACGTTTATAGATAACATAAAGCTTTAATTCCCACAAAGAAGAAAAAAACTTGCGACAACCTACTCTTCATATAGCAATATAAAACTACCTTCTTTTATATTCAAGATACCCTAAAAAATAAAAAATAAAAAAAAGCAGAGCCACGGACAAGACTGAGTAATACCCAGCACTCTGCCTTTCTATTGTGACCTGGGATTTATACCCGTCATCAGGATCGCATCACTGCCCATCCTACGGTTGTATCAATACCCCCGAGAGAGAGAGAGAGAGAGAGAGAGAGAGAGAGAGAGAGAGAGAGAGAGAAATTGACTGTATTTGACATTTGTTTTTCCTCGTTCATGCACAATGTACACCGTTTATTTTCATGAAATTTTTACTTCCTATTCTGTATATGACAATAAGCGGCCGGGAGGAGGAGGAGGAGGAGGAAGAGGAGGAGGAAGTGGAAGAGGAGGAGGTGGTGGAGGAGGCGGAAGAGGCGGAAGAGGCGGAAGGGGAGGAGGAGGAGGAGGAGGAGGAGTGGGCCTTCCTTCATCCCAATATACCGCGAGTTGTTTCATCTTTGATGCACGACACACTTCCGCGAAAAACGCGCATTCACTCAATCTTAACAAGTGTACCGAAATGCTCTTACACCACGGTCATAAAACACCCGTTCAAACGGCTCTCTCGGAAGCAATGCAGTAGACCAAATACAAGAACATACCGATAAATAACACCGGGCGTGAATGGGCGGCTTCGAAATGCGCCCGAAACACGAAAAGATTCTCCGGAGAAATTTGTAATGGCCCACCAAGTCACTGTATGTTTCTCGATTGAGGGAGAATCGATCTCTGAAGAATACTTTATATGTGGAACAGACGTATATAAGCACAAACGCGCCCGCAAGAGCTTAAAGACACCTGCCCACAAAACACAATGCCGTTGTCCTTACTGCCGGTTTAACGTAATTCTACTGCAGACAAGTGTATATATAAGTGGGTGCTACTTTAGTAGGCGGTCTACCTGCGTGTTTCTACACTGTGTCGCCGTGTTTAGTACTAGTCCGTTGGGGGTCAAATGTCCCTAAGTGATTTTTACCACACTTGATCCCCGTGGGACTAGTACTAAATGATTACGGGCTGCTCTATGAGTAAGCTGGCATAAGGCTTCATCTCAAACAACAACAACCCTTGGTGCTACTTTAGGGACATTTGACCCCTGACGGGCAAGTACTAAACACGGCGAAACATTGTAGAAACACGTAGGTAGATCGCCTACTCAAGTAGAACCTGTAAGTGTTATTACCGACAAATTTGCGGCGCCACTTTAAAACGGAACAAATACTGTCTGCTAGAAATGTTCCAGCCTCGGAATAGGTCTAGGATTTCCTGAATTTACTGCACGAAAAGTTTGTCCTCAATCTTTTCAACAAAATATTATTCTGTTGATTAATACATGCAAATGTGCGTTTACTTTTGATTTGATATCATTCCTTCTCATTCACCAGTTAGCAAACATAATCCTTGGGACCAAGTCATACTCGCAATCCACATTTCTCTGTCTGTTTTTTCGTCTAATTCCAACCTTCAGAATTCTCTTCCGTCTTCCGTTTTCCTAACATAGAGTCCTTCAATCCTACCCATCTTCCTCTCCCTTCAATTTCTCATTTCTGTCAGGTCAGGGCTAGATAAAGGCAAGACGCTGCTAGTCCCATCGACCTCGACAGACCCAAAATCGGTCCTCGAGAAGAGGAACATGACACTAACTGCAAAAATGCCAATGGCCTCCACATCGGGATAATCGGATGAATATATTTTACCGCGCAGGATCTCCTCTTCTTTGATCCCGTCACTAGTGGGGGATCACGGTGCTTTGCGAGACGTGGGGAAGAAGAAGACGAAGAAGAAGAAGAAGGAAGAAGAAGGAGAGAGGGAATCCGACACGGCCATTTACTTTGGGCGTGATTGGATTACCTCTGCTTGCACAAGAGAGGCTTATTGGATCCGTGGGGAGTTTGCGGGGATACCATCTCTTATTTCCACTTCACAACTATTCTTTCCGGTCTGTTGACCTGAGAGAGAGAGAGAGAGAGAGAGAGAGAGAGAGAGAGAGAGAGAGAGAGAGAGAGAAGGGGACTGATAGATGTGTTCATGAGGAAAGTTCTGCATAAAGGCTTTTTCGCTTTAATGACGGCTATGGATTCCATACTTATTTGGATGCGTTTACTGAGACAAACAATGCATCGCGTCCTTCGTGAATGTGAGAACTGGGACCCACCTGCAGAGATCAAGGCCTCTTGAACACCAATGAAGCGGCCAAACAATGGATCCAGTAATGACGCGACAAGATATGATGACCGAGACAAAAAGAATAAAACAGTAACAATGATTTCGTAAAATGCTTTCCTCTTCTAACCAGATTTTCCAGCGTGAAATGTTACGAGAAGCTAGGGAATTATGTCCTCAGTGTCATTAGAAATAGCTTTTCAAATGACTCTACTCCAAGGTGACTGACTTTGTCTTATCAGGAACTCTTTGCTTCTAAAATGATTAACTTAACAGTTTTCGGATTCGAATCATGTAATATCCTTTATTATTTACTCTCCAGAATGATCAAACAAGTCAAAACTCCATGAACTTCCATATGAAACTTTAATAAGAAGAAATAAAAAATTGGGAAAAAGCAGTCCCAACTATATTTAAAAAATATTAATCATAAAACAGGATCTATAGATTAATCTATGGCAGAAAGTTAAGTATATCTTAATTCAACTAGACCACTGAACTGATTAACAGCTCTCCTAGGATTGGCCCGAAGGATTGGATATTTTGACGTGGCTAGGAACCAATTGGTTACCTAGCAAAGGACATAAAGCTTATTATGGAATCAGAACCACATTATATCGAGAAATTAATTTCTAATCCCCAGAAATAAATTCCTCTGATTCCGCGTTGGCAGAGCAGGGAATCGAACTCAAGACTACCGAATTGGTGGGTGAGCACGTAAACCACTCGTCCAACGAGGAACTTGATCTACGGTAGAAATCTATAGATCAAACAAGATCCATATTATCTATAGAAAATAAATGCACAAATGACAAGTAAAAGATGAATACTAGAAAGCCTCCGTGTATCCTTAGGCAACGCAATTCAAACTCGTAATTGTTTATGGCTATAGTAGAGAGGTTACGTCACAACCCAAGATTTGTGAAGAATGGTTGCATGGTCACCATCAGGCGTAACAACGAAATGCGGCACCCCAGATAGCCCACCACCCAAAAACAGCGGGAGAGATATTCCAGTCAAATGAAAGAGCATGACTGAAAGGAAGGAGCGTTGAGTGAAAAAAAAAAACTATGAATGAGTGAATAATATATGCGCCTTACTATTACATTGATAGGCAGATGCGGCAAACAAAGGATTTAATTTAAGCCTAAAGAATGAATACTTTAATATGTAAGTAAATGAACAAAAGAATAACATCGCACGATGCAACAGCAGACTGTTTAAAACAGAGAAGAGAGAGAGAGAGAGAGAGAGAGAGAGAGATGAAATGGTTAGTAGAAACAAACTTTTAATATAACTGAACTACTTCAATTTCACAAATTAAAGAAATTCGAATCTAACAGAGAGAGAGAGAGAGAGAGAGAGAGAGAGAGAGAGAGAGAGAGAGAGAGAGAGAAATGGTTGGTAGAAACAAACTTTTAATATAACTGAACTACCTTCAATTTCACAAATGAAAGTTCGAATCTACAGAGAGAGAGAGAGAGAGAGAGAGAGAGAGAGAGAGAGAGAGAGAGAGAGAAATGGTTAGTAGAAACAAACTTTTAATATACCTGAACTACCTTCAATTTCACAAATGAAAGTTCGAATCTACAGAAAGAAAGAGAGAGAGAGAGAGAGAGAGAGAGAGAGAGAGAGAGAGAGAGAGAGAGAGAGAGATACTGACAATGTAAAATGTAAACCTAAATGTTTTATCTTTTTTTTTTAAAGGAAAGTTACAAACCCTCTTAGAACATCAATTCCATTTTGAATTTTCTATATTTTCAACTCGTGAACGTTACATCTGCCTTTGAGTACAACAACAATACCGCAGAGAGTCATCCTTTAAGCATCCTGATCCCAACCCTTACTCGCAGGATTACGAATGATAACGGCCACACTGCAAAAATAATAATAAATAAATAAATAAATAAATAAAATAATCCTAAAGTTTTTCAATCGTTCACGAGATAATAACAAAAGCAGTCTCTTTCCACGAGACAAAAAAAAAAAAAAAGATAAAAAAGGGTAATGAAATGTAATCCATTCGATGAAATACGCTAAGGTTTCTTGGGCTTCCTGGTTTTACTGGGTTTCCTGTGTTTCCTAGTTTTATTGGGGTTGTGGCATTTCGATTGGGTCTACTGTGTTTACTGGGTTCACTGGATTTACTGAGTATCCGAAGTTCACTGGGTATCCTGAGTTCCCAGTGTTTACTGGGTTTACTGGGTTTAACTGGGTTTCCTGAGTTCACTGGGTTTAACAGGGGTTTCCTTGGTTTAACTTAGCTTACAGGGTTCACAGTGTTTAATGGGTTTAACTGGGTTTCCTGAGTTCACTGGGTTTAACAGGGGTTTCCTTGGTTTAACTTAGCTTACAGGGTTCACAGTGTTTAATGGGTTTAACTGGGTTTCCTTTGTTTAACTGAGCTTAATGGTTTTAACTGCGTTTATTTGGATTTCCTGAGTCAGTGGCATTTCGATTAGAGAGAGACATAAGAAGAGGAGACTGTAAGAATGTAGGAAAACGATTGGAGGTGAGAATGCAGAGGCGGGGGAGGGGTCGTGGGGGGGAGGCGCCTAGGGTGATGAGACTGGGTGCAGGATGCTTTTGCATTTGAGGCAGGGGAGGGAAGGGGAAAGAGAAGGATTTATAGATTTATAGGATGCGATGACACGGGACACCAGAGGATTTTCAAGTTGAGGTTTACGCACGATGACTATAGAATTTTGTGGCAAAGAATTGAATGTCGTTTCAAATGGAGGAGGAGTTACAAGGATTAGGATGTCTCAGGTTTTTGCAATAAAAATCCATCTTAGTAATCACACGTGTTGTGTGAATAACAAATGACAGGAAAAATTGTAATGATGAAAAACATAAAAAAGCATTCCTGTTGATAATCTGTCGTTCCAATATTCTTCTCTGAGAGGAACCTTTTGGGAAATTAGTTACTGGCTGGCATCCGTTCGCTTACATCTCTCTCTCTCTCTCTCTCTCTCTCTCTCTCTCTCTCAAAGACGCTATCGTTATGCAAATGTTCAATCTCCCTCTATCTCTCTCAAACACGTTGTTACACTATTGTCCTACGACTCTCTCTCTCTCTCTCTCTCTCTCTCTCTCTCTCTCTCAAAGACGTTGTCGTTATACAAATATTCAATCTCCCTTGATCTCTCTCTAACACGCTGTGGCTATATAAATGTATTCTCTCTCTCTCTCTCTCTCTCTCTCTCTCTCTCTCTCTCTCTCTCTCTGAAGAAAATGTAGAAAAAGACTGGTTTTACGAAAACGACAAAACAGTTCCAAAATAACAAAGTCAGAATCTTCACGAGTCACAGAAACTTTAATGCGTATTGTTCAATTCCAGATAGCTGTACGAGAGTAAAACTCCAACGTACAGAGTCAGAATTGAAAGCTGGTGTCTGTGAACCAGTACAGCAATTCTATGAGTTGATTTTTTCATGAATGAAACGATAAA
>NC_087209.1:13294215-13299215 GCF_015104395.2 Macrobrachium nipponense | reverse complement strand
CGTGAAGAAGCATAACCTAAGGTATCTACCGAATCAGTTTTTTCACAATGAGCTGAAATATTCCAGTATAAAATTCTAAAAACAAAACTAGGCACTGAAGGAAAACTTACCTACCTAATAAACATATGACAACAACAAAAACTCAGGCTACAGCTTATTACACTTTCAAATTATAAATATCATATGTACGATAACCTATTCCACATACATAAAAAAATACATATATATATATATATATATATATATATATATATATATACATAAGTATATTCATACAGATATAATACACAAACACACGCGCACGCACAGCACACTCACATATATATGTAATATAATATATTATATATATATATATATATATATATATAGATATATATATATATATATATATATATATGTATATATATATGTATATATATATATATATATATATATATATATATATACATATATACATATATATGTATATATATATATATATATATATATATATATATATACATATATATACATATATATGTAATATAATATATATATATATATATATATATATATATATATATATATATATATATATATATAATATATATATATACATATATATATATACATATATATATGTATATATATATATATATATATATATATATATATATATATATATATATATATATATAATATAAATATATATATAATTCATATATATGTAAATATATATGTATATATATATATATATATATATATATATATATATATATATATATATTATATATATATATATATACATATATATATATATATATATATATATATATATATATATATATATATACTATATAGTATATATATATATATATAGTATATATATATATATATATATTATATATATATATATACATATATATATATATGTATATATATATATATATATATATATATATATATATATATATAATATATATATATATATAATATAATATTACATATATATGTGAGTGTGTCTGTGCGTGCGCGTGTGTTTGTGTATTATATCTGTATGAATATACATATATATATATATATATATATATATATATATATATATATATATATATATATAATATATATATGTGTGTGTGTGTGTGTGTGTGTGTGTGTGTGTGTATACACACACACACACACAAGAACGACCATGGGCGTAAGTAAAGCAGCAAGTGTTCTTTGCGATAATGAGACTATTTTTACCTGCTAATTACGTTTGCGAATACATTCAACTGCTTGGCTTAGGATGAGCGCCGCCGTTTACACAAAGGTACTAATTATCCGACTGTGCACCTCATACGAGAAAATGAACCCTAATTAGCGACGTTTCCGTCACGGGTTTAAGGGTTTAAGCAAATTCTTTTGTTTTATGTCAATGTTTTATTTCAATATGCAACTTGTAATGGGTAGCACACGGCCGGTTGCATGCATTACCATTTGTGTAAGAAAAGCCTCATGACGTGAAATGAGCAACGCGTGTTATTTCTGCTTGATTAAAGCAACATAATAAAACTGATAACCCCTGACACCTCTGCAGTATTGATATTCTTGATCGTAAAGGAACACTAAGCAATTCTGATGACAAAAATTAAAACATGAATTTTTTTTTAGATTCTGATGACAAATAGGAAAATCTATATATATATTGTTTAGATTCTGGTGGCAAATATGAAAAGATGAAAATTGTTTAGATTCTGATGAATGACAGACATGAAAATATTTAAATTGTTTAGATTCTGATAACAAATTTGAAAACATGAAAATTGTTTAGATTCTGATGACAAATATGAAAATATTTAAATTGTTTAGATTCTGATGATAAATCTGAAAATTAATATTGTTTAGATTGTGATGACAAATATGAAAATACGAGAATTTTTTAGATTCTAGAGACAAATATGAAAATATTTAAATTGTTTAGATTCTAGTGAAAAATATAAAACTATTCAAATTGTTTAGATTCTGGTGACAAATATCAAAATATTTAAATAGTTTAGATTCTGATGACAAATATAAAAATAATTAAATTGTTTAGATTCTGTGACAAAAAAGAAAATTAGATTTTTTTTTTAGATTCTGATGACAAACATGCAATAATTATCCTTCTCAGCAAGCAACTGCTCGAAATGAAAATTACTGCTTTCGAAACAATGCCACCTGCTTTCGCGTATATCATGTGTGCTAATTATGACATCAATAGAGTTATCACTGCATTCTTCTTACATTCAGTTTCACTGTATTACCAAAAAAAATAATAATAATAAATTCTGAATATATTGGCAGATACATTATAGGATGCCGTTAACTCTCTCTCTCTCTCTCTCTCTCTCTACTCTCTCTCTCTCTCTCTCTCTCTCTCTCTCTCTCTGGGTCCTGTATGTATATATATAATATGGTATATATATATATATAATATATATATATATATAATATATATATATATATATATATATATATATGTTAGGAAACAACAAGAGTCTGTCTAAATAAATGCTAGGGAAAACTTAGTTAGGAAAACCACTGGTAGAATATATAGTGAAAGTAGAGTGATGAAGGATCTACCAGAAGTGAAGCTAGAAAAGGGAGTAGATGTGTGCAGCATAAGATTGCACGAATAGCAGTTTAGTAAACCAGACCAAAACATTGGCACTTGTTTTCCTAAACAGTAAGGTGCTAACCTCACCAGAAAGTTGAACTTTGACTCCTTCAGTGGGTGGTTACCGTCGAGGGATGAAACCAATCAGACGAATCTAGAGGTGGCACCGGAAGTAATGAAAGCCATTCATGAAGAAGTAGGAGGTGTCCTAAAGGACATTTGAGGAGAGCTAATTGAAGTAGTTAGGTCGAAACTTCATTTGAAGTGCTAGAGAAACTCAGTCAAGAACCAGACCTTATACGGGGAGCTGTGTTCCTTCTCACTCTGTTCCAGTGTAGTGTAGTAGTGTGTAAACTGTGTAATGTGAACTTCATACCTTATTCTAATTATAAGTAATTTTTATGAAGAGGCGTTTAACTTGCCCCAGTTTCCCAAAGATATCCAACCCATGTTTTAAACATATAAATTTCCTCCTGAGAGACTTAGTGAAAAGAGTAAATAAACTAAATGTTCCTACGAGAGAAGAAACTCAACCGTAACAAGTGAGAAATGAAGGTTAGCCCATATAACAGATAACCTTTCAAACATTACCCGTAACAACGAAGTGAACCAGAAGAAGAAGTAGAATAAGAACTAGTACGCCACGCAACATAACGAAGAGAATTAAAAAATAAAGACAACCACAACATATATATATATATATATATATATATATATATATATATATATATATATATATATATATATCATAAATTCATATATTCCATATTTCAAACATCAATTTCTAAGAGGGAACTACATCAGGAAAAATGTAACATTAGGAACATCTGTACCTGATGGGTCTAGTTGGAAAAAGTGATGCAAAAATTGACAAAATATATGATAATTTGTTCAAATAAATTCTACTATGTATCATTAGGATTGTAAACTAGAGCTGGGTAAACTATAATCAAATCTCGTATCCTGCAATACCTATATTCACAGCTTTGAATCCGTTTATGCTGTCGTCAATATCCCTTCCTGATTATCTTGATGACCACATTCCCGCAAAACCTTCAAATCCAAAGAATTTAGAAGGTACATTCCGTTAACATTCCGTTACTGACAATGTACGTCATTCAAAATATATTTCAGAGTATACAGAATGTATATAGAGACATTCAGAATTAATAATAGGTCACAGAATGTCATTCAAAATGTATTTACGGTCATCCGGATTCCGCCTGGGGTCACGGCATTCCTAAGTAATCCAATGACGAAATACACTCACACACAAACACACACAAAACTGTACCTAACAATTCATAACATTTAAAAATTTGAAAACGAAAGTACGCCAAAACTTTTTTCAAAACGACAGCAAACCTGAGAAACAAACTGAGAAAAGTATATACACATTCCTAAAAATACTCACGAATGTACAGCAATTCTCGTAAAAAACGCTCTAGAATTTATGACACACAAACAAAGAATTCATACATATACGATTACTCTGACAGGAGTTACTGCAAATATACAGATAAAACCGCTTATAAATGAACAATACTCGTTGAGAAAACACTCATAGCAATCTCATCATCTAATACTTTACTGATAACATTTTTGTTACGAATATATGAACGCATTCTTAATAACAGCCCAAGAGTGTACGAGATCATCCGTAACGTATCCATAATCTCCATACAACAATCTCCAAATGGAATACGACCGAGTTACGAACATCCATTTCCCATTTTATGACGTCACAAGACGTATTCACATTTGGTCTAGGTTCCTCAGTGGCTGTAAGTAATATCCGAGATAGCAACATGAATATTTCATGGCGAACCTCCCGAACTTCGGAAATGGGAAAGAGTTTATTCCTCATAAGGCAACACATAAAATATTCCATAGACGGTGGCATGTAAGAAGCACTTTTACATGTATATATAATATATATATATATATATATATATATATATATATATATATATATATAATATATATATATACACACATATGCAGAAAGAGAAACGATGGAGGTCTACAAGGCCTTTCGACTTCTTGTCCTTTATATGCAAGGAAGTCGAAAAGCTTGCAGAACTCCAGCATATCTCTTTCCTTCGTGGATTTTTCCTTTATTCATATGTTCATCACGTTTCATATTTTCGTGATTCAGTTTATATATATATATATATATATATTATATATATATATATATATATATATATATATATATATATATATATATATGCACACAAAAACACACATATACTACATATATGTATATGATACTCTGCTCCCTTCGTAAGCAAACGAAAAGTGAGAGGATTACGAAATCTCGCAAAAGAGTGTATATCACCCTTCATAATCTCTTTATAATTGTCGCTGCAACAAACTTCAA
>NC_087209.1:13284215-13291715 GCF_015104395.2 Macrobrachium nipponense | reverse complement strand
TATGGTGTACAGTACTTGCTATCCGATCCGTACCACCAAATTGATACAACGACGCGGAGGGAGTTGTTTACCTGAAGAATAAAGGAGATGGGCTTCTATGCCAGACATTGGATTAGTGAATCCACTGATGCTAGAACAACAGACGCGGAATAATATTTGAATTCACTTTACAAGTTTGCCATGATTATTCTTAAGCAAACACAGGCGTGTTTCATACCTTGTATTCTGAACCTTATAGGTTTACATCACGAGAGACGGGTGGCTTGTGGCCTTGAGTTTAGGTAAATTATAAATATTTCAGTTAAATTATTCAAGAATGAGAACTTCTGCTAATTTGTCCTAATTTTTCTCTAGAGCAGGTTGAACGACTTTAGCCATAAGCAACGCATAATTTTTTTTTTTTAAAAGGCTAAAATTTGGATTGATTTCACCAGAAAATAGTTTTTTTTTTTTTTTTTTTTTTTTTTTTTTTTTTTTTTTTTTAACGAAGGTGTACACTATGTGAATAGCTAGATATCTGTCGGCTTCGTTTACTTGAGTTACGAGGTCAAAGTTTAATGACATTAGAATAATAACAATACACAGCAATATCGATATGTTTGACAAACATTTATATCTAATGGTAATAATTTGATATAAAGGTGGGTAATTAGTCTTTTTAAGATATAAAAAATTTTATTATATCTTAACGCTTACGAACAGACATCTAAATGTATAAAATAAAAAAAACGTAAAACTCACCAATAGAAAAGCAGATCCAATGGGATGATAAAAAAATACTTATTCACTACCCAGCTGCTTAGACACATGTATATGTGTATTTACAAATAAACCTGCTTATATACCTCTCTCTCTTCTCTCTCTCTCTCTCTCTCCTCTCTCTCTCTCCTCTCTCTCTCTCTCTCTCTATATATATATATATATATATATATATATATATATATATATGTATATATATATAATATATATATGTATTTATACACGCATATATTATATATATATATATATATATATATATATATATATATATATATATATATATATATATATATATATATATATATGTATATATAATATATATATGTATTTATACACACATATATTATATATATATATATATATATATAATATATAATATACATATATATATATATATATATATATATATATATATATATATATATTATATATATATATATATATATATATATATATATATATATTATATATATATATATATATATATATATGGTGTGCATCTGTGTGTTTAGCTGCGTGTCTATGCTGTAGGCATAAGAGTATGAAACATAGTAATAAATATAGTAATACTAAAAATACTAATATAATTTTATCTGTGTCTAAAAACAACACAAAGAAGAATAAAAAGAGACAATAGCATTATATTAAGCTTGGCCAGCGATAAAAGTCCGCGTGGGACGAGACCAAAAACTGAGGGAAAAAAGGGGAAAAAATGAGTGCTTTGAAAGCAGAAACGGAAAGAGGACGGGGGTCAGGAGGAGGTACCCAAGAAAGAAACCAGGGTCATTCATCATCACTGACTTTAGCACCGTCAGCGGAGACGCTGCTGCCTTCCACAAATCGGCTGGAAGAAAGTCTTCGAAAAAAGTTCTCGGAGAAAGTCATCACAAAACCTCGAGATTTATTTGAGTTGGGAGACCCTTGGCCATTTCGAAAATCTTTTTCAAACAGAAAAAAAATGTCTGAGTTCCAGACAAGGCTGTCAACTCGAGGGAAGACCAAAGGGACATTTCTTATAGATATGAGAATTATCCTAAGATGTGCTTGCGTTATAACTAATATACTTCTTCTTCCCAGCTTTAACCCATTTTTATATGGGGTCGCCGTTGGGAATGAGTCGTCTCCATCGATTTTTGTCCTGTGCATCGTTCTCGTTAATACCTTTCCATAACATATCTTCCCCTACACAATCACGCCATCTCTTTCTTGGTCTTCCCTTCTTCCTTCTACCCCGCACTTCCATTTCCATCTTATGTCTTCCAACATGATGTTCCTCTCTTCGTAACAGGTGTCCATACCATCGATGCCTTCCCTCCTGTATTTTCTTTGATATTTCAACAAATATACTACACCTCAATAAATCTTATAATATGCACGCAATGTAACACATCCCAGAGATGTCATTTGCTAACTAAAAGTTTGGGATCATTGATTCCAAAGTAGAATCGAAATTCTCTTGACAGATCGTCACTCCCACCCAGTAGGAAGTGTCATTACCTTCAGACGAAAGGGCACTTGGGAGGTGTGACGCCTTGGAGATATACGACTTGAACTATGAAAACAAAAGAAGTAAGAGACTATGATAAAACAAGCGTATTTCTGTGGCAGGGCAAGGGTATAACTAAAGATACAAATGTCTAAAAAGTTTGATGCATTTTACTCAAACAAACATAAACAGGGCCAAGTCGGATTTCCGGGAAGATTGGGTGATCCAAGTACCTTCCATTACGGTACATTGCTTCTGTAAGCTAAACCGTGAATTCAGTACCTGGTAGGTAGTCGGCCGTGAAGCTACATCGAGAAGGGAAAATGGTACGAGGCAAGGTAATATTTGTACCTCCTACTATGAGATTCAGGGTCTCTGTAACACGGTTTTTTGGACTTTGCTCCTTGTCAAAGCATCGGATGTAGCTGAAAGTTGACATATGTATATTTTACAACCACACACAAATTTTGTCAGCATTATCAATAACCTACACCCGATAGTTTTAATTTTTATAGAGTAAAAATGATCTAGCCGACGCCATGGCCAATGATTTCGAGCCAAGAGTCGAAAAACATTCATTACGTAAGCAAGGTAAACAAACACCTTTTGACTAAATGTTGCCCCGCCCATCCACCAGACAGAAATTCCATCGGCTCTGAAACCCAAAGACTTTATGAATGGCGGAACGATACATATATGTGGGTGGGGTATCAGTGCTAGCGTAGTAATACTACTGTAGCAGTAGTGCCGCAACAGTATAGCAGTAATATACATGAATTAAACGTTTAGGCTAACTGCTGGGATACTTGAGGATCATTTAGCACTTCTTACAACTACTCGAGAAATTAGTTTTTATAGCCGGAAGTTAAATTTTCTAATCCAACAATGCCCATGGTAGCCTTCAGTGTTATCCTGAATTATAACGAGGCGAAAGTGGGTGGAGCCTCATGAAGTCACCATTCTGACGATAATTATTGGTGAAGGTTTAAAGCCAATATACGGTACCGGCTATTTTTTTCAGTAAATAGGTAGATAGCCAATAAATAAAAATTGCTTGACATTGGATATAGCAGTTATCAAATCAAGCTTGTCTACTATGTTTTTAGATAATTACCAACTATTCCCTACATCTTGTCAATCTGATTGTGACCTATAAAGTAGACTGTAATTTCTTTGGAAACTTATTTTGGGAGTTAGACTAATAATCGAAGTGTTTTTGTATTTATTAACATATTTTGTTGGTTTGTTCATTATGACAATTATCAGTGGGAGAGGTTCCAGAATTCATAAAGGTGTACTGCTTTGCTTGTATTTAAATTTGAAATGTCATTGTTGCCAGAGGTTTTAGCCCTTCGTTACGTATAGCCATCACCCATCGAGAAAGAGTGAAGAAATGCTGTCATAAGTTACGTAACGAGTGCGTTCGAAACCTTTTCTCTGAGTAAGTTTGGCCCGTCTTCAAAAAAGGTCACTTTTTACATTATAAGTACCAAATTTATTCAACCTACGTAGTGCAGAAATACACTCAAAATTTATGTGTTGATATATGTATCTGAATAAGCGTTATATTTATGAAATCCATAGATAAAAAGTTATTGCGAAAAAACCGTGTTACAGAGGCCCTGAATCTCATAGTAGTCACCTTCCTTTGGAGAATATGCACGGATGCGAATATATATATAATATACTTACATATATTTATAATATATATGTTTCTAGTTATATATATATATATATATATATATATATATATATATATATATATATAGATAGATAGATAGATAGATAGATAGATAGATAAGACGATACCAGTCCACTCCGATGCCGTCATACAAAAAGAAGAGTTCACTCAATGACATGCACAATATATTCAGAAGTACTGAATATGAACTCTTTTAATAAAAGAGTAATCAAGATAATGAAAAGAAACCAAAGAAACTGAGCTCAGTCTTTCTTCAGTGTTTCGTCTCTCTGTTCATTGGCGGCCACTGAAAGTCCCCTCCACTTCCCCATCCCCCATTCCCAACGACTGCCCCCACACCCGACCCCCTCCCGTCCTTTGATTCCAAGGGACCTCGACTGGAAATAATTTAACTTCTTGGGATCACAACACCAGGACTCTCCTCCTCACCCTCTGAGGATTGCATCGGCTTCCTTTGCTCATTTTGGTTGAAGGATGCAGGAAATGAGAGAGAGAGATTTCAGAAAGCAGTTCGTTAATTACCTCTGGCTCATGACATCTCTTCTTGGAAGGATCGAAAGAGTTGAAGGTCGATTTTTGTGTGGGGGGAGTTGAGGGGGGGGGGGGGGCGGTGGAGGGGACGGCAGGGGTGGAAATGAAAGGCTGACTCCAGGTTTTTTTTCTCCCCTGAGAAAGCTATTGACGTTCTTGGTCTTAAGCTCATTCAAGCGAAAATACATGATGTTTCTGACTCTCTCTCTCTCTCTCTCTTTGTCTTAAGCATACGTTAATCTGAAACACTTGACATTTCCCTCTCACTCTTTCTCTCTCGCTCTTTGTCTTAGACATAACCTATCCCATGTTATGTATACTTCTTTCTGAAACAATACTTTTTTCTCTCTCTCTCTTTGTCTAGGTCATATTTAATCCATGTGTCTTAATTTCGTACTCCTTTCTGAAAGGCTTAACAATTTTCTCTCTCTCTCTCTCTCTCTCTCTCTCTCTCTCTCTGTATTTCCCGGCAGATTCATTAGAAATACTCCACATCTCTGAGATCACTCAGCTCCTATACATTACTTATGCAACAGAGCTTCCTCAGGCTTCAATGGCTCGTTTTTTCAGCTTCAAAGGCTTCAGTGGGTCGTTCTCTCAGCTCCCTTTCTTAAAAGGGGCGTTTTGGTCGTGAAAATTTTCTCAGTTAAGTCACATAGCTGAAACTAAACTGGCGACGGGAGGGTGGGTATTAAAATGGTCCTTAGGAGTTGGTGTAGTAGCGATTGAAATGGCATGGCTGGGCATTTTACGGTTATAGGTAGCTGGTTACTTACGGTAATGGTTGATGGGTTCACTGGTAATGAGGCTGCCTACACGGAGTGCTCCCATGCTACATGGAGTGCTCCCAAATATCTCTCTCTCTCTCTCTCTCTCTCTCTCTCTGATTTCAATTTTGCATGTATTCACGGAAAACGTTAAGTAGTCTTTTCACTTGTATATTCTTAATATTTCTAAGGATATATTTTGTTACAACTGATTCATGGGAAGAACTTAGGACTTGTTTCGAGTTTGAATGACTTCCTTTTGGAAACCAGAGCAATGGTTAGCAAAAGTCACTAAAAGTTGTTACCTCATGTGCACTGAAAATGGAATATACTGATATCAAAGAAAGCCAAGTTAGAAAATACCAGAATTTGCGTTTTATTCTAAGTCTAGCATTATGCACGGAGAGTTTCGTCATCATCATCAAACACTAGACGATAGTTAAGCACAGCCTCGGACAATGAGACTGACGCATGAGCGTCCCATTTGAGGATAGAGCATCAGATGTATGTGTGTGTGTGGGGTGGGTGGTGGGGTAAGCTGTCTAATTGGGCCTAATGGGGTCGAACTGGGCAACAAAAGAGGATCGCTCCTACCCCTGTTGAACCTGTATGCTGTAACCCTATAGCGCCAATTTACTCTTTTGTAACTAAATTCGAAGGCCTCAATTTTTTTTTCTCGTCCCTGGAACAGTCAGACTCTCATTTGCTGCCGCTCTTCCCCAAAAACCTGTGGGGCTCCATTGTTTCTCTCTGGATGGATTACTGTGTGAAACCTAAAAGTTTATATCGCTTCTCCCCCTTCGTTATTTTTTCTTTTTTCTTTTCTTCTCCTTCACCTCTGTGTCAACATTCGAAAAATGATGTGAACTTCCTTTTTCGTTTTATGACGCCGCTCTGCCTGCTGACGTTTCCAGTCTATTTCGAAATTTAGTGCTCGCCTCGCTCTTTCGCGACTGGCGATCGTTCTGCCTGAAATTTCTCCACAGTTTATATTCTAGACAACTTTGGGGCCATAAAGGGACGTACAAATCATTGCAGGGAAGATAGTAAAACTATTCTATATTTTCATGCAATTTAGTTTCATAACGGCACTGAATCCCCAAGAACAGTAACTAAGGAAGGAAAATGATCAAACGGGGAGGGGGGGTGGGTGTCAAACCTACGACATTCTTGATCTCTGTCTTACTGGAAAATGGAGAGGCATTAGCGCCAGATTAAGGCAAAACTCCTTTTAAACGATGTAACCCCCAAATGCTGAACACCAGAGAATTCCTGGAATTGAAATGTCAGTGGAAATAGAATATAGGTATTTACAGAAGGATATGGAGATAGTCTACAGGTATTTACACAAGGATTTGGAGATAGTCTACTAAAATATTATTTAAATAAGAATTTTTATACATTAATAACCTCTAAAACATTAAAATATATAAATTGATCGAGATACTTTATACTATAATTTCTTTATCAACGAGAACTGTTACGTATTAGTCATAAGCTGAATAAACACTGCTCAGAAAGTAACACAGATTCCGAATTTATCTAAATCTTTATTACTACTATATTTAACTATCATATCTTGAGATTTGCTGACAGTTAAACCCTTCTGGAATAAGGAAAGATGAATATAATGATAGCAGAAAAATATGTATTCAACCTCATTGAAAAATCCAAACACTTTATTACTACTATATTTAATTATTATTTACCGGCAGTTAAACCCTTCTGGAATAAGGAAAGACGAATTTAATTTTAACTGAACAATATGTATACAAACACACTGAAAATTCCCTACACGAGAGAAAAATCTCTCCCGACCTACGCTACCAAATATTTCCTTGCTCGCGATGCAACATTCCCTTCATATACAAATGTCAATAAAAACACCACTAAAAATGTAACACCCTTCCGTGAAGATCGATTTCAAACGCCGTTTTCTATTTCTGACGTGAAAAAAAGCCCGTTTGCAATCTGCAGCAACGAAAATCAATTTTTTGGGCAAAGGGCGACATTGCAAGCGCCGTCGGCGACTGCGATTTTTTTTCCAGAAATCGGATGGAATCGGTATGAATGAGAGAGGAGCAGTACTGAGTAGTTCATATCTACAGTTATTATTTGAAATGGAGAATTAAATCCTTCTCATATGATCTATCTCTCTCTAATATACTTTTCATTCCAATTAGACAACTTGGCAGATTTCTCTCTCTCTCTCTCTCTCTCTCTCTCTCTCTCTCTCTCTCTCTCTCTCTCTTTAT
>NC_087209.1:13247419-13283715 GCF_015104395.2 Macrobrachium nipponense | reverse complement strand
AGAAATGACCTTCCAGTGCATATGTGTAACAATACAGGTTTTTAGGATTTACAGCGGAGTCAGTGGCTCTGCAAAATTCATGTGGATTCAGACGCACTTTTGCCTCCAAGCAAAAGAGCCTTTTCAGGATAAACACAGTTTCCATTAAATGTGTTGCAGCGTCAGGCTGAGCAAAACATCGCAGAAGCTTTACTGGAGTTTTGTGGTCGTGAATCGACGTCTGGTTTGACGGTTAAGAAAACAGAATTAGGGAAATCTGATGACACCGCATTTCTGCCTGAGTTTTCATTGTTTTCCCTTTTAACCATTTTATATATACATTCACAAATATGCAGACACATTATATATAAATTTTATAGGTGTATATATATGTAAATAAATTCTTCTGTTAAAGCAGGATACGTCTCAAGTATAAAAGACCCATTAAAACACTGGTTTAAAGCTAAGGACTATATTTCGGTGGACTGCCTCCACCCTTATCAAGTAGTGAATCACTACATGCTAAGGGTGGGAGTCAGTCCACTGAAACATAGTCTTTAGCTTTAAACCAAAGTGTTTTAATGGACCTTTTATACTTCATATATATATATATATATATATATATATATATATATATATATATATATATATATAATAATAGTTTGGATAGATAGATAGATATGGTTCTGAGTGTGTGTCTATGTGTACATATTAGGTACAGAAGGATGATTGAAACGGAAGAATCAAGGAATAAAGAAAAATAAACAAGGCGCAGAGAAAGCAGAGGGAACTGAAGATAAGCTTTCCAAGTTATGACCATTCAACAATCTTCGAATGGTGACACCAAAACAGAGCAGAGTCGACGGAAATTCAGTTTATCTAAGAAAGCTTGAACAACTATTGAGCGCCTATAGTAGATTCACATCGACCATGCATTTGATGTTTAGGCCAGTCCCTTACGACGCTCCTGATTGGCTGTTGATAAGCCAATCACAGGGCTTGAAACTCTCAGCCTCTCTCGAGAGTTCACATGGGCAGGATGTACGTTTCACCTCTCCTGAGGGATACGTTTGAAAGACGTATTCCTCAGGAAAGGTGGAACATACATCCTGCCTATGTGAACTCTCTCGAGAAACTGAGAGTTTCCAGCCCTGTGATTGGCTTATCAACAGCCAATCAGGAGCGTCGTAAGGGACTGGCCTAGACATCAAATGCATGGTTGATGTGTATCTACTATATTATTTTAAAACTTGACACCAGGTAATAGGTGACTTTTTACGCCGAGGGAAAAATGACGTATTGAAATGAGGATTTATTTTTTATGTAGCCTTGAACTTCTCACAGGAAATTGATCGTTGCAAAAAGAAGCAGTTGAGATAAGGAGAGAAAAGTGAGTTTCAAAGAAATAGGAGCTGTCTATGTAGATGTTTTTTTTTCTTTTTGAGAAAAGGTTGTGTCAGCAGTTTCAAAGTACAGAAGTTCATTTATGGCTTTTGTGGTTTGTAGGAAAGTTGGGGAAAGATTTGAGAAAACAGTTTTTGTGATTGAAGAAGAGCTTAAGTAATTGCAACTAGAAGGGATAGTCTGTGACTGGGTTTATTCTTATCATGGATAAAGATAGTAGGAACACATATGAGTTCGAGATATTCTAGTATGGAATTACAACGAATAAAAAGAAAGAGAAGAGCATTTAATTCTTTGTGTTTATTTTTTACATTTCATCGGATTTTGCATCATTCATGCGATCAAGATTATATAAAACTTGTGTTTTATATCATCTTGAGAAAATGAAGAATCTGTTTTATTATGTTGCGGATCATTCGGCTTCCGAGAAGAATTTTAGCTCAACTGCTTACACTCGCTTACCTGGCACAGGGGACACGACCTAGGATTCAGATGTGATGACGCCTTTCCTTTCGTCACTCACCTCTCTCTCTCTCTCTCTGTCTTTCTTGCTTTTTCAGTCTCAAATGTCGAAGGATTCATGTTTCATTATCAAAATTAAATATACAATTAAAACCCCTTGAGAAAAATGTTAAGAATTTACGATTATTTTTCAACTAAGGCTAAAATTAACATAAAAATTCTTTATATGGGAAAAACAATGAAATAAGCATGACTATACTCTGTTTTTTTTTCATCTGTCCACCCGCCTGTGGTGTTTTTGTATGGCAACACTGCGTCCCGGGCTTTAGATAGTCACATTCAGCTTACATTCAACGATTATAATATCCTATTTCGAATATTAACGGTGTAATTCGCATACAGTAAATTATTAAAACACTTTTCAGTTGCAATGTACACCCAGATATCCTTTTATTTACCTAAAACTTACACATAGCGTAACTATCTAAAGCCCGGGACGCAGTGTTGCCATACAAAAACACCACAGGCGGATGGACAGATGAAAAAAAACAGAGTATAGTCATCGTTGCATCTGACCACTTTTAGTTGGTTTGGTTCCACAAATAATTGTGCCATATCATTTTTGCTGTGCTAAAACTCTGAAAGAGCGAAAGTTCTAAAATGTTTACAATACACATGATCTAGTAGTAAGTATTTACATATATATAAATATATACATACGTACATACATACACACACACACACACACACAAAACTATATAATATATATATAATCTATATATATATATTATATATATATATATATATATATATATATATATATATATATCACATATATATATATACATAATATATATATATATATATATATATATATATATATATATATATATATATATATATATATATATATATATATATATGTGTGTGTGTGTGTGTGTGTGTGTGACTTGTTGGTTTTCGTCGAAATGTAGTCGTTCACGGAGACGCTCAGGAAGCGATTCCATCTCTCCTGTTATATTGATTTGCTCGTTTCCTTCTCGTATTTTTCTTTATTATTCGTTAAATTCTAAGGCTCATTCGATGTTGATCATGGAAAATTTAATTTTTTTAATCACTTAGTGTTGACACCTACTAAAGTCTTTTATTTACTCTTTTCTCCTGTGGACTTTATTGCCATATCTTATCTTCATTTTATGAAGATTATATACACACACATATATATATATATATATATATATATATATATATATATATATATATATATATATATATACTGCATAATAGATATATTTGTATTTGTATAGCATTCTGCTTTTCTCTTTACAATGAACTAAAACAGATCAGCTGTGCATTGTTATGATACGTTTTGGTAATCTCGATAACGACCACGAATTTACACGCTGAATAAAAAAAATGGCTATTTTTATGCCATACTCTCTATGCAATAGACTTCATTTCCTCTATCCTATGTGATATTTAATGCAATTTCTGTCAAACGAAATCCTTATTCTTTGGAAACTTGACTTTCTAGTCAGTGGCCCCTGGAGGCCTCTTCCGGATGAACAGGATTTATCTTCTGAATAATAATAATAACAGAGTTCCACTAGTTTTCTGTAAAAGAAAACTATTGAGATGCCTTTGTTCGTCCACAGTTTTTCTATTCACCTTCAGATCTTAAAAACTGCTGAGGCTAGAGGGCTGCAGATTGGGATGTAAATCATCCATCCTCCATTCATCAAACATACCTATTTGCAGCCTCTAGCCTCAGTAGTTTTTTATTTCCATGAGCTTACGAAATGAGCCTGTTCAGTAAATACACTTTCACGAAACATAAAAAAAAATTTATTAAGGAACATTTTTAACCTTCCAAAAAAATCACCTGTATAAATTAATCTTTCAAAAAGTAACAAGAAATATTTGAAATTTGGTCAGACGAAACGTTTCATTTCTTTATGGACACACACACACACACACACACATGATTTACGAGAAGGTTTTGTACATCGAAAAGCTCCCAAGAGTTTTTTAATACTGTCTGAATATTTTCAAGTCGGTATTCAGGACCATTCGCTTCATCCTCGCCAGTAACAATGGACTGCAATATCTAAATCCTATGCGCCTTTTAAGTAGCGCGTTAAGCACGATTTTTACGTTTTGAATATCAATAGAAAGAGGAAGAGAAGGAGAAAATGTTGATGGCCAGGAGACGGAAGGGCAGGGGAAATAATAATAATGTAGAAGGAGAAGAAGAAGAAATGGAGAGGATTTTCATTATAGCTGATTCACTTAAGGTAGATTATTGGGTGAGGAGCCCTATTTCTAGAGACGTTTGTTTGGCGGCCTCTGATTGGCTGCTACCGGGAGGAAGGCGGCTCACTCAGTGTCAAATGTTTTCGTCTGCAGCTTAGAAAACTAGCAATATGTTTTTTATGTTTGTTTTTCCTTTTCATCGGATTTTGCATCATTCATGCGATCAAGGTAATGTAAAACTTGTGTTTTTATGAAATAAATTGGTGCGCTCAGATTTTAGATGTCAGTGATATGAGAAGAGAAAATGAAGATTATGCCTTATTTTGTAGCGAATCATCCGGCTTCTGAAAAGACTGTTAGTACAATACTGCTTTCTCTCGCTTACCTGGCACAGGGGACACGACCGGAGATCCAGATCTGATGACGCTTTTGCGTTGATCACTCACCGCTCTCTCTCTCTCTGTCTCTCTATTTTTTGCTTTTCTGTCTCACGTGTCGAACGATTTATGTTTCACTATGAAAATTAAATAGACAATTGAAACTTCTTGAGAATAATGCTATGAAATTACGATTATTTTTCAACTAAGGCTAAAATTAACATAAAAATTCTATATATGGGAAAAACAATGAAATAAGCATGACTAGTCATCGTTGTGTCTGCCTTCTTGTAGATCAGTTTGTTTGTTTGTTTTCTCGTATATCATTTTTGCAGTGCTAAACTCTGAAAGAGTGCAAGCACTAAAATGGTTAGTGAATATAACACAATTTAGTGGTCAGTATATATATATATATATATATATATATATATATATATATATATATATATATACATATATATATATATACATATATATATATATATATATATATATATATATATATATTTATATATATTATTACTAGTTCCAGAAGTGAAGCGACAAATTGCAGAGAATTTCGTTCGAAATTCACTAACTGGTAACTACAACACGCAGCAGGAAAACTTATTTTTTTCTACAGTGAAAGCTCTATCAAGCAAAATAAAGCTAACATATGATGCACAAATATCAAATAATGATATTTATTACAATCATAAGAAAAAATTACGGTAATAGTGATTATTTCAAAGTATAGTAATTACCTCAAACTAAAGAAACGAAACAATTTGAAATTTTCCTTCAATACAGGATTACCAATGTATATTTGGAGCAATCAACCATGAATGCACCTAGATTCAACAGAGAAGTTGAGTTTGGTTGGTAGTTCTGATTTTAGCTTCTTGGACCGAGCATAAAACACCATCTTAGAGAAAGGCTCTAACTGCTCTGATACCTTCGGCTTCAGGTGACTAGGCCTAGTTCCCGGCATAGCAAGGCTTACAATGCAGGGCCACTGTCTGTTATTTAGCAAAGATAGAACCATTAGGACCGATAGCAGGCCCTGTCCTTGCACCTGGGAAACAGACTCGCTATATAAAAAATAAGAAAGACGGACGCAAGCAAAACACCTGTAAAATCACTACCTGGTTAAATAGGGAGACGACAGACCCCAACCACCCCTCCCTCCCCCTCTACCTCTACCTCTACCCACAATCCTAACTCCACCTTTTTCACTTCAACCTTTTACCTCAAATCTTCTAATCATATTCAACCGTGAAATTTAAGACTGAATTTGCGTAAGTGGGCGTATCATAAGGGAGTGGTATCACCCAAATTCATATTTCCACGGGCAACCAGTAATCAGTTTGATTCAGTCAAGCATTATTGTATAACAGAAATTCATGAGTTTTTTGGGAATATATATATATATATATATATATATATATATATATATATATATATATTAAAGAATCACCCTGAGCATGACCAATAGGACTAGTGCTCGATCCTTAAAACAGCCCTCTGGTTATTCTTGACTAGATAAAAAGGTCCTGAGAGAGAGAGAGAGAGAGAGAGCATAACTGGAGATACTCGAATTAAAATAATGCTCGCCAAGCATATTCACACTCCGGATCGTTTGGACAAGAATAGTCTCACTTATGCACTAAAAAAAAAGGTGGAAACCAACGAAAATTCTTGTTTGATGAGACCCTGAAGGCAATTCCACATGCAAAAATTCGCACAACTGAGGAATTCGATGAAATTATTAAATAACAAACTGGAAATATATTCCTTGATTCTTGACATAGGCCTAACCATGTACCTAATGTGAAACGCGCATTTAACTTGGATTTCTTCTTTTTTTCACACCAACTTGTGTCTTATTTATATTTCATTTAATCCGATGCTAAACTTCTTTGTGCATTGTCAAAAGAAATCATAACTTTCGATATGACGCTATAAAAGTAGAAAGTTAATTTACAAATCACATTTGGCCAATGCTTATGCACTCGGTTCCTGCTGCCACTCAATGGTGAACACTCGATATCACACATAGAGAGCCGCAGATGTTGATACGGGAATTTTTTTTTCTTTGAGGGGGGTTTATTTTTCTTTTAATAAACAATTATTGAACTAACATTGACCATTCACCGGGGAAATACCTTCTGTGGGTCTACAGTTAATCACTGATAGTTATTATCAGATAAAGCGGATGACAATAATTGGAATAAAATATACTAACTGGCAACCCCACGAGGTTTTCTTAAAAAAGTACTATCAATTTTGAAATTTGTCGCTTCACTTCTGGAAATTTGTCGCTTCACTTCTGGAACTTACTGTACCAGCCAATCAGGGGCCGCAAAATAAACGACTAGTAGGAATAGGGTTCACCCATGAATCTACCTGAAGTGAATCAGCTATAGTAGCAGTAGTCATATGAGGAGGATTAGATAACAAAGGAGCAAGAAGATGCAGGGAGAAAAATGCGAGAAGAAGATGCAGATTCTAGACAAAAAGTAGTCGTCCAAGGAGACGCTCAAGAAGCTATTCCATGTCTCCTGTTGTTCTGATTTGCTCGCTTTCTTCTCGTATTTTTCTTTATTATTGATGTTGATCACCATGAAAAATTTAATTGTTTTTTAATCACTTAGTGCTGATACCTTGCATCACTAACATCATCTAAATTGCATTACTACGTTTTAGATGAGATTAATGTTTTTTATGTGAAGTACTTTAACATAAGAAACATTAAGCTCCTCTAAAATGTAGTAATGCAATTTGAAGTCGAAGCAACGAGATTTAAGTAAAATTAACTTTTTTCTTTTCCACCGTTCAGCTATTATATATGTGTATGTATATATATATATATATATATATATATATATATATATATATACATAAACATATATATAAACATATATATATATATATATATATTATTATATATATATAAAACATATATATATAAACTATATATATATATATATATATATATATATATATATATATATATATCTAATAATATATATATATATATATATATATCTATATATATATATATATATATATATATTATATATATTAAATATATATATATATATACATATATATATATATATATATATATATATATTATATATATATATATATATATATTATAATATATATATATATTATATATATATATATATATATATATATATATATATATATATATATATATATATATATATATATATATATATAATAGCTGAAGGGTGGAAAAGAAAAAGAGTTAATTTTACTTAAATCTCGTTGCTTTGACTCTACCCCTACCTGGCATCCATCACTGATGCCCTAAGATGGGTATGATAGAAGTGACAGCAACAAGTGACCCAAAGATAAATGAGAAGACGTCCTTCCCCATGACCTGAAGAATCATTTATTCCTCAGTTAGAAACGAAACAGAAATTGGACTTCGATGCCATACTTATATTTCTCCCGCGAATAAACTTCGTACCCAGATGGCATCGGGTATTGAGGTCACGAGTGACATCAGTTACCTGAGAACGACTCATCATTGACAGTTTATGTCCTGAGTTGAGTGACTGTAATTACCTCCTCCAACGAAGCCTAAGAAGGTTATTTTATTTATTTATTTAGTTTTACCTTCTGTCAATCTATCTGTACTGTATTAGTAAGGAATATCACCACAGGTGAACTGAGTGCAAATATACCCATTACTTTGATCCTTTCAAGACGTGATTATCATGCGAATTTAATGGCTCCAGAAATAGCCGTTCGTTGCCATGGAAACCATTGTAACGCTGATGTATTTCTTGAAGGTAACCTTTTAAACATACAAGCCAAGTTTCATCAAATTCTGTCGTCACCTTCTGAAGGTAACATTCTTGAAGATGAGCAAATTAAGAGGTTTAATTCGCTGGTTTTGCTATGCGTCTAATGTATCACCAAAGTGATACTTTAGCTTATTTCGGCCGGATCTCTCTCTCTCTCTCTCTCTCTCTCTCTCTCTCTCTCTCTCTGTCTCATGTGGTGTCAGATTTTGTTGTCCTTATTCCTATCTCTTTATGTTATTGTAAAAGTGCGTTACCGCTCGCATGTGACGTTCGCATCTTTCACTGTTTTTGTTATCGTTGTTTTGTGTCCACTCGGTTATTGACTTACCTTCTAGTTTTTTTTTCGTATTAGCATACGTGAAAATTTGTTTGTCTTTGTGCTCGCTTATTGCTTTCTTCTGTAGGTGAAGTAGACGTTGCTTTCGTGAGATGTTCGAACTAACAGTACAGAATCTCAAACAATCTTTAAAACTTGTCTGTCTAAGTTAAGTATATCTTAGTTTTACCAGACCACTGAGCTGATTAACAGCTCTCTGAGGGCTGGGCCCGAAGGATTAGATATTTTTACGTGGCTAGGAACCAATTAGTTACTTAGCAATGGGACCTACAGCTTACTGTGGGACCCGAACCACATCAAGAAATGAATTTCTATCACCAGCAATAGATTCCTCTGATTTCTCGTTGGCAGAGCGGGGAATCAAACTCGGACCCTGAGATCGGTAGTCGAGCACGTAACCGACCCGTCGAACGAGGAACTAACTTGCTGTCTGCGCATAATATCAATGACGACCTGGTTAGCACCTTGGGAGGCAGGCGAATGTAATGCAAACTTTTCTTCTTCTTCTTCTTCTTCTTCTTCTTCTTCTTCTTCTATTCCTCTAATGCCACCGATACACAATTTTCAAGTGATGACCGAGAAACGTTCGATTGGACTTATGAATTTAAAATTCATCGGTTTCAAGGTCTTGCCGCGGCTGCGTTTGCTCTAATAAAGCTGTAAAAGAATGTAGATTTTTCTTCTGAATCAGCAGTAATAATTCTGTTCTTAATTTTCATGATTAACAAAGGCCCCTAATTACAACAGCGTCCTTCACTTCAGATAGTCTCTACCTCAAAAGGACGGTTGAACTATAAGCCAATATCTTTCCCGCGAACTGAATACGACTCTTAAGTCTCACTGGAGAGCTAAGTAAGTTAGATCATTGGTCTAGTGAAGCCACTTCGCAATAACAGCAATTTCTCACAGGCGCTTCGAGATAATGTGAACTAGAATATCAAGTGTCACCTGTTTGTATCTCAAACGCTGTTCTCTTCGTCATTTCAGAATTATCATATGTCCAACTCTGAAAGGCAGGATTACCATCCAGTTTGGAGACAAGTTGACACCATGCTTTATCGATATTATTTTCTTAGGTCTTGTGAACATAGTTATCAACTGGATCAGGCACTGCATAACTATGTGTTGTAGGTGTCTGTCTGTGTTATATAATACACAACAGAAAGCAACAATTCTTTCTCACATAACAATATTCAATCAGTATTTCAATATTTACAATCATAGCACATGAACCCTAGAAGTCATTCCCATCACTGAAAACATCACTTTGCTTCATTTGATATTTATTAGCACTTGCAAAGCCCCAAAACCTTTTCAGTCATTCGGAATACACCTGTCTTGTACAAATGAACGCTAAAACTTCCTTCTCTTTGGGTGTAAATAACACATGAGTTCCGGAAATACCAGGCACTCGGGAACCCTGGAATGGATGTGACGAGTATTCCTAGACACCTGAGAGAGAGAGAGAGAGGAAGGGAGGAGAGAGGATGAGAGAGAGAGAGAGAGAGAGAGAGAGAGAGAGAGAGAACTTCAAACTGATGCTTGTTGTTTCGCCAATGCATCGTGCATCGTGCATCTGTGTATATATATATATATATTATATATATATTATATCTGTGTGTGTGTGTTCTGCACCTTAGAGAGAGAGAGAGGAGGAGGGGGGGGGGGGTTACAGTACATAGGAAGCGTATATATTGTGAGTGGAGTTGTTACCTAAACGCCTATAATCTATGGATGAAGTGTACCTATTCATTTATATGCTAAATCATTTCTAACGTTAATAAGTCCATTTTAGTGAAAGAACTGAATTTCTGTTAATTAAACTGAGTTTTCAGATAAGGCATACATAGCCATTAATTAGATTAAATCCGTTAGAATTTCGTGGATGAATTAAACGGCAAACTTTGGCAGTAATAATTCAAAATTAATGGACATGTTTTTGGCATTTTTACTACTGTTCTACATCGAATTAATGCCTCCAGTTATTAGTACTGTGTTTCCATATTGATAAATGCTGGAAGTACTACAATGAGGCCGATTCCAGCCTCTTTAACGCAACAGTACCCTCTCTCTGGAAACTATCAATTTGGGATGGCTTTTTTTTTTAAATCCAGTCCTGAACAATAGATACGATTTGAAATATTCAGTTCATTGATAAATGACCTCGTATGACAGATAGGGGGGATCTGACTGGCTCTGCTGACATGTGTAGCTATTATCGGAGTTCATGATGATAAAATGTCAGCGCTGACGATGAGGGTAATAGCATTAATGAGGCTTCGGCCTTGAAAGCGATACCGCCTGTTTGCTGCTGCTGCTGATGATGATGATGATGATGATGATGATGCCGACGTCTGATGATGATGATGATGATGATGATGATGATGCCGACGTAATAATAATAATCGCATTGATGATTATGTTAATTAGAGGGTGGGTATGGTAGGGACATTGTTGGGTTCGTACCCTCCTGTGCCTCTAAGACTTGCGACAATATATTTGTTAATATATGTGTGTGGATGTGTATGTATGTGATTATATAATGTGTATATTATACGACCCTTCCTTGTTCTCTCAGTTTCTCTTGTATCAGTCAGTTTGCTAAGTAAAGGACGTTGAGTCGAAAGATCTTGCAGCTACTCCAGTGTTTCACTTCCTTCGTGGTTTATATTTTTATCTGTGCATTTCTCACGTTCCACACTTTCTTGATTCAGTTACACACACACACACACACACACACACACACACACACACACACACACACACACACATATATATATATATATATATATATATATATATATATATATATATATATATGAAGAAAGTTACAACCAAGAAGGAAAATTGAAATACTGGAGATGTTAAGTACTTTCGTCTTATTACCAAGACATGGTCACAGCAACTATAGAGATACACAGAAGCTAGGGCCTATATAAATGGTAGGTACGAGTCATAAAGGATTACAAAAAGGTCGGGAGGTCACAGAACGGTCAACAGATTAAAATCGAAATCTACTTATGGGTAATCCTCTTTATTCTGTCCTTCAGTTTCTTCTGGAACATAGTATGTTTTATGATCGGGTCGAAAGAAAAAAGAAAATGATCCTTGACTTATATTCAAATTATTCACTGAATCAAACCAAATTTTCCTTCGTGGCTGTAACTTTGTTTGTATAATCATCACGTTTTTTTATTTCTTCGGGATTTAAAATCAAACGCGCACGCACACACACACACACACACACACACACACACCACACACACACACACATATATATTATATATATATATATATATATATATATATATATATATTATCATATATATATGTATATATGGATTTAGTATGTATAATTTGGACACAGGTTGTAAACTCACGAAGCAGTTGTTAATATTATATTACATTAGCATACGTAAAACGATTCTACCAACTAATGAAATTCCGTCGTATTACCTTGCTCCAATCAGTAATTTTATTTAATTAGCTATGTATGATATTACATTACCACAATGAGAAAGCTTCCGTTTCGTTGGCTGATTAAAATAAAGAGTACACAATTCGTAAATTACTGTAATTGTATTATCATAATAGTTATTTAGAAAATTATGCTAGTCAAAGCAAATAGATAGAATTTCCCGTTCGCCAGATAACTTCGTAACCTTTGCATGACCATACTCTGTCCTCAATTGAAAACGCCCATTTGGCCACGACTCTCTAGAGAGCCTTTGCCTGCCGTTTAGCAATGCAAATGAATAGTTTGCAATTCCGTTTTCCGAGTAGCAACAGAAGAAGAAGAAGAAGAAAAAGATTAGTTTTCGTTTCGAAGCGTTCGATCACCGCGAGTGTTTGTCGAGCGTTGACCGAGACCCGATTCGATCAGCGTCTCGTCTTATTTGGTCGGTTCTCTGTGCTGAAGCTTCGCTGTTTCGATTTTGGAGTTCGAGTCATCGGGATGGCTTCAGATAATTAATGAACGTGAAATCATTTTGTATGTTACATAACGTCATTTATGATAACTCTATCTCTGTTGTTTCATCTTTATTTTTAATTTATTCTCTTTCTCATTAAAGCCTTGGGACAGTCTTCGTTTAAACGCCTACAAACATTTCATTATTATCAACATTTTCGTTCCTTTGCAATATATATAGTGACATTGTAACCGTCTTGTTCCACTCCCGAGTAGATGGATAGATCCATAGGGCAGCAATATGTAAATTGAATCTCCAGTGTCGATAATAGAATCTCTCTCTCTCTCTCTCTCTCTCTCTCTCTCTCTCTCTCTCTCTCTCTCTCTCTTCTATAAAATCGAAAGAATCTTGGAGTAAATTTTCCAGGTCGTTTCCTGATCCCAAGAGAAGTAGGTCGTCCATGCAAGACGTTCCCAAATAATAGTATTTTTCTCCCAAAACAAGTGAATGGTGATTGCCTCCTATTAAGGGCATAAGAGAGAATGGGAGGTATTGCAAGAACGAAGGGGTACAAAGAAATAAAAGGCCATGAGAGAGCCCACACAGAAAGCAGAGAGAGAAAATAAACGCGGCCTTGGGTCTAGAATTGCATAGTCAGTCTGTTAGTGGTCATAGAAATGTCAGTTTTTAGCAGGTAAATTATTGTTAAAGGCAGTTCAAATCAAATATGCCCCCTGATTCATTTTAACAATCAGAAATGAATTTTGATGGATGAATTTTTATAAAATTCAACTTTGTGCTTTAGTATCGCATCAAACCGTTTTGTTTTAGAATGTCTTTTTAATCAAATTAATAACTGTACTACCTCATGTTAACAAATGATTTTTTTTAATTTATCAAAACCAATATCTTTAAACGTCCATGTACTGTCAGTGTTATAAAAAAAGGTTTTAAAAAATATGCATACAAAGCTTCCGTCGTAAATATTGCAAAACCGAGGAGCATTTTGAGTAGGGAGGAGATCTTCATTCCATCTCCTTCCAGCCAGTGGCCTCTCAGAGGGCAGCAGCGTTCCGCCAATGAATCTTGGATATATGCGACAGCATTCCATCCTGCAAACGGAAATTTATTGCGGATTGCCTGACTTCAAGGAAAAGGTCAGTTTTGACGGCGCCAGTACTTCTTGCGCTGTGGAAATAGATAGGCGGTGTTTTCATTCAGCATGAATTTTTGTTTTCGAATAACTAATTTTTGGTTTTTTGTAAAAGAAAACTATTGAGATGGCATTTTTATTTGTTTTTTTACATTTATTTATTTATTTATTTATTTATTTATTTTTTACCGTCCTCCCTTATTCTGTCCGCCCTCAGATCTTGATTACTATAGAGAGTAGAGGGCTGCAAATTGGTATGCTGTTCATCCACCCTCCAATCATCAGACATACCAAATTGCAACCCTCTAGCCTAAGTAGTTTCTATTTTATTTAAAGTTAAACTCAATCATGATCCCGCGTCTGGCACCACTAAATGTGCCAACAATGCAGGCCACCACCGGGCCGTGGCTGAAAATTACATGGGCCGCGGCTGAAAGTTTCATGGGCTTTGGCTGAGAGTTTCATACAGCATTATACGCTGTATAAAAAAACTCGATTGAGCCGAAGAAACTTTGGCGCACTTTTTACTTATTTTTGTTGAAAACAATTTTGAGAAAATTCTTCAGTTACTCCATTTGTCCCTCCATCTCTGCATCACTTTCTAAGTCTTCTTCTCATCCTCCTGACTAACTCGTTCAAATTATGCACCTTTTTCGTCAAGCTGTCTTGTTCCAGTTTTTCCTTTTGACCAAACCAGCTCATAAACCTCTGAGCCAGTCCTTTCACCTGTACTAATACATCTCAGCAGCTTCAAATATTTCTCTTTTATTCACATTCAACATTCACAAGGGGAGTCGGGCTCAACTCTCCCTCCAGACTTTCCAACTTAGCTTCCATACAGACTTTTCCAAATCTCTTCCAAATATTTTTCACAAAATTGCTACTTTTCGAGGTCAATAGACCTCGCCACTTTCCTTGCTTACCTGTTCTGTGACTCATCTCTAGTTCCATCCGACCATCAGTAAATTTATATATATATATATATATATATATGATATATATATATATATATATATATATATATGCAAACACTTCCTTTTTTATCACCCATCTTACCTTTCATTGCTCCATCTTCCTGGATTCCATTGAACTTCATCACCTTTTGGGACGCTTTTCACTGCAGTTTTTCACTGCAATCCTCCATCAATTCACAATCCACTTTCTTTGATACTTGACCAGTGTCTCTCCCAAGAGGGATTAACGGTTTCTTAGAAACTGCAAATCTCCCTAAGCAACTTATATACTCACAGACACTAACACATTCCACGTATTCTGTCGATTCTGTTACAGGCTACGTTATTTCGTGATATTTAGTTCAAGTCCTGGCATGGCAACATGTTTTCCTAATTGGAATCATACAGTTACCAGAAAAAATGTGACTTTGGATTGCATACATCTCTCTCTCTCTCTCTCTCTCTCTCTCTCTCTCTCTCTCTATCATGGATAGACAATGTTATTAAATCAAGATTGAATGTACAAATAGTTGAGGATGAAGAAGAAGAGGAAGAAGAAGAAGAAAAAGAAGAAGAGGAAAACGGAAGAGAAGTAAACAAAAATGAAATGACAGAAAAAAATAAGGAAAACAAAGAACAAGATAAAAGTATGGATGCAGAGATACTCATTGATACTACATATGAGGCAATAAAGCAGCATACCTACGAAGAAATAAATTACGATATGACAACAGAAAAGCAAATCCCGAAGAGGCTCTACCCAGATCTACACAATGACGGGAAAGAGGAAAAAATAGCAAGAAAGACAACAAAAAATCTGCAACCTTTTGAAAAGAGGGAATTGCAGATTTGGAGAAAGATGTTACTACAAACATCCTAAGGTATGTCAAAACTATGAAATATATGGTAAATGTGCATACTTAGATGGATATGGGGATGATTGCAGAGATCTGCATCCAAAAATATGTAAAAACCTAAAAGAAGGAAAAGGATGTAGTTCGACAAAAATGCAAATATATGCACCCTGTAGCCATGAATCATAATCAAAATAAATAACCAACCAAGTAATAAAATCCAAAATAAGAAAGAAACAAATAAAGAGAGAAATCAAGAATATCAGGTGAAAAGAGAAAAGCAAACCACCAATGAGATATGCAGAGGTGTCAGCAAAAAATTTCAAGCATCAGCTCCGAAATTCTACTCAAGAGATAATAACTGTATTTTATTATGCAAGAGGATATTGCAGAAACGGAGAAAGTTGCAGATTCAGACACAAAATGATAATTATGATGAAGGAAGATCAAATATTATGGAAAAGTTGGATTTTTTAATGTACAAATTTCTGGAAATGAAAAAAAAGAACAACATACCAGAACAGGAAAGAGACATGGGAAAATCCTTATTACTACCAATATTAAATGAGGAGAAAACACGCAACCATCATAGTGATGAATGCGCAGGGTTTAGTTACGAGTAACTCAAAAAGAAAATAGAGTACTTAGAGAACTAACCCAAAATGAAAAGAAAATAGATATAATGAATATAACTGAAACCTGGTATTCCCAAGAGACTGGGAATGATGATCAAATAAAAGGGTTCCAAACTTATAGATCAGATAGAAAAAAATATGGAATCAAGGGGAACCGCAATATATGGAAAGACAAAAAACAAGGAAAAATATATGAGAAATATAGTAACTCAGAATGTGAACTAATAGCGGTAGAATTTGAATCTGAAAAATTGATGAACATAGTAATATATAGACCTCCTAATACTAAGAGTTTGACTTAATAATTGAAAAATTGGATGATATATGTAGAAATCACAGGACTGGGACTATTCTCCTATCTGGTGACTTCAACTTTCCTTTCGTAGAATGGAAAGAACGAATAGGAGACTGTGGTTGTACTTATACATATAAAAAAGAGAGTAATAGTAGTGCAGAAGATAAGAGGCAATTTGAAAAGCTATTAGATATGGTAATACAACATTCAACAAATAAATCACCTGCCAACAAGAAAGGAAAATACTTTAGACCTAGTATTTGTGAACGAGATGAATTATGTTAAAGAAATAATAGTTTATAATGCGAGTATTTCAGATCATAATGTCATAGAATTAACCAGTTCATTCCAAAGCAAGTGAAAATAGATAAGCAGAAATGAAAAAGTGGTAAGGATAGGGAAAAATACAACTTCTACAGTAAAAAGGATAAATGGTCAGATTAATGAAGAATTAAACAAAGATTGGGTATAACATTTTCGTAAGTGATGACATAAGGGTAAATACGGAGATATTATATAAAATATTGGAGAAAATAGTGGATAAATATATACCGAAGAAGAAAAGTAAACATCATTCATGCATACCAAGAGACAGAAGGATCTTGTTCCAGAAAATCAGAAAGTGGAAAAAAGGTCTTGCAAAAGAAAAAATGCATGGAAAGTTATTAGAACTAAAAAGTAAGATAGAAAATGCAGAACAAAAGATTATACAATCAAAAGAAAATGAAAAAACGGGACTTGGAAAGAAAAAACCCTATTAAATATCAAGCAAAACCCCAAAACTATTATACTCATATGCGAAGAAGATGAATAAAAGATAGAAATAGGCCCTCTGAGAATTGAAGGGAGATTAACGAATGAAAAAAGGAAATTTGCAACATACTGGCAGAACGATATAAGAGAAAATTCACCCCTAGAATAGATAATGAAGATAATGATATAGAAGTAAGGGACGAAAATAGTGAATATTTAGCTGACATAGAAATTAATGAAGCTGATATTGTGCAGGCAATTAATGAAATTAAAAATGGAGCTGCTGCAGGGCCGGATGGAGTCCCTGCTATTTTGTTAAAGAAAGTAGTTCATTCTATCGCAAAGCCACTTGCAATATTATTAAGACAAAGTGTAGATACAGGCAAGATTTATGATGAGCACAAATTAGCATATATCACCCCTACTTTCAAAAGTGGATAAAGACTAGAGGCAAGTAATTATAGGCCTGTGAGTCTAACATTACATATTATGAAAGTGTATGAAAGGGTAATGGAAGAAAAATATTTATGAACATTTAATAAAAATAATTTGTTTAATATAGGACAACACGGTTTCGTACCCGAAAAAGTACACAAACCCAACTGTTAGTCCACCGTGAGAACATATTCAAAAATATGAAAAGCGGAAATGAACAGATGTGGTTTATCTAGACTTTGCAAAAGCTTTTGACAAAGTAGACCATAATATATTAGCAAAGAAATTAGAAAAACACAATATCGTAGATAAAGTAGGAAGATGGTTAAAAGAATTTTTACACAACAGAAAACAGATAGTTATTGCAAACGATGAGAAATCGGATGAAACCAAGGTAATATCCGGTGTGCCACAAGGTACGGTGCTAGCTGCAATATTGTTTGTTATTATGATTGAAGACATAGACAGTAATGTTAAGGATTCGGTAGTGAGTAGTTTCGCTGATGACACAAGAATAAGTAGAGAAATTACTTGTGATGAAGATAGGAACGCTCTCACAAAGAGACCTTAACAAAGTATATGATTGGGCAGAGGTAAATAGGATGGTATTTAACTCTGATAAATTTGAATCAATAAATTATGGAGACAGAGAAGGAAAGCTATATGCCATATAGGGGACCTAATAATGAGACAATCACAAATAAGGAAGCAGTTAAAGACCTGGTGTGATGATGAATAGGAACATGTTATGCAATGATCAAATAGCCATTCTGTTGGCAAAATGTAAAGCAAAAATGGGAATGTTGTTACGGCACTTCAAAACAAGAAAAGCTGAACACATGATTATGCTTTATAAAACATATGTTCGTAGTCCACTTGAATATTGCAATATGATATGGTACCCACACTATCAAAAGGATATTGCACAAATAGAGAGTGTACAAAGGTCCTTTACAGCTAGAATAGAAGAAGTTAAGGACCTAGACTACTGGGAAAGACTACAATCCTTAAAATTATATAGTCTAGAAAGGAGAAGAGAACGCTACATGATAATTCAGGCATGGAAACAGATAGAAGGAATAACAGAAAATATCATGGAACTAAAAATATCAGAAAGAGCAAGCAGAGGTAGATTAAATAGTGCCCAAAATTATACCAGGAAAATAAGGAAAGCACACAGAACATTAATCCACTACGCACCAGCATCGATAATGCAGCGTCTATTCAATGCGTTGCCAGCTCATCTGAGGAATATATCAGGAGTGAGCGTAGATGTGTTTAAGAATAAGCTCGACAAATATCTAAACTGCATCCCAGACCATCCAAGATTGGAAGATGCAAAATATACCGGAAGATGTACTAGCAACTCTCTGGTAGACATTAGAGGCGCCTCACACTGAGGGACCTGGGGCAACCCGAACGAGCTGTAAGGTCTGTAAGGTAAGGTCTCTCTCTCTCTCTCTCTCTCAGAAAGATTCTTGTAAGGATGACATTTTCCCTCTATCTCAAAAGGACACCTGTAAAAATTATGCTCTCTCTCTCTCTCTCTCTCTCTCTCTCTCTCTCTCTCTCTCTCTCTCTCTCTCAAAAAGACGCAGAAAGGGCTGCAATGTCAACATTATCCATACTATTTCTTATATATAACTCTCGCAGTCGCTTACTCGCCTCAGGAGTGGTTTGATGTTTGTTCTCAGAAGTTAAAAGAAGAAGAAGAAGACGTCTGCAATATTATCACTGTCAAGATTTGTTGACGTTCTGTTCGCTCTCTTGATTCCCAACCACGGACAGGGAGAGTTACGGGATATGAAACGTATTGTTTCTTGTTTATTTTCCTTATTTTTCTTTTCCTTTTTTCCCTGTCCTGCTCGAGGAAGTAGTCCGGAAATTAAATAGCTTACTACCTTTGCTGAGCTTGTTTGCTAAGAATGTGTTGACAGTACGAATATGGGGAAATATGTTTGATTTTCGGTTTCTTTTCAGTCGAATGAAATGGCCATGTTTTTGTCGTCATGGGGTTTATTGGGGTACCCTATACCTGTCTTTGTGATACAGCGTATGGTAATATTGGAAAATATAATAATAATGATGATTCAAAGATCGATATAAATTGCATATTTCTCAGTGACCTCAGCTTATTCCGAAACAGGGAGAAATAATGCTTCTTATTTTCTCTCTCGACAATTTTGTAGTAACATTTAATTTTGTGGTTGTAAATTGGCCGTTTATATTCTTGGCTCTCTAAATTTTTCGCCTTTATATTTTGTTTGAATATTTTATCGGTTAAATAGAATAAAAGGTTATATTAACCTAGTACATTACTAAAATGTCCTCATAGAATATATATATATATTTGTATTTATGTTTATTATATATATATGTATATATATATACATGACAGATAAAAATGTTCTGTTACAAAAGAATTCAGTATCATAAAAGGAGCCCATAAAAACGCCAAAATATAGAGAGAAAAATACTATATTTCAGAGACTGCTGTCTCTGAAATATAGTATTTGTTTTCTCTCTATATTTTGGCGATTTTATGGGCTCCTTTTATTAGATATATATACATATATGTATGTATGTATTGAGAGAGAGAGAGAGAGAGAGAGAGAGAGAGAGAGAGAGAGAGAGAGAGAGAGAGAGCTGCCATTTCAGTAGTTCAAGACTGCAATTAAGGAACAGGGAAGCCTAAGGTCCGGGCCCTTTTCGAGAGGCCCTTGAATCCATTAGCCACGGGGTCCCTGCCTGCCTGACCTTGTTCCCTTCACGGGTCAGTGGCGGCTTTCTCTTCTCCTTCCATCGCTGCGAAATAGTGAATGGGGGATGAAGGAAGGAAGGAAGGAAGGAAGGGTCAGTTGGTGGCATGAAATTGCCTGAACTGTTAATTGGCTGAGATGCGATGACTTATATGCATCTCTCTCTCTCTCTCTCTCTCTCTCTCTCTCTCTCTCTCTCTCTCTTGAACATTTTTCACAAAGGATATTCCCCTAGCAAGAACTAACAACTAAACTCTCTCACGCACATTGAATTCTCATTTCCACAAAGGAAATTTTCTTGAAGAGAAATCTCTCTCTCTCTCTCTCTCTCTCTCTCTCTCTCTCTCTCTCATGAATTCAGACTTTCACAAAGGAAAATCCCCTTAAAGAAGGAAATCAATTTCTCTCCTTCCACCCACATTCCCACCCTCCCTCCCTCCCTCTACTTCACTTGTACAATTTCTTTCTGCATTGCCTGTTGGTAGACGCGAGATCTGAAACAAGGCTTCATATTTCCATTTTCTGTCGCTGGTAACATGGCCACAATTATCACTACTCTAACTGGTGCTGGTTTCAACTCCTCTCTCATAATAGTTGTTATTTTTACGGGCTGCTCTAGGAGCAAGAGCCCGTGCTGGCGCAAAGCAATTTAAATTATAACCAACCAGCCGTTGTTACTACAGTAATTGGCAGCAATCGTAGTGAAGTTTAGTTTATATATCTTGACTTGTTGCTTAATAATAATAATAATAATAATAATAATAATAATAATAATAATAGCAGAACAACTCCAGCATTGTATCTCAAATCACCAAGCACCCAAATGGATGACCACAGGAAGAACATCCTTAGTACAAAAAAAAGACAAGAGTAAGGGAAAATATAGCCAGTAACTACAGGCCTATCACCTGCCTACCAATAATGTGGAAGTTACTAACAGGTATCATCAGTGAAAGGCTATACAACTACCTAGAGGAGACAAACACCATCCCCCACCAACAGAAAGGCTGCAGAAGGAAGTGTAGGGGCACAAAAGACCAGCTCCTGATAGACAAAATGGTAATGAGGAACAGTAGGAGAAGGAAAACCAACCTAAGCATGGCATGGATAGACTATAAGAAAGCCTTCGACATGATACCACACACATGGCTAATAGAATGCCTGAAAATATATGGGGCAGAGGAAAATACCATCAGCTTCCTCAAAAATACAATGCGCAACTGGAATACAATACTTACAAGCTCTGGAATAAGACTAGCAGAGGTTAATATCAGGAGAGGGATCTTCCAGGGCGACTCACGTCCCCACTACTCTTCGTAGTAGCCATGATTCCCATGACAAAAGTACTACAGAAGATGGATGCCGGGTACCAACTCAAGAAAAGAGGCAACAAAATCAACCATCTGATGTTCATGGACGACATCAAGCTGTATGGTAAGAGCATCAAGGAAATAGATACCCTAATCCAGACTGTAAGGATTGTATCTGGGGACATCAGGATGGAGTTGGATAGAAAAATGCGCCTTAGTCAACATACAAAAAGGCAAAGTACGAGAACTGAAGGGATAAAGCTACCAGACGGGAGCAACATCAAACACATAGATGAGATACAAATACCTGGGAATAATGGAAGGAGGAGATATAAAACACCAGATGATGACGACGATCAGGAAAGAATATATGCAGAGACTCAGGCGATACTCAAGTCAAAACTCAACGCCGGAAATATGATAAAAGCCATAAACACATGGGCAGTGCCAGTAATCAGATACAGCGCAGGAATAGTGGAATGGACGAAGGCAGAACTCCGCAGCATTGTTATCAGAAAACCAGGAAACAAATGACAATCCACAAAGCACTACACCCAAGAGCAAATACGGACAGACTATACATAACACGAAAGGAAGGAGGGAGAGGACTACTAAGTATAGAGGACTGCGTCAACATCGAAAACAGAGCACTGGGGCAATATCTGAAAACCAGTGAAGACGAGTGGCTAAAGAGTGCATGGGAAGAAGGACTAATAAAAGTAGACGAAGACCCAGAAATATACAGAGACAGGGAGAAAGACAGAAAGAACAGAGGACTGGCACAACAAACCAATGCACGGACAATACATGAGACAGACTAAAGAACTAGCCAGCGATGACAATTGGCAATGGCTACAGAGGGGAGAGCTCAAGAAGGAAACTGAAGGAATGATAACAGCGGCACAAGATCAGGCCCTAAGAACCAGATATGTTCAAAGTACGATAGACGGAAATAACATCTCTCCCATATGTAGGAAGTGCAATACGAAAAATGAAACCATAAACCACATAGCAAGTGAATGTCCGGCACTTGCACAGAACCAGTACAAAAAGAGGCATGATTCAGTGGCAAAAGCCCTCCACTGGAGCCTGTGCAAGAAACATCAGCCACCTTGCAGTAATAAGTGGTACGAGCACCAACCTGAAGGAGTGATAGAAAACGATCAGGCAAAGATCCTCTGGGACTATGGTATCAGAACGGATAGGGTGATACGTGCAAACAGACCAGACGTGACGTTGATTGACAAAGTCAAGAAGAAAGTATCACTCATTGATGTCGCAATACCATGGGACACCAGAGTTGAAGAGAAAGAGAGGGAAAAAATGGATAAGTATCAAGATCTGAAAATAGAAATAAGAAGGATATGGGATATGCCAGTGGAAATCGTACCCATAATCATAGGAGCACTAGGCACGATCCCAAGATCCCTGAAAAGGAACCTAGAAAAACTAGAGGCTGAAGTAGCTCCATGACTCATGCAGAAGAGTGTGATCCTAGAAACGGCACACATAGTAAGAAAAGTGATGGACTCCTAAGGAGGCAGGATGCAACCCGGAACCCCACACTATAAATACCACCCAGTCGAATTGGAGGACTGTGATAGAGCACAAAAAAAAAAAAATAATAATAATAAAATAGAAATAATTTTATTCGTTCTAGGTTTTTTTTTTACAAGATTCTTCATGGTGCCTATTGCTATTCATTTAGTATTTCATTTGTTTTCCTTGACAAAGATCGCCTCGTACTCCGTTGATATTGATATAATCAGTTTCGTTGTTTCTTCATTGGATAGTTTTATTACAAAAATCTTTCCAGGAAGATAATGTGCCTTTCAGTGAAGAGGCAAAGAACAATCCTGTTAGAAGATTCATCTCTTAATGAAATCCAAAAATAAATTTATCTGCAGAAGAATTTGTACTATCTTTATAAGCGACTAAACAAGTCAGTCTGAATAATCCAAGTAAAACGCCAAAGTTTTTTCTCCGGCAGAATTCCTCGTACTAAGTTTCTTAAGCAGAATTCGTTGTAATAAGTTCCTTAAGCAAAAATCTTCGCACTAAGTTTCTTAACCAGAATTCTTCGTACTAAGTTTCTCTAGCAGAATTCCTCGTACTAAGTTTCTTAAGCAGAATTCCTTGTAATTAGTTTCTCCAGCAGAATTCCTCGTACTAAGCTCAAACGAGTGAAAGTTTCCTGACCAGATGGCAGCATCAGCGGTTTACAACGACCTCATACCTGGGAGAGCTCTCTTCAGATAACGGCGACGTACCCTCTCGTTCTGGAGACAGGAGGAAACTTTCCTCTTAAGAGCGGGGATAAACTGTCAGTGAAATTAGGATCTTTGTCAAGTACGATGCCGTAACTGTCTCGTAAAGAAGAGATTCTTTGCCTCAGGCAAGCGAGGACGTTCGATGGTACTCTCTAACTTGTTTCCTTTATGGGTAGATGCATCATCTGTGTTTTTGTGCTCGAGTCAGTCATTCACCAGCTAAATTTGTTATATTGTATAATCACATAAAAAAGCTACATTTTGTTAATGATTTCTACTAATTAGCAAGATTTCATATTGATTGAATAACGAACTGTGCTGTCGTGTTTATTTTGGACAACGTATTGGTGGACTAAACCTTGTGCTTGATTTAATCTGTTGGCACCGTGCTTTTCTTAGTTTGGTATCTAAGTGATGTTTTGAATTATAATTAACTGATTGGCGAGGTTCTTTTCCGCTGCAATCAACTGGATATATCCAGCAGTTGAGCTAATCAGCTGACTTCAAATTGTTTATCTTAAAATTTAACATCATTTGGGATGTATTTATATTAACCTATCTCCATCTACCTGGTTATATTTTATGGGTTTGAAATAACCATTTACATGATTATAATATAAGTGTTTGAATTAACCATCTACTGGTTATATTTCATGTTTGAATTAACCATGTACCTGGTTATATTTTGCTTGAATGAACCGTGTAGCTGGTTACATTTTATGTTTGAATTAATAATCTACCTGTTTATATTTTATTTATGAATTGATAATCTACCTGGTTATATCTTATGTTTGAATTGACAATCTACCTGGTTATATTTTATGTTTGAGTCAACAATCTGCATGGTTATATTTCATGTTTGAATTAACCATCTTCCTGGTTATGTTTTATGTTTACATTAACCATAAGTCTATCTATAAATTTATTGAAGTTGACCTACTACCACGCTACACTTAGGCTTGAACCTATATTGTTGAGTTAACTGATAGCCGTTCTGCTTTAGCGTTTATTCAATTAATTGTAGTGCTTTGTTTTGTATCACAAACCTTTAAACCAAATATGACGTTGTTCGTATCCCAATATGTCCGTTCTGAGGTTACTCTTTCTCTGCAGTTTATGCCAAGGTATTGCGTTTCGTCCTAATTTCGCGTCATTAACTAACATGCTTCGTTTTTTACATTTGAATCTTTCTTTTGTCCAGTTTTTCGTTAATGGTACTTCGGTGTCGAAGAAGTTTTTATTCTTTGACTGAACTTCATTCCCAAACCGTGACTTTCAGATCGAAGAAAAGAAAGCCTGAAAGTTGGTCGAGTTGATGAAGGTTGAAGTAATGATTATCACAACAATAATGATGAAGAAATTACAGTGACGACTGCCATATTTAGCTCAGCCGAAGAAAGTTATTCATCAGGAACCTCGGCGTTAATAATTAGACGTTGTGACGCCAGTTTTAGTAGCCGTAATCAATCAATAAATCATAAGTATCAGGGAAATGTTAAGTGCTGACATTAACAGATATAGGTAATAATATTTGTTAATTTCAGCTTTTGAAATATCTCCGATACTTATGATTAATTGATTGATTGTGGCCACTAAAACTGGCGTCACAACGTTTAATTGTATTATTAACGCCGATGTCCTGATAAATAACTCTACGGCTGAGCTAAATGGCAAACGTCACTGTCATTTCTTCATCATTATTACTATGATGATCATGACTTCAACCTTCATGAACTCGACCCTCTTTCGGGATTTCTTCTTTCCTTCGATCTGAAAGTCGTGATTCGGGAATGAAGTTCATCGAAAGAAGAAGGATAAAAAACGTCTTCAACACCGAAGTACCATAAAAGCAATATTTTTCCTCTTGAGATTTTCCGGGTAAGAGCTCAGAGGTAAAATAAATATTTCCTGATTTTTCCGCCGAATTCAACGCTGAAAACATCGCCTCAGTGGCGTGATCGGTATGGTCTTGGCCTGCCACCTCGGTGGCTGCGAGTTCGATTCTCTGGCATTCCACTGATGGGTGAGAAATGTGTATTTCTGGTGATAGAAGTTCACTCTCGACGTGGTTCGGAAGTCACGTAAAGCCGTTGGTCCCGTTGCTGAATAACCACTCGTTCCATGCAACGTAAAAACACCATACAAACAAACAAACAAACGGCGCGGAAAACGCGGCGTGTTTTTGAGGCTTTTAATCGTTTTAGCTACCTACGCATTTCAGCCTGGATTTTATCAGGTTTATTAATAAGGACAAGCTACTTAATGGAATTTTCTCGCTTATGTTTAAATTTCAAGCTCGGTTGTATAACAGCAATGAGCAGAATTAGTTTATTGAAATGCAACCTTTTATTAATGAATTTTATTTCAGTTGAATATAGAATTTAGGCCAGAGGCCAAGCACTGGGACCTATGAGGTAATTCAGCAATGAAATGGAAATTGACGGTAAAAAAGTTTGAAAGGTTTAACAGGAGGAAAACCTTAAAGAAGTTGCACTATGAATCAAGTGTTGGGAGAGGGCATAAAGTAAGATGAAGAAAGAGAATATGAAAGGAGGTTCAGTAAAAGGAACGAAAGTGGTTACAGCTAGTGGCCGTAAGAAGAGGGTGTAAAGTAAAATGGAGAAAGAGAATATGAACACAGGTGCAATAAAAGAAACGACAGTAGTTGCAGCTAGGGGCCGAAGGCACGCTGCAAAGAGCTTTAAGTAATGCCTACAGTGCACCGCATGAGGCCCACTGACGGCACCACCCACCTATGGAGTTAATGAATTTGAAAATGGCTGTTATGATAGTAATGAGCTCAGCCACCCTGTGATTTTCCATTCATTTAGAAACGCATTTGAAGATAGTTAATACGGCGGCAATGAACTCCAATTCATTGGCAGGATCCTTCTTATTTTGGAATACATTCAAATCTGATCTGCATCAGTTCATTCCTCGATATCATCGATCGATTCAATTTCCTCAACCGGCCTTGAACGTTTACCAGAAGAGTTTTAAGATTTTTCGTTTCAGTAGGTACAAAAAAATTCACTTTTCCCACGAAATGAAAACGTAGTATTCTGCTACATCCCCTACTTATGATTTTACCTTTCATAAATCTCTATGTTGATTTGATCCTCTGACATAAGCTAAACTCGACAGAGACAACTTGTGTAACGTAAGAGCAAAGAGGTTTATCGTAAGCTCCTCCTCGTTCAATATTTAGACTTACATAAAATCTTCAGTAAAATATATAACAAAACCATTTCAAAGCCCTCTGAAGTTCTCCCCCTACAAGCAAAAGCGCGGGGAACAAGTAACAGCAATGCACAGCATCTGGTGGGGGAGGGAAAAGGCTATTTCCTTTGAAAATTGTACCCTAGTATTTTTCGTATCTGAGTTCGTTCAAGTGGAAGCTTGCGAAACCAGAAAACGCTACGGCGTGTTTTCCCTTTTCAAGAGGTTAAATTCTGGTGATGTCTCGTTCTTTTGGGTCAAAACTCTCGTTTAAACAAGAAAATATCATATTTGGTTTCTGATACGGTGTTAAAGGTTATTTATTGTATAGGTTTCACAAATTTTATTTATCTCTGATTGGTTCTAAAAAAAAAATATGAATAGTAATGGTATTGAAAATGTATTTCATTCATGAGCACTAGCGGTTTGAGTAGATGTGTTTTATAAACCCCAACGTGCTAAAAACATTTATTTTCTAAAGCATTATAACATAGGAAATTCCTAAGATTCGCTCTTCCTAATTTTAATTCTTAGCCCCTATATTTCTGTTTTATTAAGTACCGGAAAATAACAAATACGGAAATGTAAAGCTTAAAATGATAGAGGAAAGATGTGACGAGATATTTGGTAAGCCAATCACAGGGCTGTACAAACTCAGTCTCTCGAGAGAGTTCACTTAGGCAGGATGTACGTATGTTCCATTTTTCCTGAGGGATACGTAGAGGTGGAACATACATCCTGCCTATGTGAACTCTCGAGAGAGGCCGAGAGTTTCCAGACCCGTGACTGCCTTATCAACAGCTAATCAGGAGCGTCGTAAAGGACTGGCCTAGAGATCAGATACACGGTTGATGTGAATCTATTATAGATGTAACCTTTTATTCACTCAGACTATGCGGTTGCGTTTGCAGTGAATGTGATCTTTTATTCTGGACGTCTCTCACATAATTTCTCAGAATAGATATAAAGGCGAAATCTGCAGTGGAGTCGACTAGAGTAATGCCACAGAATCTCTCTCTCTCTCTCTCTCTCTCTCTCTCTCTCTCTCTCTCTCTCTTCTCCCCTGCTACAATGTATTTTATTTCCATCGCCTATCCATCTCCGCTAATTTGTTTTCCATTTCCCTTTTGGTGCAATGCAGTTTTTTTTTTTTTTTATAGAAAAAAAAACTTATTCCTGCGTGTTCAAAAACAGAAGGGGAACCTGAAAACGCAGTATTTGTTTGAAAGCAATTGGTTTTTTTTTATTATAATGATCCCACCGCTGTCAAAACACAAAATACGCGATGACATTATGCATCAAAGTTTTATATTTGTGCGTTCTCCTATTTTCTAATTCGTTTTCCACGATTTTTGTAATTAGTTTCTAGTCTTTTATTTTTTTTTTATTTTCCTGTTGATTCTTCAGTACTGAAGGATTTCGTTCGCGTGATTTATAGTTTCTCTCCTTCTCTCTCTCTCTCTCTCTCTCTCTCTCTCTCTCTCTCTCTCTCTCTCTCTCTCTCTTTATATTTTACATAGTGATTATCGTGAGATCATTTTCATCCACTCAGCATGGGAAGCTTTTCAGTTTCTTTCTAGACTTGGGCACTTAACAGTTTAGAGAGAGAGAGAGAGAGAGAGAGAGAGAGAGAGAGAGAGAGAGAGAGAGAGAGAGAGAGAGAGAGAGAGAGAGAATTGCTACACAAACCTACGACGGAACGGGAGGGATATAAATAATCTTTTCCTGATTACTCTAGATGTTTGGTTAAGGAAGCTCTCTCTCTCTCTCTCTCTCTCTCTCTCTCTCTCTCTCTCTCTCTCTCTCTCAAAATCAGTAAACATTGAAGCCTGTTCCTCACCTCGCCTGCAGATGTCTCCTCACTCAAGAAGGACTGTAAAAACCTAGGCCTATCCACAAGTTCTAGCATTTTTACTATCCGATCAATTTTTTTTTTTTTCAGTTTGAAAGTCAGTTCAGCTGATAAATGCAAGTACTTGCTTATTTGAGATGAGTCAAGGGTGCTTGAATTCAAGCATGTTTGTTGAAATCAAGAGCATGTTTGTTTTATTTGCTATCTGAATTCTTCTTTGTTTCAAAACGTATTTGTGTTTCACTCCAAACGTAGTACGTTGCTGTTTATGCTTACTTCTCTCTGAGCTCACGCGATTTTTAAAGCGAAATAAGAGTTCGTGTATCTGAAGTCAAGAGATTTTTATTTTTTATTTTTTGTTATTCTTCTTTATAAAATTGATGTTTTCCCTCGACGTGAGTTTACTCCAGTACTTTGGGTCCTTAGTTGAACTTCCTGTAGTTGTTTATGTTTATGTATTTTCTCTTTTCAGGATAACGTAGGATCTCACGGCGGCAGTGAATGGCTCTCTCTCTCTCTCTCTCTCTCTCTCTCTCTCTCTCTCTCTCTCTCTCCCCTTTAGACACAGTCAGCCACTTATCTTAGCATCCCTCTCCAACTCCTCTTTTCTCATTGTGTTTTATTCCTCAGCGTTTGTTAGGGATCGTGAGTCACGTCTTATTACCCTTAACGCTGCTTATTTATATTTCGACTTGCAGTTTATTGCAACCCTCTAAATTTAGGGTTGTTTGATTTGCCGTTAAAGCACGTGACCCTTTGATTTCAATTTACGACCGTACATAGTTCATGAATTCAGTCGCTTGAATTTATTCATTCCATGAATAGTTTCTTTGAAATCTAATCAGCAAGTGTTTAAATTTAATGTCTGTATAAGTTGACGTGACTGTTTATATATATATGCGTAATTCATCGTGTGGGAATTCAAGATTTAGTATATTAAAATTAAAGTTTGCTTATGTTCAAATTCGAAGTATTCGGGGTCTATGCAGGTAAGAACGCAGATATTTGGTGTGCCTTTGAATTTAAGTTTGTGTAGACGTGAATTCGAGTGTTTTAATTCAGATTGTACTTAGTTAAATTCAGTCTTATACTGCATGGATTCAGATTTATTTTAATCCAGCTTATGTATATCTCAGTTCAAACATGAATGCATGAATTCAGATGAGTTTTAAGTCTGTGCATGCGGGAATTGAAATAAGTCTGGACATGGAAGAATTGAAATAAGTCTGGGCATGCGGGAATTGAAAGAAGTCTGGACATGCAGTAATTGAAATAAGTTTGGGCATGCGGGAATTGAAATAAGTCTGGGCATGCGGGAATTGAAATAAGTCTGGACATGCAGTAATTGAAATAAGTTTGGGCATGCAGGAATTGAAATAAGTCTGGACATGCGGAATTGAAATAAGTCTGGGCATGCGGTAATTGAAATAAGTCTGGGCATGCGGGAATTGAAATAAGTCTGGGCATGCGGGAATTGAAATAAGTCTGGGCATCCGGGAATTGAAATAAGTCTGGGCATGCGGGAATTGAAATAAGTCTGGGCATCCGGGAATTGAAATAAGTCTGGACATGCCAGAAATTGAAATGAAGTCTACGGCATGCGGGAATTGAAATAAGCCTGGGCATGCAAGGAAATAATTGAAATAATTGTGGGCATCCGGGAATTGAAAGAAAGTCTGGAATTGAAATAAGTTTGGGCATCCGGGAATTGAAATAAGTCTGAGATATTTGAAATAAGTCTTGGGCATCCGGGAATTGAAATAAGTCTGGGTAATTGAAATAAGTCTGGGGCATGCGGGAATTGAAATAAGTCTCGGGCATGCCGGGAATTGAAAGTAAGTCTGGGCATGCGGGAATTGAAATAACGTCTGGGAACATGCAGGAATTTGAAATAAGTCTGGGCATGCGGGAATTGAAATAAGTCTGGGCATCCGGGAATTGAAATAAGTCTGGGCATGCGGGAATTGAAATAAGTCTGGGCATGCGGGAATTGAAATGTGTTAAGATTGCAAGGAATCAACCTCACGCATACTTTAATAAAATGATCTATGTATGATGTAAATGTTTTCATTCAAGCGCTTTGGCATTAAAATTTCATTTTAATGACTTCAAAAGTGGTGTTTTTTTTATTTCAATATAATGTGCTTCCTAATTTTGTTAATTCGAACGTGGCGTTTTTTATTTCAAAATTATGTGCTTGCATTTATTCAAGCGTGAATATAAAAGTATTCAAATGTTTTCGTTGAACTGATGTGTGGCAGCCTCGTCGCAAATATAAATACACAGTTGTGTTCAGGGTCCTTAGGTCCACTTCGCTTTGCTTGCTTGCTTGCTTGCTTTCGCTTGCAGATGTTGCAAAGCAAGTGGTTCATGGGAACTGCTGGCGCCATTTAATGTCTTTTTTTTCTTTCTCTCTTTTCTGAGAACCAGTGGCGTTTGCATCCATTTTGTTTTCTTTCTCTATCTTTTTTTTTTTTTTTTTTTTTTTTTTTTTTTTTTGCGGTAGATTTGCACTGTTGCTTTTAATTACAACTTCATGTCGTTGATGTTTTATATTTTCAAACCATGTTTTGGGATCCGCATGTTTACAATGATTTTCTAAAAGTTTATTTACTTGTTGAGTTTTTGTGATAATTTTTTTCTCTCTCATTTTCTTTCCACTTTGAAATGGTACCAACATTATTTATTTGAAAACGTGATGTGGTTATATATTGAAGTAGCGTTCTTTCTTTATTTTTGTAATACTCGCGTTTCTCTCGTATTTTGTCTCGTGCAATAATAGTCGCATGAACGCGTCTTGTCTAGTATTATAATGTTCGCATGGACGCCTCTATCGTGTATTATAAGTGCCCTTATGAACGCTCCTGTCTCATATCATAATGCCATTATGAACGCGTCCGTCTCGTATTGCAGTGCTCTTGTGAACGCGTCTGCCTCATTATACTGCTCGTACGAACTATGAACGCGTCTGTCTCGTATTATGATGCCCTTATGAACGCGTCTGTCTCGTATTATGATGCCCTTATGAACGCATCTCTCTTTTTAAAACTAGTATGAACACGTCTGTCTCTTATCGTATTGACCTTATGAACGCACCCGTCTGTCACATGCGAAAAGGAACACACACACTCTCCACTCTGGAGAAATTAATGTTGCAGTCATCCATAAAACGGGTCATCACGCAGCTCTACACAAAAATGGCTCGTGTCACCCTCTGCTTTTTACTCTTTGGACTTTGTGCCTTTCCCTCACACATCCTGCGCACCAACTATTTTGTTTAGGAGAGAGAGAAAAAAAAAAAAAAAAAAAAAAAAAAAACTCTGGATTTTGTGTCCTTGAAGCTTCGGTGTCCAGGGAACGTTTTGTATGAAAGGGAGATAGTCGTCAGTTTTTTTATTTATTTATTTATTTTTTTTTTTTTTTGGGGGGGGGGGTGAGGGGGAGGTTCGCTGGGAATATGCTTGTGCATTAAATGCTCGCGTTATGCTTTGGCGTTGATTTTAAAGAAAGGAAAATCGGTTTGCTTTTAATTGTTTTTTGTATCCTTAGTTTTTTTTATATTTAATTCGACTGCCACATACATATATATATATATATATATATATATGTGTGTGTGTGTGTGTGTGTGTGTGTGTGTGTGTGTAGTGGTGATGCATGCGTATATGCTGGCTCATGATTTACGAACAATCAATTCTCCATTACATCTCTAAATGTACCGGATAGAACATTAAACACTTATAACTCCGTAGAGAATTGAACCTACTTAACACTTAAAGTCCGAATGTTGTTAACGCTCTTGGATATCCAAAGGTTCCAGGCGTTATTCGGGAACTTTGGACGGAGAAGTTTGACTCAGCACTTCGGTCCAAACTGACAGGGCTTCCGGTGTATTAGGCAAGTGTATCAAGTTTATCATGTGCCCTGGGCAGGGTAATTAGAGCCTACGTACGTTCGTGGTTTTCACTGGAAGGGTCGAGTATTATATTTCTGTTTTAAAATGTTTTACTGCAGAACTCTTGTCTTCTTAATTATCATACATTATTATAACTGCATACAGATCATTTTCATTTTTCTTCGTAGAAAATATTAAGATAGTTTTCCTTCTCATTTGCAAGAATGAAGCGCCTCAGTTGCGTGATTGGTATGGTCTTGGCCTGCCACCTCGATGGCTGCGTGTTCAATTCTCGGGCATTCCATTGACGGGTTAGAGATGTGTATTTCTAGTGATAAAAGTTCACTCGACGTGGTTCGGAAGTCACGTAAAGCCGGTGGTCCCTTTGCTGAATAACCACTTGTTCCATGCAACGTAAAAAACTATACAAAAACAAACAAACAAATATGTGCAAGAATAGACACTGGACACACACACATATATTCAGGTTTTTCGTATTTGTTGATTTATTATGAAAATATATTTGGGTGCCCAACAAGAAGATCGTAAGGTTTTTATTTCCATTTTATGTATGAATATTGCAAGTCTTCTTTGAGATATTTTCTTTTGCACATATGCATTGGATAACATTTCCAGACGTTCTAAGTTACTTCATTTCTGTGGAAAACATCTATCATTTGTCTTGATTGCCTTACCTGTGTGTGTGTGTGTGTATGTACTGTTTTTTTTTTTTTTTTTTTTATTATCAACAAAGCCTACACTTTCATTTCACTTGAAATATACGCAAGCGTCGTTTATTATCCTATGCTTTCTTGTAATACTCATCCATAATTGTATTTTTTGTTGCGCTCTATTGTTTTCTTACTTGAATCAAGTTTGGGCTGTGACACTTACAAAGGTTTCATTCCCACGAAGATTGTTTTTATTGAAGATAACACTGAACTCATATCTGACGAATGAATTGCATCGAGGTCTACTTCCCAGGTTATATTGTTTGGGAATGAATATTTATCTGTGATTTGATAATATCTTGTTCGATTCTTTCGTGGCATTTCATTTTAAAATGCTCGATTTTCCATACAGTGGGAAAACGGTGTAAATGACATCAAAGGCCTTCCTCTAGTTCATTGCAAACTGTCCTTTTTTTACCCTAACACCTACCTGATGTCATTTAATCGTATCCCATGAGAGAGAGAGAGAGAGAGAGAGAGAGAGAGAGAGAGAGAGAATGAAGGGAAAAGAGAGAGGGAGAGAATAAAGGAAAAGAGAGAGAATAAAAGAGAGAAAGAGGGAGAGGGAGACTGGGAGAATAAAGGAAAAGAGAGAGAGAGAGAGAGAGAGAGAGAGAGATAGAGAGAATAAAAGAGAGACAGGGAGAGAGAGAGAATAAAAGAATGAGAGAGAGGGAGAGAATAAAAGAGAGAGAGAGAGAATAAAGGACAAGAGAGAGAGAGAGAGAGAATAAAGGAAAAGAGAGAGAGAGAGAGAGAGAGAATAAAAGAATGAGAGAGAGGGACAGAATAAAAGAAAGAGAGATAATAAAGGAAAAAGGGAGAGAGAGAGAGAGAGAATAAAAGAGAGAGACGGGGAGAGAGAGAATAAAGGAAAAATAGAGAGAGAATAAAAGAGAGAAAGGGAGAGAATAAAGGAAAGAGAGAGAGAGAGAGAGAGAGAGAGAGAAAATAAATAAAGAGAGAGAGAGAGAGAGAGAGAGAGAGAGAGAATAAAATAAAGAGAGAGAAAGAGAGAGAGAGAGAGATCTTCACAACAACGCTTACATTGCATACATCGTCCGTGCCTCCTCCTCCTCCGAAGTAGTAACCAACCATTTGTCACTTCGTGAAAAACGACCCCGGATATCTTATGCATGCAAGCGACTACAGTGTCACCATTCTCTCCTCGGTATACCCCGAAAGTCTTATCGCTTTCCGATTCCCTCTAATTAGAATTGGTAACATGCAGCACCGCTGTCTTAAATATCTACGTATATACGTACATACATACACATATTTTTTTGGTATACACACACACACACACACACACACACACACACACACACACATATATATATATATATATATATATAAATATATTATATATATATATATATATATATATATATAGATATGAATAACTTGATCACGAAATATATAAAACGTGATGGTATGTATAATTAAAGGTAATGCCTCTTCATTTTCCTCCGTGCATTACCTTTATATATATATATATATATATATATATATATATATATATATATATATATATATATATATATATATATATCGAGCTACAATGTCCTTTAATATCTAATTCGCTCTACCTCGGAATTAATATATTTTTTTCATATATGCTTAACCGAAGGGGAATTTTTTCTCGATAATAGATTTGCCTGGACCAGGGCGCGAACCTATGGATCCTTTCAAACCCAGGAACGTCAGTGAAGCTTTACCTACTACACCACCACGAGAGGCCTCTCGTGGTGGTGTAGTAGTAAAGCTTCACTGACGTTCCTGGGTTTGAAAGGATCCATAGGTTCGCGCCCTGGTCCAGGCAAATCTATTATCGAGAAAAAATTCCCCTTCGGTTAAGCATATATGAAAATATATTAATTCCGAGGTAGAGCGAATTAGATATTAAAGGACATTGTAGCTCGATATATGTATATGAATCACGGAAATGTGATGACTTATATATATATATATATATATATATATATATATATATATATATATATATATATATATGTGTGTGTGTGTGTGCATATGTATTATATATATACGCATGTATAACATACTATAGATAGATAGATATATAGATATGTATATAAATAATTAATTAAAAATATACATGCACACAATTACACATATGTATAATGTATATATATATATATATATATATATATATATATATATATTATAATATATATATATATATATATATATATATTACACCAAATAAAAGATATCCTTACCTCCTTGTGCACAAGAGACCAAATGCATATATTCAATTTTAACTGTACCTCATAACCTAGCGTACTTGGAACCTTATTGAATCATGTCTTCTTTTCCATTTTTTGTGCGCACGCGCGACTTGAAAGAGAACTTCTTGCGTGTATAACCTTTCATGTTTCTAAAAACAGCGCTTGGGCTTCGATCTGAACCACAATTAATATTCTCGTGCCCAAGCTGAAACGGACTCGAAATGAAAATTGGAAATATTCAGTTATTTTTTATCATTGCTGGAGATTCCTTTAGTAAAATACTAAAAGAATATTATTGCGAAGGATGGATTTGACGGTGGAATTTCGATCAGAGGGTATTTTATCTTATATTGCTCTTGGCTGTGCACACACACACACACACACACAAATTG
>NC_087209.1:13237455-13246919 GCF_015104395.2 Macrobrachium nipponense | reverse complement strand
GCTTCAAGCTTTAAGAAGGGGCAGCAAAGTATTACTTTTCTTTTTTGGGATCCTTCCTAGACAGTGACCCACAAGGGTAAAACAAAGACTTTTGGGATGACCGTCAAAACATTAGAAGCTAAATTCTGGGGATTATCGTCAAAACATTAGAAGTTAAATTCTGGGGGTGACCGTCAAAACATTAGAAGTTAAATTCTAGGGATAGCCGTCAAAACATTAGAAGTTAAATTCTGGGGAGGACAATCAAAACATTAGAAGTTAAATTCTGGGGATGACCATCAAACCATTAGAAGCTAAATTCTGTGGATTATCGTCAAAACATTAGAAGCTAAATTCTGGGGATAACCATCAAAACATTAGAAGCTAAATTCTGTGGATTATCGTCAAAACATTAGAAGTGAAATTGTGGGGGTGACCGCAAAACATTAAAAGTTAAATTCTAGGGATAACCGTCAAAACATTAGAAGTTCGATTCTGGGGATGACCATCAAAACATTATAAGTTAAATTCTAGGGATAACGGTCAAAACATTAGAAGTTAAATTCTGGGGATGACCGTCAAAACATTAGAAGTTAAATTCTGGGGATGACCATCAAAACATTAGAAGTGAAATTCTGGGGATGACCATCAAAACATTAGAAGTTAAATTCTGGGGATGACCATCAAAACATTAGAAGTGAAATTCTGGGGATGACCGTCAAAACATTAGAAGTTAAATTCCGGGGATGACCATCAAAACATTAGAAAAGAAATTCTGGGGATGACCATCAAAACATTAGAAAAGAAATTCTGGGGATGACCATCAAAACATTAGAGGTTAAATTCTGGGGATGACCATCAAAACATTAGAAAAGAAATTCTGGGGATGACCATCAAAACATTAGAAAAGAAATTCTGGGGATGACCATCAAAACATTAGAGGTTCAATTCTGGGGATGACCATCAAAACATTAGAAGTGAAATTCTGGGGATGACCATCAAAGCATTAGAAGTTCAATTCTGGGGATGACCATCAAAACATTAGAAGTGAAATTCTGGGGATGACCATCAAAACATTAGAAGTGAAATTCTGGGGATGACCATCAAAACATTAGAAGTTCAATTCTGGGGATGACCATCAAAACATTAGAAGTTCAATTCTGGGGATGGCCGTCAAAACATTAGAAGTGAAATTCTGGGGATGACCATCAAAACATTAGAAGTTAAATTCTGGGGATGACCATCAAAACATTAGAAGTGAAATTCTGGGGATGACCATCAAAACATTAGAAGTTAAATTCCGGGGATGACCATCAAAACATTAGAAAAGAAATTCTGGGGATGACCATCAAAACATTAGAAGTTAAATTCTGGGGATGACCATCAAAACATTAGAAGTTAAATTCTGGGGATGACCATCAAAGCATTAGAAGTTAAATTCTGGGGATGACCATCAAAACATTAGAAGTTAAATTCTGGGGATGACCATCAAAACATTAGAAGTTCAATTCTGGGGATGACCATCAAAACATTAGAAGTTCAATTCTGGGGATGACCATCAAAGCATTAGAAGTTCAATTCTGGGGATGACCATCAAAACATTAGAAGTTCAATTCTGGGGATGACCATCAAAACATTAGAAGTTCAATTCTGGGGATGACCATCAAAACATTAGAAGTGAAATTCTGGGGATGACCATCAAAACATTAGAAGTGAAATTCTCCGGATGACCATCAAAACATTAGAAGTTAAATTCTGGGGATGACCATCAAAACATTAGAAGTTCAATTCTGGGGATGGCCGTCAAAACATTAGAAGTTAAATTCTGGGGATAACCGTCAAAACATTAGAAGTTAAATTCTAGGGATAACCGTCAAAACATTAGAAGTTAAATTCTGGGGATAACCGTCAAAACATTAGAAGTTAAATTCGATGTGACCGGGACTCACAATTTGTAGTCTTTTCGCTTGATATTTTCCCGTGGAAAAATGTCCTTTATCGTGTACAAAAATAGCCTAGAGTAAAAACAAAAGGCTCAAAAGATTAAAATAATATTCAAATATGTATCGCTGCCATTTTTGGTAAAATGTTATGCACAGTAAAACTTGTCTGGTATTTGGCAGATGTTTTAATTCTATGCTGGATATTTTATCTTAATTTTGCTTCGAATAAGGAGTGTACTCGTATATTTCAGTTTACAGCATTGTGGCCTAAATTTAACTTGTTTTCCTTTATTATTTTATTGGGTACGTGGTACTATCTTGTAACGATATAATAGATATTATATATATATATATATATATATTATATATATATATTATATATATATATATATATATATATATATATATATATATATATATATATATATATATATATATATATATGTATATATATATATATATATATATATATATATATAGATATATATATATATATATATATATATATATATAGTATATATATATATATATATATATATATATATATATATATTTGACAAGCAAGCTCCAAAGCTTACGCTCCAGTGAAATTTTACAGTTTCTTTATTGGTCAGCAATGTGAAAATTGTAGTGTTATTTGATGTTAGTTGTATGATCAAATTTCTGATTCAAGGTTCAAAATCACATTAATCAAATAGCAGGAAACCATTAAAACCTTGATGATTTTTTTTTTATGAAGTCTAATAGGAAATATGACGGCATTTTTAACTACACGAGAGTATCAAGGAAGTGATCTACGTTTATTGACGCTTTAGTAACTTTAAACCGTTTTTGAGTAATTTAACGAAACCCTAACCCCCAACAAAACGGAAATAATACTCGGGCAAATCGAGGGAGAACCCATCAATCACATGTCAGTCGAAAACCTTAAGTCTCCATCAATCAAAACACAGCAGAAGTCTCATGGAATTTCTTTTCTCTGCAAAGAAAGTGAACGAGAAAGAAAATTGTCAAAAAACGCCAAATAATTCCAAGTTATCTTTAATGGCCTGTTATAAAAGAAATCTGTATTTATCAGATCCCGGACAATTATTCTCAGAAGATTGGTATTGCGTGAAGCTTGTTATAATGATGGTGATGATAATGATAAGGGATGATAATGATAACGATGATGCAAGTCGTCCAATTAAGCTTCAGCAAATTATGGGGACATTCAACATCGAACGTTTTCATTATTGGTAACAAGTGTTTTATTTTTATTTTTTTAACCAATCCATATGTGAGTATCACTCAATTACGTAAATTATGACATGGAAGACTTACATATAACATAATAATTCCCAGTCATTATTTTTTCATCATATTCATAATGATTATCCCAGAATATGCACAATATTGCTCAGGGTAGCAGGCATCACGCTGTAACAGATCTAATTACTAGAAGCTCTTTTGACCATGAATTCATTCTCAGTTACTTTTTGTTATTTTCCCTGATAAGTCACGTCAGGCCGAAGTTGCTAAAGATTAATTAATGGATGTATGCACAATGTAACTAGAAATTAAAAAATAAGAAATATATAGGGTAATGCTTCGTCTTTTTTTATTCAAGGGAGGTGCTCCTCGCTGAGGCTAAATATATATATATATATATATATATATATATATTATATATATATATATATATATATATATATATATATATTATATATATATATATATATATATATATATAGTATATATTTAGCCTCAGCGAGGAGCACCTCCCTTGAATAAAAAAAAGACGAAGCATTACCCTATATATTTTCTTATTTTTTAATTTCTAGTTACATTGTGCATACATCCATTAATTAATCTTTAGCAACTTCGGCCTGACATGACTTATCAGGGAAAATAACAAAAAGTAACTGAGAATGAATTCATGGTCAAACAAGAGCTTCTAGTAATTAGATATGTTACATTATATAGATAATATATATATATATTATAATATATTCTATATATAATATTATAATATTAAAAAATAAATAAAAACAGTGTGTGTGGTTATATATATATATATATATATATATATATATATATATATATTATATATATATACACTGTTTTTATTTATTTTTGTTAGTCTTCCTCTTTCTTTCATATAAGGAGGTGGCTTTAAGATTTTATCAAATTCCTTTTCTTTACTTAGTAAGTTTTTTTCTTGAATGTGGTGTTTAGTTTTGAATGGTTACTTGATAAGGAGCCGTTGTCATTGCATATAACCATAGATTATTATTGAGTAATTAATGTTCGTAAAATATATTTTTAGCCTTGAAAAATGCGGCTTGGAATTTGTCGCGAAACGTCGGCATTGAAAATAAACTGTTAACGGATTGAGGATGCCTTTCCCTAATACTTCCTTCATGATGTTACTTGAGCCCCGCTCTGGCTATATATAATATATATTATATACTATAATATAATATTATATAAAATATATTATTATATATATTATATGTATATTATCTATAATATATACTTAATTATATATATATATATATGATATATTAATATAGTTATAATGTATATATATAATATATATAAATATTATATATATATTATATATATATATATAATATATATATATATATATATATATATATATACTTATTATATATATATTTATATATATATACTATATATTTATATATATATTTATATATATTATTATATATATATATATACATATATATATATATTATAATATATATATATTATATAGCGTATGTTTGTGGGATGTGTTTATATGAATACAAGCATCTGAGAAAGAATATTTAAGATTACGATTATTGATGGATGACAGTGCTGCTAATAAATCATGAGATTTTATTAATAATAACAGGAAACAAATGAAAGGCTTTGCTCACTGCTTGTGCGGATATGTATGTGTTTATGGAACCATCAAGCATGGAGTATCGTCAACAAAATTATGGTGTGAAAGCCTAAATTAATTTAAACAGTCTGTTAAAGCTTAGTTAGGAAACGGATACCATAAGTACATAGATCTTGAAATATAGGCGTTTTAGAATAAGAGAAACTGCTCGACCGTCCTGTTGGGGAGAAGCAGTACAAAGAATCGCTTCCACTGGGAGAAGAGACCAGATGTCCATATCCGCTTTAACTGCCGTGATAGGATGAAGGAATGAACTTATTCCGTTAAACTTTTCATTTTCCTTAATTAAAATCGAGAAAAATAAGGTTAAGTTAATGGAGTAGACTTCTAATTACTGCCTCCTTTTTCGTCTCTTTACATCTAATTTTATTAAAGAGAATTAATGAAAAGATTAAGAATGCTTCAGATCAGAGACTCTGAGCGAATGACAAGCTACGTGTTACGAAACAGATGGTAATAATCTTTCGAACTGGTAATAATGTGATTGGGCGTCATAACCGAATGTTATTGGGTGAAACGATGAAAGTAGGTAGTAATATGATGGCAACAAGTAGTCGTGATAAAGTGAAATGAGGTAATAATTAAACAGCACTATTGATGTTAAGATAGCAGCTGGTATTAACAACGGGTTAAGGCACTACGGGCAGATATATAGATATTGTGAATATCTCAAGCCATAGCAGCCACAAGAGTTAAGCAGTAGAGATAGTTCCCGGTAAAATGGTGTTATTAAACCAGAACACATTCAAAAAGTACTTAAATAAAACTAGGACTATGTGTAGGTAGACCTGTAGGATACGTTATTTGTGCAAATATTTTACATAATTTGTGACAGGAGAAAAAATATAAATTAATATGTTGGGTCTTAACTCTGAGGATAAATGACGTAATTACCCTTCATATTTCTTCTGGAAGGGAAAATAAACGATGTCTCCTAAAAGATTCTTCCACTGTCATGAACGATGATTTATTACAAGTATTTTGCGTTCGTTGCTCCAAGAATGACTCAGAAAAACACTTTTTTTTATTTATTTATTTTTTTTACTTGAACATCGAGGAAGAGGGAATCACAACGGAAACGAAAGCAAAGGGACCATTTCATAGCCTGGCTTTTTTATATAAATATTTATTTATTTATTTATTTATTTATTTATTTATTTATTTATTTATTTATTTATTTATTTATTTATTTATTTATTTATTTATTTATTTATGTCAAGAAACGATCCCTAAACCGCTCGAACTGCCCAAGGATTGTTGATGGTCACAGTAGATATATGAAGGTTTTTACAATTAAAGATAGTGAAATATAACTCACAGAAATTAAAAGAGCTATCCATCAAAGTAGCTTTTACATTGCCCTGGAATAAATAGTAGTCAACATTGCTTCCAGCAAAGAAGCACAAAAATAAGTTTTGTATTTTTTTTATATATATATTCTGTGGTAAGCGCCTCACGTGTATGAGCTTTTTTTTTTTTATTTAGAGAAAAATATGAACGGGTAAAATATGCTTGACGCGTCTTTATGAAGTCACGGAAATGAAAATGCTTGCAGGAGAGCATGACGATCCCTTACTATATCATTATTTTTCAGTTATTTTTTAGTTTGAAGGTATGGTTAAATGATCAAATTAAAGGGTGAATTTAAGTAAGATATGCCTGATGACATAGATTCAGTATCACATTTTTACAATGAAATGTATAAAAGCGCCTGCTTATTGTATTATTCATTAGCAACCTCAGGCTACATTCTTCTCGACTACAAATATTGTCACATCTTTTCTGAAAATCGTTACTGGTATTTGAGAGAGCTTTTTCGACCTGAATTTTTTAAAAAAGGAAAAAAAAACAATATCTGGCGTTCAGATAATTATCTCCCCTTATGCATTACGTCGTTGCAGACCAAACATTTTTTAACCGAATGTAGTTTTATCAATATTAATGAAAGATATTAATGTATTCATGAAAAATACGAATATCCAATTCAGCTGATGAACGATAAATTTTGCCAAGTAATTCAAAATAGAAAAACAGAAATAAAATGTTTACAGTAACGTTCCCCGAATCACTTAATTTTATTTGGCTTTATTCTTTATGCAATTGATTAATCATCTGATAAAAGTTTCATTTCAAATTATAAGAATTAATGAGAATATTTGCCAGCGCAGTGCATTATGTTACTGAGAATTTTCAGGCCAAGATGAATATTTTTTTCTTGAATACAAAACTCAATAAATCATGGCAATTAATCAATCTCTCTCTCTCTCTCTCTCTCTCTCTCTCTCTCTCTCTCTCTCTCAGTAAGAGAGTGTTTTTTTTCTGAGATATTCTTGCAATAATGAGCATAAAAATAGACATGCAATAAATCATCGTATGTGACAGAGCGAGAAAATCTTCAACGAATTCGTTATTTTTTCTTACCAGAAGAAATGGATGAGGAAGGTAATTAGATATTTTATGATATATATGTAAATGTATATATACATACATACATACATACATACATATATATATATATAAACATATATATATATATATATATATATATATATATATATATATATATATATATATATATATATATATATATATATACATATATATATATATATATATATATATATATATATATATATTATATATAATATATATATATATATATATATATATATATATGTATATATATATATATATATATATATATATATATATATATATATATATATATATATATATATATATATATATATATATATATATATATACGTATTATATATAATATATATATATATATATATATATATATATATATATATATATATATATATATATATATATATATATATATATATATATATATATATATATATATATATATATATATCTAATAAAAGGAGCCCATAAAAAAAAAACACCAAAATGTAGAGAGAAAAGTACTATATTTCAGAGACTGCTGTCTCTCTCTCTTCAGGTATATGAATGAGAAAAGTTTACAGAAAAGGTGGTATTTATACCAAGAGATTCGTCCACAAGTAAGCCAATTTAGGTCACCCCCGCTGATAATCTTCCTTTAATCTTCTTAAGCGTTGGTTGAATGAACACTGCGTCGACGATGTCCGATGTCCAATTCCCTTTGAGATGTTCATTACCTGCTTCTCTTTTATTAAGGCCGATTCCATCATTTGACTCTTGTACCGGCAGTTGCTGCTATAAATTACACGTGACATATTCCAGTTTATTCTATGGTTATGTTCATTTATATGGTTGAAAATAGCCGAGTTCTGTTGTCCATACCTAACTGACCGTTTGTGTTGTATTAATCTCTGGGGAAGTGATTTACCTGTAAATCCGATGTAAGATTGGTCACAGTCCTGGCATGGGATCTCATATACCCAGAGTCTTTGGGCGATGTCTTTTTGTTGGACGTTAATCAGGGATTTGGCTAAGGTATTTGGGTAGGTAAATGCAAAAGGGTTGGATTTCCCAAGGGTGTGAGTTACTCTCTTAATCGTCTCCAGGTGGGGAATTTTTATTTTATTGTTGGGTGTGTCTCTTGTCTTGTCTTTAGGGGGTCGGTAGAAAATTACGTTTGCTTTTTGAATTGCTTTCTCAATTATATGGTCAGGATACTTTAAAGATGAAAGTTGCTTGCGAATTAGTTCAAATTCTTTAAAGTATCCTGACCATATAATTGAGAAAGCAATTAAAAAGCAAACGTAATTTTCTACCGACCCCCTAAAGACAAGACCAGAGACACACCCAACAATAAAATAAAAATTCCCCACCTGGAGACGATTAAGAGAGTAACTCACACCCTTGGGAAATCCAACCTTTTTGCATTTACCTACCCAAATACCTTAGCCAAATCCCTGATTAACGTCCAACAAAAGACATCGCCCAAAGACTCTGGGTATATGAGATCCCATGCCAGGACTGTGACCAATCTTACATCGGATTTTACAGGTAAATCACTTCCCCAGAGATTAATACAACACAACGGTCAGTTAGGTATGGACAACAGAACTCGGCTATTTTCAACCATATAAATGAACATAACCATAGAATAAACGAATATGTCACGTGTAATTTATAGCAGCACTGCCGTACAAGAGTCAAATGATGGAATCGCCTTAATAAAAGAGAAGCAGGTAATGAACATCTCAAAAGGGAATTGGACATCGGACATCGTCGACGCAGTGTTCATTCAACCAACGCTTAAGAAGATTAAAGGAAGATTATCAGCGGGGGTGACCTAAATTGGCTTACTTGTGGACGAATCTCTTGGTATAAATACCACCTTTTCTGTAAACTTTTCTCATTCATATACCTGAAGAGAGAGACAGCAGTCTCTGAAATATAGTACTTTTCTCTCTACATTTTGGTGTTTTTATGGGCTCCTTTTATTAGATGGAATTCTGTTGTTACAGAACATTTTTACCAGTCATATATATATATATATAAAAAGATATATGCCACGAAGGAAAAATAAACGAAGGAGGTCTGTGCAGATCTTTCGACGTTAAAAGTCCTTTACTGAGTATCTGCTCAGTAAAGGACTTTAACGTATGTGACAGAGCGAGAAAATCTTTTACGAATTCGTTATTTTTTCT
>NC_087209.1:13224955-13227455 GCF_015104395.2 Macrobrachium nipponense | reverse complement strand
ATATATATATATATATATATTATATAAGTCATATCACTTTTCCGTGATTCATATACATATATCGAGCTACAATGTCCTTTAATATCTAATTCGCTCTCTACCTCGGAATTAATATATTTTCATATATGCTTGAACCGAAGGGGAATTTTTTCTCGATAATAGGACTTGCCTGGATCGGGACGCGAACCCAGGATCCTTTCAAGTCCAGGAACGTCAGTGAAGCTTTTACCTACTACACTACCGCGAGAGTGTAGTATAGTATGGTAAAAGCTTCACAGACGTTCCTGGACTTGCTTAAAGGATCCTGGGTTCGCGTCCCGATCCAGGCAAGTCTATTATCGAGAAAAAATTCCCCTTCGGTTAAGCATATATGAAAACATATTAATTCCGAGATAGAGCGAATTAGATATTAAAGGACATTGTAGCTCGATATATTAATATATATATATATTATATATATATATATATATATATATATAGATATATATATATATATATACACATACGTACATACATACAAATATCCATACATACATAATCTGGCGTTTTCCTGTCCCGGCGCTCACTTATTCTGGATTTCTCTAGAGGTTTTCCACACACATACACATATTTCTCGGATGACACACTACAGGCTGACTTCCAGGTCGATCTTATAAACGATAGAAAAATTAAAGAAATGCTGAAACGAAAAACAAGAAGGAGGCGGAATTGCAGAAAGGCACTAAACTCCATTGTCAGCTATTTTTCTTATCTGTCCAGGAGGCGGAATTTCTCTTCTACTTTTGATATTATTTCACTTAAAAATAGCAAAGTAATTCAATATGAAGTAGCTTGTTTCATCGCAAGCTGTTATCGTAATGTAGTTTTTTCACGGGTGATCTAAATGCAAGGTTTAGGGAGTATGAAAGATTAATGAAAAGAAAATTAAATCATTGTTCATTGTTGGAGCCGTTTATTGTTTTCCGGTGTTTATTTGTTACTTTCTTTGTTTGATTGTTCAAAAGAGAGAAGGAGTTGTCAGCTGCAGGCTTAGGGGAAGATGAATTGTGTTTTGTACAATAGAGGAACAAAAAATGTGAAGACAGCGAAGTCTGGAAAATAGATACATACAGAACCATGGCACTTCGGGATGTTGCTCAAATAAATGGTCGCAGTTAAGACATAAACGACAGAGGGGAAATGGTGTAGATTGGGGGGTGGGGTAGGGGGGCGGCGAACAGACTACAGAAATAAAAGCTACAGTGTTTTCTTTTTGGAATGAAACTTTAAAAGGAGCATGAAGTGTCTTCCCAATATTTTTTTTTCATGAAAATTATATAATTCACATATTTCAAAATGTACGAGCTGAAGTCTTAACAATAGCATTACGTTGCTTGAAACTGGAGGCTAAATTTATTTATATAGTAAACGTGCATTAGTTTTAGAATTACCAATAATTAATAAGCATTTTTTATGTTACTTGATGAATAAGAAAACTTGGTGTTTTTATTAATAACTTGTTTATTTTAAGCCTCAGAGGACGTGAAATGGTTAATATAGAAATAAATGTATATTGCCTGTTTGCCTTCAGTTGGATTGGGTCCTTCATCTGTAATGCTTTACAAGTTTCACGGATATTGCGGTTGGGTATTCCAAGGGGAACTAATTTATCTCTTCGGTTTATAAAATAGAGGTAATATACTGAAGTTTAGGAGTCAGTCGTAAAATAGAGGAAGATTCTCTCTCTCTCTCTCTCTCTCTCTCTCTCTCTCACACTTCATTTGTGGGTCATAGATGCCTTTCGTCTGTTATTTATTTGTTGATAGACGCTGCGATATACAAAAAATGTAGCTCTTTAGAACATTGAAAGGAATTGAAAACCACTTTTCTATTAAAGAGAATACAATAATAGATATGAAATCCTCATCGATATGAAACGGTCAAAAAAACATTAAAAAAACTTTCCACAGACAAATTTTCGCACCAAACTAGTCACTCTCCATTCTGCATATTTTTAAACGGGTTGGATTTTTTATGAAAACTTTTAATCCCTTTCAGCAAATTGCATTCTACAATTGAATGATAAGCTTTACTAAGGTGTATTTATGCCAAATATTCTTTCTTTATTTTATTCTCAAACATACCGAGCAGCTCCACACACACCACACACACACACACACACACACCTTTGAATAAATTCACTTTGGTCATCTGTCAATCTTTCTGTTATCCATATTTTTTTTATATTCTGCGAAACATCTTCGTTTGAGTGTCATGCCCAGCAATTCATGCCGCCAATTGTATCACTGGAATGAAAACATTTTCTAATCCAGTTACTGAATTTAATTAATAAACCCTATTTTATAATTTTTTTTCAGCCATATGTCCCCTATGAGTATTGTTTTATACCACCAATATTCCCTTAATTCGGTGATATTTTGTAGTTTGCTATATTTCACGGAAATTAAACATTTTCCTTCATATGGCTCATTTTTCGAAAGAAACGGCCTTTTCATAAAAT
>NC_087209.1:13202455-13222455 GCF_015104395.2 Macrobrachium nipponense | reverse complement strand
TATTTTATATATATATATATATATATATATATATATATATATATATATATATATATATATATATATATATATATATATATAAATATATATATATATCCCAAAATGAAGACTTAGTTAGCCAACTATTTCAGATAACGCTGAAATTTAATTTGAAAAATTTTTCCACCATGAAAAATCTTATCGAAAAAATAATGTGTTAGGGATTACCCTTCAAAAGGACTTATCGTCCTTTTAACCGAAAAGCACCCTTACATATCTCTGTCATAAAGGCGAAGAGTTCGGCCAGTGGTTGTTAAGAGTCTTCTGCGGCTTTATGGCTAAAGATAGTGACCCAATTAGGGCTCATTATACCCCTATGGAACATCGCTCCTGGAATGGGGCGACATCTTGGAAAATAGCGGATGTTATCAGAAGTCTCAGCGAGCCCTTGTGTGTGTGTGCGTGTGTGTGTGTGGCGGGGGGCGGCGGCAATGGGCGTGTGACCTGTGAAAGTGGTGAGTGTTTGTTTGAAGTTACTTTGAGTTTGTAATTGTTGTTTGGAAATCACTATGGAAAACCTTTTGGGTTTGAGATTTGGTTGACAGAACTTTCCGGGATTTAATAAAAGTTTTTAGTTTTTTAATAGCTACATTGCCACTTTATTTTTCAATGACAGATAAAACTTTTATCTTTCATGATGATAAGGGGCACGACTGAAATTCTCATGCCCTTGGAAGGTTCCATCCTTAAATTTTTATTATTTCTATAACGTGTGGAACTTCTTCCAAGGGAATTTCGTTTTCAAGACAGATTGTTTCTTTTTACGTTAAGTATATCTTAGTTTTACCAGATCACTGAGCTGGTTAACAGCTCTCCTAGGGCTGGCCCGAAGGATTAGATATTTTTACGTGGCTAGGAACCAATTGGTGACCTAGCAACCGGACCTACAGCTTATTGTGAGATCCGTACCACATTATATCGATAAATGAATTTCTATCACTAGAAACAAATTCCTCTGATTCCGCGTTGGCCGAGCCCAGAATCGAACTTCGGTCCACCGGATTGGTAGCCGAGCGCGAAAACCACTTGTCCAACGAGGAACTTCTTTGCACGTTGATCCCTCGACAATATATATATATATATATATATATATTATATATATATATATATATATATATATATATATATATATATATATAAGGTTGAAGTTTGACCGTCGTCATAGAAACTCACCTTAAACAAAGTTGCCTTGGAAAGGAGATGGAGGCAACAATCAATCAATCAATCAATCACGAAACTGCCAATCTTGTCGGTCACTGCTATCAATAAATCACTCGTGTGGACTCTTATGCCAGTCACCAAAAGAGTTTACAATGCCTCCGTCCATTGATGTAATATACAAATGGAAACGTTTTTGTGTCAGGGAGGGACATTTATTAGATTTGTAAGTTAACAAGAAATTTTTCTAGTTTTAAATAATTTTGTTTATGTATTTTTTAAAATGAACTGAGTGTGAGATTTAATTTTTTTTATGTAGATTGGGAGTTTCAAGAATTGAATGGTTGATCATTGGTTGGTGAAGATGAGTATATATATAATATATATATATAATATAATATATATATATATATATATATATATATATATATATAATATATATATATATAAATATATATATACAGTATATATATAAATTTATATATATACATATGTATATATATGTATATTATATAAATAAATATAATATAATATATTATTATATATATATAATATATATACGAACATATGTGGTATAATATAATATATATTATATATATATATAATATATATAAAAACATGTATAAATATCATATATATATCATATATATGTGTGTGTATATATATAAATAAAATAATTAATGTATATATATGTACGTACATATGTAATATATTTGTAATATATAATATATATATATATATAATATATATATATATATATATATATATATAGTATATATATATATATATATATATATATTTAGAGAGAGAGAAGAGAGAGAGAGAGAGAGAGAGAGAGAGAGAGAGAGAGAGCGGCTTCGTTCGTCTCTCTTCCCTTAATTAACAAGGAATTATTCTGAGTCCCCTACTTCATCGAAAACGGTACATAAATTGAACCTATGTACTGAGCCACGAACAGATGCAGGCAAGGGAAGGCTTCCCTCATTACCAAACTTCGAGAGGAAATAGGTTTCTGTAGAGAAAGTGAAATGCATTTAAAAATGTGGAACAATTTTATCAACGTCATTTGAATATTTCTTTTCAAATGAAATGTCTCTTTGTTCTTCATGGAAAGTTAATGACATTTGCATGAAAGAGCAACTCATGTGATTCATTTATGAAAGGACTTTTTTAACACAATCCTTTTTTTTAAATTCAATGTGAAACTTTACCAAAAAAAAAAAAAGGTATAAAGGGCAATCCAAAATTGATTTTGCATGAAAGAGCAACTCATGTGATTCATTTATGAAAGGAGCTTTTTTTAACACAATCCTTTATTTAAAAATTCAAGGTGAAACTTTACCAAAAAAAAAAAAAAGTATAGAGGGCAATCCAAAATTGATTTCGTTTTCCCTTCATTCAAAAATAACGTTGCAATCAAGAAAGGGGTGACAGGGAGCAACGTCCTGCGGTCGAACCAAAATCTGGCTAATGATACAGATTGAAATCTGGTGTTCCCAAAAAGTGCCATCATCGAACCTTATTGAAGAGAGGGAGAGAATGCTCTCTCTCTTCTCTCTCTCTCTCTCTCTCTCTCTCTCTCTCTCTCTCTCTCTCACCTTATGCAGAATGTATGCTGTACCAATTCCCTGACTGAATAGTCCTTTTAACTCTCTGGTGATGAAATATGGGGTGGCATGACCTGGTTTGGAATTAGTTGTACTACTTTTCTATTCGCTAATAAGTTAGTCTGATGCAGCAAGTTCACGTCGCAGGTAATATATTATGTTTTGGTATATATTGGGAATACATTACCCTTCTTAGCACCTACTTCTTCTTTTTTTTTAACATTACCCTACTTTCACACCTCCTTTTTTTTTTTTTTTTTTTTTTTTTTTTTTTTTACATTACCCTTCTCAGCACTTTTTTTTTAATTTAGTAAGGGAAGATGTGTAAGTGAAATTAAACTAAGCAAATGACATATATATCTATATATATATATATATATATATATATATATATATATATATATATTATATATATACGTGTGTTGTGAACGTGTGTGTGTGTGTGTGTGTCTTTTACTGTGTCACAGCAGTATAATATGAAGATAAAAGTCCAATAAGAACATCTATTTGAACGTTGCCAAACCAAATAATTCGGGCACTTCCTTCTGTGCCCCTGTTCAAGTTCCCGAAATATATTCTTGCAACGCTGAAGTAGTGTTTTATGGGTCGAGATTGTTTCAGGACACCATTTACAGCAATCAGATTTTCATGCTGATGTTATATCATTTAACGAAGAGAAAATAATGTAAATAAATAGGATGAAAGGAAACGGTCTATTAACATCTCCCACTCACAACTCGAACCTAACCAATCAGAACTCGGATCGGATGTGACTTCTACACTTCGTCATCAAGGGATGCAATGGCAAATATCAGCTTAAATGTGTAAATTACTCTTGAGTTCTTGTTTGACATTGGAGTTGAAATGATCCATGACCGCTGTGGTGACGTGCTGGCCGCTGTTGTTAATGGACGTAAACTGAAATGAATTTATTTTGATGGACGACCAGAATTATACTGAACAACGCAAACACATATGTGTGCCTGTGTGTATTATAGTGAATGCTGTATCTAATGCATGCGCAATATAATTTAAATATATATATATATATATATATATATATATATATATATATATATATTTATATATACATATATATTATACATATTATAAATAATTTATATATATATATATAATATATATATATATACATATATATAATATATGTATATATATATATATATATATATATATATATATATATATATATATATATATATATACATACATACACACACACACACACACACACACACACACACACATATATATATATATATAATACTGTATGTATGTATGCATTTAGAAACCATTTATTTACCCTGTCCATCCCTATAAATGGTAGTATACTAATTTTTCACCACCGCCCTCTGCTCACAATTGCCATTTAATTTTGTATGTTTTCCTCTAATCCAGGTTTATTGGCTATTGAAGGCTTTCCCCCATGACCCTTTCGTAATGGGGGCAGTTCATGACCCCATTTGGACGTTTGATTATTTCGAGGTCTTTCGGTTGTATCATTTCAATTTTGTTTGTTCATTCTTTTTATGGTCTGTTGCCATAACGTGGCCCCCAAAGGACAATTCTGTTTTCATTTATGATGGAATTACATTTTAATTCCAGTTATCAAATACATTCAAAATCGAAAGGAAAGAAAATGTTTTAATATTAAAGGTAAGAGACTCGCACAATCAGTTTTCATGAAGTTGTGACTAAATGAATATTTGCAAAATCAGTTTTCAAGAATTTTTGATGAAATGCATATTTGCAAAATCAGTTTTCAAAAAGTAAAGTTATGATGTATTTGTAAAAGCAGATTTCTAGAATTTATGATGAAATGAGTATTTGCAAAATCAGTTTTCAAGAAGTTATGATGAAATTAATATTTGTAAAAGCTGATGTCAAGAAGTTATGTTTAAATGAATATTTGCAAAATCAATTTTCAAAAGGTTATGATGTATTTATAAAAGCAGATATCTAGAATTATGATGAAATGAATATTTGCAAAATCAGTTTTCAAGAATTTATGATGAAATTAATTTTTGTGAAAGCAGATGTCAAGAATTTATGACGAAGTGGATATTTGCAAAATCAATTTTCATGAAGTTATAATGAAATTATTATTTGTAAAAGCAGATATCTAGAATTTATAATAAAATGAGTATTTGTAAAATCAACTTTCAAGAAGTAATGATGAAATTAATCTACAAATCGCTATATACATATACCATTTCAAATCAAAATTTGCATCTGTTGAACAAATTTCCATAAGCATCGATTCAAAGCTGAACACCAAGAAAATACCATTTTTTTAAAAGCAAGAATCTCTCGAGAAGATGAATAGTGGCGTCATCATGATGAATGTCTTTGAAGGTGAAAAGTCATAGTGAATATTTTTTAAGTTGGAATATAGAAAAATATAATTGCCAAAAGGAAACGCAATTAAATCGTGTTGAGAAAAAAACGCTGAAGAAAGAGAGTGAATAATGGACATCAAGAATATTTCAGAGAAAGTGTATAACGGAGAATATCAAGAATATTCCAGAGAAAGTGATAATGAGGAATATTATAGAAAAAGTGTATAATGTAGAAAATCAAGAATACGTTTAAGAAAGTGTATAATGAAGAATATTATCAATAATAATTTTTGACCAAGAATGAAGGAAATGGCAAGAACACTGACAAGGGATAAAAGGTCGAAGACAAGAAAGACCCCGACGAGGTGTAATTTCAACGTCTCCCCGGAAGTCAAAATTGGTGCCCCATCAATAATGGAGATGATATTGGCAGCATACACCTCTCTCTCTCTCTCTCTCTCTCTCTCTCTCTCTCTCTCTCTCTCTCTCTCTCCGGGACTTTTTTTCCTCTCTTTCGTTTCCATGAACTTGCGTCGTGTAATAACTCCCGTGAGGAATGCTGTACCACACTCCTCCTCCTCCTCCTCCTCCTCCTCCTCCTTCCGGTACCTCCATCTCAGGAGAGGGAAAGTGTGGGAAAAGGTGATATGAATTTGTTGTATTAGGATTGTTATTGAAAATGGTGAAAGTCAGGTGGGGGGCGGGGAGGGGGGAGGTTAAAAGAGGTACCTCCCTCATCCCATCCCAGTAGTCACATCCTTTGCAATACTAACCCCCTCCCCCACCAGCATTCCCACCTCAGCCTGGAAAACGTATGATGGATTGACATGATCGCAACGGAATAGAGCAGTTATTGTCATGGGAGGTGACGTACTTGAGAGCTGCATACCCCTTCCCCCATCTCGGAACCCCATCTCATCTCAGTTACCCCTCCCATCTCTGCATCTCCTGCCAATCCCGTGATTTATGCCCTTGTCCCAGGAGCTGGAATAATAGTATAGTGGAATTAGAAAGAGTTGTACCCGAACAGTTACTGTGGGAGTGTTAGTGGAAGGGGTGGGGATATTATGAACAACACAATACAGTTATTCCCATCCCTTCACCCCCATCCCATCTCAGTGCTGTATTCCCGCCTCAGTAAACATACCATCCGAAAGTCACCGTGCAAGAGACTTGGGAATTTCCCAGATGTTGATGAGAGAGGGAAAGACCGGATAGCGCCACTGCTATTTTGTTGTTGAGAGAATAGCATCAGGAAAGTTTGGCAAACTTCGGGTTGTCTCTGATGCAGCTCCCAAGACTTTTTTCTTTTTCTTTTTTTTTCCTCTCTGAAAGATGGTGGTTATTCCCGGTAAAGAGGTTTGGAATCTGGGCTGAAAAGGCGTTACCTTTTTAAGGGATGTCAACGCAAAGTTTGGTGAAGTTGGTGTTTTTTTTTTATTATTTGAGAGAGAGAGAGAGAGAGAGAGAGAGAGAGAGAGAGAGAGAGAGAGAGAGAGAGAGAGGAAATTCCAGTAGAGCGTCTCTCATTCTCAGTACTACTGTAAACTCCAACTGAATATATATTATATACTATTATATATATATATATACAATATATATATATTATATATATTATATATATATATTATATATATATAATTATATATATCTCTCTCTCTCTCTCTCTCTCCTCTCTTTCTCTCTCTCTGAAGGAAAAATTCAGTAGACAGCCTCTCCACTCAATGCTTAATGAAATTCAAGTGAATTTCTCTCTCCCAGAGATATGTGGGCACATGATGTCTCGTCGGATGCACTAACAAGTCTTTGAGACATCCTAATCCTTGAAACTCTCTCTCTCTCTCTCTCTCTCTCTCTCTCTCTCTCTCTCGTGTGATAATTATAACACAAAGAAATCGATTATCCTAATAATTAAACAGGGGTTCGAAACAATGATATTACTGCGAAATCCAAAAGGCCTGATTTTAATGATGGTACAAATTTAGTGTAGTCATTTTACGGTACTAAATTTGTATATTTTTTTATCGATGCTGTAATTTTGCTTAATTACTCTAATTCCAACTCGCTTCCTTTCAGGTCAAGAACCACTGTTTTCGCCCATTCTCTTCACTTTTAGTTTTCTGTAAAAGAAATCTACTGGAGTGTCTTTGTCTTTCCATCCGCACTTTTTCTGTCATCCCTGATCTTAAAAGCTACTGATGTTAGAGGGCTGCAAATTGGTATGTTGATCATCCACCCTCTAATCATCAAACATACCAAATTTCAGCACCCTAACCTCATTAGTTTTGATTTTATTTAAGGTTAAAGTTAGCCATGATCATCCGTCTGGCACCGCAACAACACAGGCCACAACGGGAGACTGAGAGTTTCGCACAGCATTATAAATTTTTTTGTCTTGTTCATGCGTTAAAAAAAGGTATAGGGTGTCCTGTCCCGTTGGCGTTCGCAAAAAGATAGATAAATAAATACAGAAGTTTATTTCCATTCTCCTTATCTATCAGAGCTGTGGCTGCTAAAAAATAATTTATCGTCTTAAAGACAAACAGAAACGTCTATTTTGTTGCGAAGTAAAATATTCGCATGTCCTGTCTTAAAGATTTATTTTTAAATGAATAATTAAATAGAAAAATGTACACCGTACGGATAATTTTATTATTATAATACGAACAATTTGAAACACTGACAAGAAAATCGTACAGAATTTGTTGAAAGTGAAAACAAATGAAAGCAATGATTGAACAGAAAAGTTGTTGTTCAGTCGCAATGATTGAACAGAAAAGTTGTTGTTCAGTCGAGATTGTTGCTCTTATTACGACTGGAACAACAACAGACAGAAGGAGGCTTTGTCCTCACAAAGCGATGGGCACCTCGTTCGTTACCGGAGAAAATTGAGTTTCCAAGATAAGAGGCTTTGGAGAAATATCAAGGTCTTGTTGACGACATGTTTTGTCCCTGTTTGCTATTGTTTATGTTATTCCTGTTTTAATGACTTTGTTCTTTTATGTAATTTTAAGACCATTTTTAACATATGTGAATTCCTGTTGTTGGCACTTTTATTGTACGTTATTTATAAATGTGTGTTTATGTTCTTTCACAGACTGATGATGCACAGAGAATTCATTGTGCAAAACGTTTCTTGGAAGAAACTTGTCATTTTTACTCCTTGTATCATGGACATCCGCTGGAGTTTAAATAAATAAATAAAAATATATATATATATATATATATATATATATAATATATATATATATATATATACATATATTGTGACGAAGTGGGGGCCTTAGAGGTGGTTTTAGTAAAACACTTTGATGGATGGGGCTGCTAAAAATTCCTGAACGTTGAAACTGAGCCATTTCTCTTAAGTTATTAACTAACAATTCAACACATAAATGCAAACAAAAACTATATGGTCACTCTCCTAACAAAATATGTCCCTAACACCACCAGTATAACTAGAGTGATAATGTGATCTGTTTTCTCGGGTCTCTGGGCACCATAAATACTGGGCACTTCCTCACAATATATATATATATATATATATATATATATATATATATATACTATATATATATATATATTATATTCTATATATATATTAATATATATATATATATATATATATATATATTATTATGTGTGTGTGTCTGTGTTTAAAAATCACAGTAGATGCACGTGACTCCATTCAATAAGCGAATACCACAGTAAAATGTTAGGCAGAAATCCAAGCGCTTTCCTCTTTACTAAGACGTCGTCAAGGAACGAATAAAAAAAAACAGTTGGAAAGAAGGTTACAAGGTAAACTTTCTTTCCAACTGTATTTCATTCGTTCCTCGGCAATGCTTTAGTAAAGACGAAAGCACTTGGATTTCTGCCTATCATTTCCCTGTCGTATTCGTTTATATATACATTGTATATAATAAATTGGGAGCCACAAAGGAAAGAGAAATCTTGGAAGGGCTGCAAGATCTTTCGACTCAAGAAAGGTCTTCACTGAGCAGACCTTTGATCGAAAGATCTCGCAGCGGTCCAGTGTTTCTCTTTCCTTCGTGGCTTCCACCTTCATTGATATATTCGTCACGTTCCAAAACTTTCGTGATTCAGTTTTACATATATTGTATATATACATACATATGTATGTATAATATCATGTTTATCTTCCCGCTCTGTGTTTTTATTTTTCTGCGACTTTGCTCATGGGAAGTGTCTCCAGCCGTTTCCAGGCGAAGAGATCTGCCAATCTGAATGCTTTAGCCCCATTGCACAAGTTTTCCATTCTCGTAGCCTTAAAGCATTTATGGGGGGACCTGCATATATTGCTTGCTTTCTTGTGGTGCTTGCGTTGCCCTCCTGACCACGGTTTACCATGGTTTAACAGAGTGCGGTTTGAAGTGCACTTCACTTTGCTTTTATTTCGGTTTTATTTGTTTTATTTTTAACCCGGCTTCTGTTCATTTCATGTTGCTTTAATGTTGATGGTGACTTTCCTCTGTTTAATCCGTGTATATCAATACAGTTGGTATTTCTGTAAGCATAAATAAAATTCATAAATGTATACATAAATATATCCGTGTCGACAAAAGCGACTGCGAAACTTAAAACATTTTTACAGTTTCCCGTATTTATATAAATTGCTATGTATCAGAGTTACAATGTTTAATTTTCTTTCTTTTAGATGTTAATAAATTAAATGGACAAATGGGAAAAGGCAAAAGAGATACTCCTCACGGTCCCACCTCTATAAAAAGAAAGAAAAAACAATTACTTATACGTCATGCAACTACTTTTTAATATTGTTTCGTCAAAAATTGCGGTAATATCTTTACAAGTGCAATGACTGGTATAAATATCAATAAACTTTATATATTACAAGGCTAATTTATCGAAGTTTACCATGGTTCAAAAAAGGTTGTATAATTCAGCTGAGTCTTTCTTTTTTTTTTAGGATTCTTATTTTTATGAAAAGCAATGAAAAAAAAAACTATATTTTGCGAAATTTAAAAACCGTCTCATTTCAACATTTTCTATTTTTGATTATCTGCTATTTTAAACGTAATGAGATCAAATATATACCCTGCTCATTTAATACAACACCTGATCCTGCGAAATCCCTCAGTAAGGATCCCGTCCGGAATCGTCGCGTTCATTGGTTCCCTAAACCAGTGACAAATGCAACTCCTTTCATATCAAAAAAGGCTCCAATGAATTAATCTCTTTTTTATCCACTGTTTCTCCTTCCACTTGCTTTCTTTCTTCCCCCACTCTTCTATCTTTTCAGGTGAATGTTACTCGAAGAAAAATTAAATGGTTGCCGCAGTGGGGGCACGTTTCATCATCCATCTATCTCTCTCTTCTTCTCTCCTATATATATATATATATATATATATAATATATATATATATATATATATATATATATATATATACATATATATATATATATATATATATATATATATATATATATATATATATATAATGTTTGTGTGTGTGTGTGTGTATGGTATGTATGATGTTGTATGTGTTATTTATATGTGTACATAGAGAGAAATAGATTTTGGTATATAGAAGGAAATTCCACAATAATATTAAGTTGTCTACATAAGTACTTTAAAATTTGACGGTAAGGTTTTGCTAGCACTAGCTAGCGAAAGCTTACTGTCCACAGGTATATATTTTTCTAGACAGTATATGTCATTTTTAATCTAGTTTATATGCATACATATATATATATATATATATATATATATATATATATATATATATATATATATATATATAATATATATATATATATATATAATATATATATGTATTATACATCATATATATACATATATATATATATATATATATATATATATATATATATATATATATATATATATATATATATTCTCTCATTCACCCTTTTAACGTTTTCATGCAGGTTGTGTCCTTGATTTCGGTTGTCATTTAACACTCCAACTGCAGGTGCCGCGTATTTTCAAAACTTTCTGTTTAGTTTTTTCATTCCTCACTTTTTTCCCAGTTATTTTCTGTTGCCTTTTTGCAGAGACAAGTCCTCCAGATAATATACTTTTTTTTTTATTAGGGCTTGAGTTGAATATGAAATAAACATGAAATAAACACCCAAGGTAAATTTTTATGCCGACAAGGAACACGGTTACAGATATAGTAGACATTTCCCTAATATATCATTTCCAGTTTTTAAACTGTTTTATTATTATTGATTATATTTTATTATTATTATATTATTATTATTATTATATATTATTATTATTATTATTATTTCTGAGCCTTATGTCTTTCATTTTTTATGGATTATCATGTAGATTCATCATAATTGTTTTGATAGTGATAATATTTTTACATTCTTTAATCCTTTATTACATAAATTTATGATTGGTACTTAGCAATAAATCCAAGAAAGATGCCAATGATTCTAACAGTAAGGCTTTTTAATTGTCGTGGTCACTTTGAATAATTTATTGCAACAATTTAACTTCGATAAAATTATTTTTCTGTGGACAAAATGGTAGCTTGATTGCCCATGACGAGGCTCTATAGTAAAGGAAATTTTATTCTAAGCTTATTTTGCTTTCTTTCTTTTCTCAAAATTTTCCTAAACATATTTTTGTTTAGTAACAGGTATTCTTCGTTCCCACCGGTTCTGTCATCAAAACAATTATCATATATAGTTTATTGTATAGGTTTCAGTTTCGCCACATCCGCGCACTCAGTAGGTTCATGACCTATGAGTCTCCGGTAGTTTATTGATTCACAATCAATTTTTATTAGTGTTGTGTTGAAGTTCTCAATTTCTGATTATTTCTTTTTTAATTTGATTTATTATTTTTTATGTTTAATTCTTTAATAAAGATGAAAATTTGCAAAACTATCTGAATATCAACTTCCGTATTCTCTGTCCCAGTGATGTGAAATTTGCTCCTCCCTCGGCAAAAAAAAAAAAAAAAAAAAAATATCCGAAAAAGATGAAAAAAAACCCTTACATTAATATTTATGCTCTTCAGCTTGGAGGACAGCGGCTTACCATAGGTAGTCAGACAGTAGCAATTGGATCTGTCCTACTATCTTTTATCATTTAGGATTTCATCTCTCTCTCTCTCTCTCTCTCTCTCTCTCTCTCTCTCTCTCTCTTCTCTCTCTCTCTCTCATAACTTCTGAAAGTCACTCTTCTGAGCCCAGCTAAGCACTTGAGTGTTTTTCCATAAACAGGTTGGTTCCACTTACAAGTAAAAGCTCAAAATTATAGGATTAATTGACGTTTCTTAGCTGATACTGTTGATCCACTGTGGCAATCACACCAAATCCCGGGTTCGTTTACTTACTCATATGCAAACAGTACATATTCACATATTCAGTACATATTGAAAGATCCCACCATAACAACCAAAATTTTTTTGCCATTTCAACCATAGTCCAGCCCCACAAACGATTTATGTCAAGCTGGGGTCACGACAGTAAAGGTCATCGAGGGTGGAAATCAATATCTAAAATGTATATTACCTATCATCATACACATACATTAGATATATGTGTGTGCGTGTGTGTGTGTGTTTAGCTTATTTTTGGAAATGAACGAGAGAGAAGAGAGAGGAGGAGGAGAGAGAGAGAGAGAGAGAGAGAGAGAGTTTGGGGGGCCGGGAACCATGGTGTGAGTTATACTTAACGAAAAAAGCTTTAAAAAAAAAAAAAAAAAAAAAAACTTCCGCAATATTAAACGGAGCTGTTACTAAGTCTTTCTTCGTTAATACTCGTAGTAGTAATTTTTGATATATATTTTTTATTTTTTTCTATAATTAGTGATGCCATAGTGGATCAAGGTATAAGCTAAACGTCAATCAATTCTTATAATTTTTGAGCATTTTACTTTATAAGTGGGTAGCCTGTTGTGGAAAAACACTCGATATATTTGACCAGGGTTTTGTGACCTGACTTCACGACATTATCAGAGGGAGTTGTGATGTTCTGGTTGCTTAGAGGGAATAAGAAGAAAGAGAAGACATGAATTTAAAAATAAAAATGCCATATGTCACGATGATTCTGTAAGGGGAAACAGGAATATGAGTGAGGGATATGTAAAAGATGTTAAAGGTATGGAAACAGCATGAATGTCTTCGAATAGCACAAACAGTAAGATAAACAAACTTAGAGAAAACGAGGAATACAAAAATGTAAGCCAGAGAAAAATATGGTAAACAAAGGTATTAATATAGAAAAGAAAAAAAAATCAAAATCATTAGGAAAAAGATTACATACACGCGAAATCAAGAAATTACATCCTTAAATAAACAATAAATAAACACATATAATACTATATTATATATATATATAGTATATATATATATATATATATATATATATATATATATATATATATATTATCTATATATATATATATATATATATATATATATATATATATATATATATATATATATATATATATATATATATATATATATAACTCCCAATTTCCGGAGCAACAGCTCGAAGAACAATCCAAGGCGGGTCAGGAAAGGCACTATCCATATGCATTTTATTAAAATATATGCCGACGTTTCACAACTCCACATAGTTGCATTTTCCAGGCTGCAAACAAGCGAACATGGCGATCAATAAACTAATAAAATCCGAATTACATATTATAATTACGTTAAAACATTCAGAATATAATTAATAAAACATTTACTTAAAGAACAAGCAAATGGCTGGTGACAACCTACCCAGAAGGAAGTTAAAAACATACTAGTCGTATAGAGTTACGACGAGAGAGAGAGAGAGACCTTACAGACCTTACATCTTGTTCGGGTTGCCCCAGGTCCCTCAGTGTGAGGCACCTCTAATGTCTACCAGAGAGTGCTAGTACATCTTCCGGTATATTTTGCATATTCCAATCTTGGATGGTCTGGGATGCAGTTTAGATATTTGTCGAGCTTATTCTTAAACACATCTACGCTCACTCCTGATATATTCCTCAGATGAGCTGGGCAACGCATTGAATAGACGCTGCATTATCGATGCTGGTGCGTAGTGGATTAATGTCCTGTGTGCTTTCCTTATTTTCCTGGTATATTTTTGGGCACTATTAATCTACCTCTGCTTGCTCTTTCTGATATTTTTAGTTCCATGATATTTTCTGCTATTCCTTCTATCTGTTTTCCATGCCTGAATTATCATGTAGCGTTCTCTTCTCCTTTCCAGACTATATAATTTTAAGGATTGTAGTCTTTCCCAGTAGTCTAGGTCCTTAACTTCTTCTATTCTAGCTGTAAAGGACCTTTGTACACTCTCTATTTGTGCAATATCCTTTTGATAGTGTGGGTACCATATCATATTGCAATATTCAAGTGGACTACGAACATATGTTTTATAAAGCATAATCATGTGTTCAGCTTTTCTTGTTTTGAAGTGCCGTAAACAACATTCCCATTTTTGCTTTACATTTTGCCAACAGAGTTGCTATTTGATCATTGCATAACATGTTCCTATTCATCATCACACCAAGGTCTTTAATGCTTCCTTATTTGTGATGGTCTCATTATTAGGTCCCTTATAGCTATAGCTTTCTTTCTCTGTCTCCATAATTTATTGATTCAAATTTATCAGAGTTAAATACCATCCTATTTACCTCTGCCCAATCATATACTTTGTTAAGGTCTCTTTGTAGAGCGTTCCTATCTTCATCACAAGTAATTTCTCTACTTATTCTTGTGTCATCTGCGAAACTACTCACTACCGAATCCTTAACATTATTGTCTATGTCTTCAATCATAATAACAAAACAGTATTGCAGCTAACACCGTACCTTGCGGCACACCGGATATTACCTTGGCTTCATCCGATTTCTCGTCGTTTGCAATAACTATCTGTTTTCTGTTGTGTAAAAATTCTTTTAACCATCCATTCTTCTACTTTATCCACGATATTGTGTTTTCTAATTTTCTTCGCTAATATATTATGGTCTACTTTATCAAAAGCTTTTGCAAAGTCTAAATAAAACCACATCTGTTTCATTTCCGCTTTTCATATTTTTGAATATGTTTCACGGTGGACTAACAGTTTGGGTTGTGTACTTTTTCCGGGTACGAAACCATGTGTCCTTTATTAAACAAATTATTTTTTATTAAATGTTTCATAATATTTTTCTTGCATTACCCTTTCATACACTTTTCATTATATGTGATGTTAGACTCACAGGCCTATAATTACTTGCTTAGTCTTGATCCACTTTCAAAGTAGGGGTAATATACGCTAATTTGTGCTCATCATATATCTTGCCTGTATCTACACTTTGTCTAATAATATTGCAAGTGGCTTTGCGATAGAATGAACTACTTTCTTTAACAAAATAGCAGGAATTCCATCAGGCCCTGCAGCAGCTCCATTTTTAATTTCATTAATAGCCTGCACAATATCAGCTTCATTAATATCTATGTCAGCTAAATATTCACTATTTTCATCCCTTACTTCTATATCATTATCTTCATTATCTATTTATAGGGGTGAATTCTCTCTTATATCGTTCTGCCAGTATGTTTCAAATTTCCTTTTTTTCATTCGTTAATCTCCCTTCAATTCTCAGAGGGCCTATTTCTATTCTTCTTTTATCATTTTCTTCGCCATATGTGTATAATAGTTTGGGGTTTTTTGCTTGATATTTAATAGGGTTTTTTCTTCCAAGTCCCGTTTTTCATTTTCTTTTGATTGTATAATCTTTTTTTCTGCATTTTCTATCTTTACTTTTTAGTTCTATAACTTTCCATGCATTTTTTTCTTTTGCAAGACCTTTTTTTCCACTTTCTGATTTTCTGGAACAAGATTCTTCTGTCTCTTGGTATGCATGAATGATGTTTACTTTTCTTCTTCGGTATATATTTTTCCACTATTATCTCCAATATTTTATATAATATCTCCGTATTTACCCTTATGTCATCACTTACGAAAATGTTATCCCAATCTTTGTTTAAATTCTTCATTAATTTCTGACCATTTTATATTTTACTGTAGAAGTTGTATTTTCCATATCCTTCCCACTTTTTCATTTCTTTGCTTATCTCTATTTCACTTGGCTTTGGAATGAACTGTTAATTCTATGACATTATGGTCTGAAATACTCGCATTATAAACTATTATTTCTTTAACATAATTCATCTCGTTCACAAATACTAGGTCTAAAGTATTTTCCTTTCTTGTTGGCAGGTGATTTATTTGTTGAATGTTGTATTCTAGTAGCATATCTAATAGCTTTTCAAATTGCCTCTTATCTCTGCACTACTATACTCTCTTTTTTATATGTATAAGTACAACCACAATCTCCTATTCGTTCTTTCCATTCTACGAAAGGAAAGTTGAAGTCTCCAGATAGGAGAATAGTCCAGTCCTTGTGATTTCTACATATATCATCCAATTTTCAATTATTAAGTCAAACTCTTTAGTATTAGGAGGTCTATATATTACTATGTTCATCAATTTTTCAGATTCAAAATTCTACCGCTATTAGTTCACATTTGAGTTACTATATTTCTCATATATTTTTCCTTGTTTTTTTGTCTTTCCCATATATTGCGGTTCCCCCTTGATTCTATTTTTTCTATCTGATCTATAAGTTTGGAACCCTTTTATTTGATCATCATTCCCAGTCTCTTGGGAATACCAGGTTTCACTTATATTCATTATATCTATTTTCTTTTCATTTTTGGGTTAGTTCTTCTAAGTACTCTATTTTTCTTTTTGAGTTACTCGTAACTAAACCCTGCGCATTCATCACTATGATGGTTTTGCGTGTTTTCTCCTTCATTTAATACTGATAGTAATAAGGATTTCCCATGCTCTTTCCTGTTCTGGTATGTTGTTCTTTTTTTCATTTCCAGAAATTCTGACATTAAAAAAAATCCAACTTTTCCATAATATTTGATCTTCCTTCATCATAATTATTCATTTGTGTCTGAATCTGCAATTTTCTCCGTTTCTGCAATATCCTCTTGCATAATAAATACAGTTATTATCTCTTGAGTAGAATTTCGGGAGCTGATGGCTTTGAAATTCTTTGCTGACACCTCCTGCATATCTTCATTGGTTGGCTTTGCTTTTTCTCTTTTTACCTGATATTCTTGATTTCTATCTTTATTTGTTTCTTTCTTATTTTGGATTTTATTACTTGGTTGGTTATTTATTTTTTTGACTTCATGATTCATGGCTACAGGGGCACATATTTGCATTTTTTGTCGAACTTACATCCTCCTTTTCTTTTAGGTTTTTTACATATTTTGGATGCAGATCTCTGCAATAATCCCCATATCCATCTAAGTATGCACATTACCATATATTTCATAGTTTTGACATATCTTAGGATGTTTGTAGTAACATCTTTCTCCAAATCTGCAATTCCCTCTTTTCAAAAGGTTGCAGATTTTTGTCTTTTTGTCTTTCTTTCTATTTTTCCTCTTTCCCGTCATTGTATAGATCTGGGTAGAGCCTCTTCGGGATTTGCTTTTCTGTTGTCATATCGTAATTTATTTCTTCGTAGGTATGCTGCTTTATTGCCTCATATGTAGTATCAATGAGTATCTCTGCATCCATACTTTATCTTGTTCTTTGTTTGTTTTCCTTATTTTTTTCTGTCATTTCATTTTTGTTTACTTCTCTTCCGTTTCCTCTTCTTCTGTTCTTCTTCTTCCTCTTCTCTTCTTCTTCATCCTCAACTATTTGTACATTCAATCTTGATTTAATAACATTGTCTATCCATGATAGACATGTTGAACAAAAATTCTTGTATCTTTTCTCAAAATCTTGTATTACCTCAGCACACTGTGGATGGGTCGGAATGTTGCATGCAGCACATTTTCTGATTAGGTTTTGTGGATTGACTATGCTATACCAAACCTTACACAGTTTGCATGCTTTTGGCATTCTTTTTCCTAATGCATCAATTAGTATATTCACAAGATTCACCTTATTCATTTTCTTTGTCGGAATATGTTGGTTTATGTATATTTTCTTTATGAGTCTCTTGACCACTTGGATTTTATTTGGAACTTCTTCAATTATTTTCAAGATGTTTTCATTATTTAGATTGTTCAGTTTGAAGGATTATATCCTCTAATATATCTAGAATGCTTTTTGTATCTTTTTTGGTTAGGACTGTTGCTGATTTCATTAGATGAGAAATGCCAGTTCCCTTCCTGCTACCATCCATCGTATTGCGAATCTGCTAGACACGCCAAATTACGCCACCTTTTCCCGCAGTTGGAACTTACTGCCATCTTGTTCTGATTTATAGTATTACACTTGATACTAACTTAGAAGACGCTTTATCCTACTATTTTCACACTAATCTTATCACCGAAGAGTTCACGAACACTTCTAGATATTTCTCAAATTCTAGTCGTATGTTAAACTTGTGATATCTGTTGATTATTGTGACTTCACAGCGGGTACGTCTCACCAAGCAAGATGGCTACTAGAGAGAGAGAGAGAGAGAGAGAGAGAGAGAGAGAGGAGAGAGAGAGAAACAATAACAACATACAGACAGAGAAAAACAGCTCAACAAGACCATCAGGCAATGAACAATTGTGTGGATGACGTTTTGGGAGTTTAACGGTGGTACAGTCAATTTGATAATAATAGATTCCAGTATTGTTAAGTCGTTTTCTTTTTGTACCTGTCCTACTATTGAAAAATCCTTATTGTCTATATAGAGGTTTTACATATTTTTGAATTGATTTTGGATATTAGATTGTTTTCAGGGTTAGACAATCTAACTCCCAGTTCTGAAAGCTGACACCTCCCCTTATGAGCATCCAATGAGCAACTCGCAACCAGCCTCTTATTTGTACATCCGAACATAGATCCCCTGACCTACATCTGGGGCACTTGGTACTTATTATATTAACGTTTTGGATGTAAACAAAGGACACTGAGCTTGTCTTTCGAACCTTGAAGAGTGAGCCAAACTGTTCGGGGATTCTTCACGGAATGAGTTTCAGGTTGAGGGCCGGTAATTCCTTTTGAATGATCGTTAGAAATTTCTTCCTGAAACGTGTCATCTTGTATGTAGGGGAACGCCGCGTACAAATTCATTTTAGGGACAGTGTGATATTAGAGGAGGTGGGCGTCATCTTCTTATTCAACAAGTTAATTTTTTAAACTGTCTGAAGAATAGTTTTGATGGCAAACCATTTTGTTCCTGAAATAGTTTTTGAAAGAGTTTGTTTATTTTTTCTTCATGAAAGGTTCAGCCGAAAAAATTAGATGACAGAGTAAAAGCCCTGTGGAAGAGGGTAGAAACAGCGTTTAATTTAAAATTGAAATAACACGAGCTATAAAAATTCATCCCTAATAAACCCGTAAATGTGCCTTTACGATATATACCCGTGGGGAATCCTACCGAGTTCTTGGAAACAAAAACATCCAAAAATGGGAGTTTACCATTAGATTCTTTTTCTAGCGTAAATTTTATGTTGGGGTGTTGGGTATGGACGTTGAATCCTTGTTCACCAACGTCCCTGTGGGGGAAACCATTCAGATTATTTAAATAAGCTTTTTCCTGATGACGATGCTTTATTTCATAATTTCAGCAAGGATCTTTTTAAACAGTTTTAAGAGCTGGCCGTGCTGGACACAGCCTTCATTTTCAATGGAGTTCTGTACAAACAGGTGGAGGGAATGGCATGGGAAGTCCTTTGGGACCTACGTTCGCAAACATTTTTATGAACTCTCTGGAAGAGCACATAATGGATACCTGCCCCTTATCCTTCCTCCCTTTATTTTATAAACGGTATGTTGATGACACGTTTGTCCTATTTAAACAAGAT
>NC_087209.1:13182455-13197455 GCF_015104395.2 Macrobrachium nipponense | reverse complement strand
AATTTAGGTTCACAATTCCTAACTACAGCTATTGCAATCGTAAATTCACGTTGCAGGTCATCCTTCAGAAACCGCGGCTCAAAGCAGTAAGATGTTGTAGAATCATATTCGAAAAGTTATGTCTGGAAGATGAAAGTAAGGAGGAATTCTTGAATTCTTGAGTAACTCCGGATTAAATTATTTGTTTTATTTTCGTTTAGTTCAGGGAAACTGAAATGTTGCAAGTCTAGATAAAGGTAACGGGGAAAAAAATGAGCGAAATACCAGGTAAGGTAACAGATTAAGTCTTGTAAAGTTGAAGCAGTTTTATTCAAGAGATTGATCAAAGAAACCCTTAGATATGACGTCAGAGGGAAGAAAGAAAGAGGAAAAATACTGTTTGAATATGATAGCTTCAACAAACTTCTGAGAGAGTTCCTTAACCTTTAGAATAAATACCTGCAACTTTAGCAGGGGATGCTGACAGGTTACACACCTTGTGGAAAGGTGACCAATGGGTCTCACGCTGTCGTTTAGCCGTAACCTCACAACAGGATACAGGTTTTCCTGTATCCTGAAGCATTTCCTACGAGTAATGCTATATATCTTCGGTACTATATAAATCTTTAAATAACATATCTTTAAAGCAGTTTCTGCCTTTCTTTAGAAGCATCTCTCTCTCTCTCTCTCTCTCTCTCTCTCTCTCTCTCTGTGAATGATCCATTTCCTCCCCCTTCTCCCACTCGTAACTGCGAATTCCGCTTCAAAGTTATAACATCTATTCTCCGAAATTATCAAAGCAACTTCGAATGATATCTGGAAACTTCAGATCCTGCATCTAGGAAGGTAGTACTTGTATTATTAAAATGTTACAGTTCTCTCTCTCTCTCTCTCTCTCTCTCTCTCTCTCTCTCTCTCTCTCCTTCTAGATTTTATATATATATATATATAATATATATATATATATATATATATTATATATATATATATACATACATACATACATATATAGATATAATATATATATATATAATATATATATATATATATATATATTTATATATAAACACATAATGTATGTATGTACTTATGTATGCATACGTGGGAGTGGATGTGTTTGTGTGTGTATTGTGTGTGTGTATGGCTTAAATATCCCTGCACATGACAAAATTTTATATGTACATGTTTGTATATGTTGAATAATAGCTGTAACGTTTTCCTAGATTGGCAAACCTCTATTTGGTCGTTTTCGTGTTACTTGGAAAAAGATATCCTTGAATTTGCAGGTGAACTATTTTCATCTTCGAAAAGGATAGTTCAGGTGGTATTCTTTTTATAATGGTGCTTCTAACGAGGAATTCTGGTCGTTTCTATAGAAAGAAAGCAGCTCGGGGCCGATTTTTCCCAAAGGTTTCTTAACTTGCGAAGGTCACCCGATGTATATATTGTGTATGTCACTTCTTATCAAATTCTGTAATTAGAAGTAATGAAAGTTGCAAGGTTCAGATCCATTACCATTCCCTTTATCTTACATTTAATGTGGTTTGCTGATTTTGTCAAAATTTTCATGCTTTTGTCTTTTATCATGACTGGTTAATTCTTATTGTTTCTTTGAGCGTAATATGCAATCTCATTAGATGCAAGTTTGGAAGGGAAATATTTTGAACTTGATCTGTGCGTAAATGATCCTAAAGTTTGGAAAACAGTCTTTAGCCAGACTGATATGTCATCCCATATGGAGATGTTCAAGTGTCTGCGTGGGGTTTTGCATTGCAAGACTTCCAGGAATCTTGAGCTCAATCTGTCGATTTTTACCTGGAAGAATTTTCTTATGATTTATCATAACTTTTGCCCCTGGTTTCGGGGGAAATTGTTATCAGTCGAGGAACTTCTAAAGATTAGCCGGAAATGGCGGAACTCTTAGAACACATCAGAGAGATGAGAAGTGGTACAGGTTCGACGAGAGAGAGAGAGAGAGAGAGAGAGAGAGAGAGAGAGAGAGAGAGAGAGAGAGAGAGAGAGAGTTGAGGAATACATTTTTGTAAACTAGCAAAGACAAATTGCATCGCCTGAAGGCCATATATGTCCTTACATAACTCTTTTGTAACTCGTTCCCTTCCAGGCCAAGATATATTTTGTGTTAATTCAATTTCACATCATTCTGTTTAAAGAAGTAAGTCTTTCAATACCTTTTTTATTACAATGGAAAAGTGCAAATGTACATTATGTCATTTGGCAAAATAAAACCCCGTCCCGTCCCTCCCCTTCCCTATTCGTCTTTTTTTTTTTTTTTTTTTTTTTTTTTGCTTTCCGGACTTAGGATAGATGCACACTTGTATTCCTTGTGTTCTTAGTCCCTTCATTTGAACGAGACAACAAGATCTCTCTTATTGAATTTAACTCTGATCTGATAGATATCAAGTTTGTATGTTGTTTCACTAACAGTAAGATAATGCATCAAATCATTTTTTCTCTCCATATAATTTATAAATCTGTGAGGAGAAAATTGTAATTTTGTGTGACATCCCATGCTGCCCTGGCCAATGCTTCAATGCCCAATGCTGCCCTGGCCAATGCTCCCTTGTCCTATGGTCTTGCCCAATGTAATCCTTTCTCCAATGCTCCACTACCCCATGCTCCTATGTTCCATGCCCCCTTGCCCAATGTTCCCCTGCCCCGTGCTCCCCTACCCAGTGCTCCCTTGCCCAACGCTCCCCAGAAAGGCTTTTTATGTACGTTAATTCTTTGTCCCGATTTATTTCCAAGCACCGTGACGTTACCGTTAACTGAATATCGGAAACTTTTTTTTTTAGTAATTCTTTCAATTCCGATGTTGATTAACGATAAACCCCACGAACAGACACATAAACACACCTTACTCCTTTTAATTAAACACTAAAATGGCATTTTCCAATTCAGCTTTCCTTCCACCCCAAACCCCAAAAATAAAAAGTATTATTGCCCCCGTGCTCCCCTACTCAGTGCTCCCCCGTTCCCTGGTCCCCTGCCCCGTGCCCCCTATTCCATGTTCCTCGGTCCCATGGTCCCCTGTCCAATGTTCCCCTGTCCCTCGTAGGGACTCTGACAACTCATGTTGGATCCCTTCTCAGCAATATACCTCTCAGGGGCAAAAACGGCCGCATCAAACCGTCATGGCGGGAGAGTTTCCTTTTCGTGAGTTCGGGCGGATTTTGCTTTTTCTTCCTGGTTTGGCCTTCCGATGATCTCTCTCTCTCTCTCTCTTATCTCTCTCTCTCTCTCTCTCTCCTCCTCCGCCGCGGAACACGAAGGGCCTTCTCTGAATGACTAGAGGTGAAGAATCACAATTGTGACATCTTGTTCTAGAGTGCTGTCTACATCCAAAACAGTTCTTCGTTGGACGAGTGGGTTACGTGCTCGCCTACCGATTTGGTAGTTCACAGTTCGACTCCCCACTATGCGCCCATGGAACCAGAGGAATTTATTTCTGGTGAATAGAAATTAATTTCTCGTTATAGTGTGGTTCGGATCCCACAAAAAGCTGTAGGATTAGTTGCTAGGTAACCAATCAACCAATTGATTCCTAGCCGTGTAAAAATATCTCATCCTTTGGGCAAGCTCTAGGAGAGCTGGTAATCAGCTCAGTGGTCTTGACGGTTAAACTAAGATATACTTTTTTTTTAACGTACAAAACGCTGATGTTCCAGAAATATAGACATTTCCTTTGCAGCCACATATTCTTGGGAACTCTTCCGCTATTTCTAGGGACTTGTTAGTTCAACGAAGCTTCCTTTCCATTGTTATCGACACTTTTTTTTTAGTCATGCCAAAGGGAATATTGCATTAATAAGCTTCTTACCTTAAGCTGATTATTTCACAAGGAAATAAGCTGCATGATTTTACTGAGCGGCTTTTTTTTTTATTTTCCTTTTGCTGCTAAATTATATATCAGTCGCAAAAAAGAATCTAGAATTCATCGACGGTTAATATTGATCGATAATGCCTACCTTTACTAAGATTTATTATAGTTTATTATGACATGGTATATTTCATCACAGATAGAGAATTGCCTTTCGGGAAATACCTTCACGTGATCCCACAAATTAATAATTTGTTGTTTTCTACAAAAATGGTCAAGGAAAAGGAGACATTCAGTGATTAACCTTCAGCATTTCAGAGTTACAGCTCATCAGAGGAAAGATCTTTCTGGTATAAGATCACACCAATGGAATCTTCTGTTCCCACGGGGAAGAATCGTGATTTGCCTTAGGATAAATGCAGGTACATACAAGGTTTAAAGCACCTCAGTGGCGTGATCAGTATGGTCTTGGTCTGCCACCTCGGTGGCCGCGAGTTCAATTCTCGGGCATTCCATTGAGAGGTTAGAGATGTGTATTTCTGGTGATAGAAGTTCACTCTCGTCCGGGTTCGGAAGTCACGTAAAGCCGTTGGTCCCGTTGCTGAATCACCACTGGTTCCATGCAACGTAAAAACAACATACAAACAAGTATACAAGGTTTACGTGATTCCAGTTCATACCTAAACCTGTAAAAATGTTAGAATGGAACTTGTCTGTCGAAAGATATAAATATACCCGATATTTCCCCTAAGCATAGACAAGGCCGTGGTATTGATACTTACAGGTTCTGAAATAGGTTTCGATTAAAGAAGCTTTGCGGAAAAGGGGCTTACTCTCTCTCTCTCTCTCTCTCTCTCTCTCTCTCTCTCTCTCTCTCTCTCTCTCTCTCTCTCTCTCTCTCAAATGGTTCTGTTGCGAGAGCATTTGAGCGTGGTAGATGGAGCTCCCGTATCAGTTTACAGGTCGTTTTTTCATGTTTTCTTCACGGCCATTGCGCCTCGAATTTGACTTTCAAAATACGCGACGGTTCTTGAATAGGACGCTAATTCTTTCTTCTTCTTCTTCTTCTTCTTCTTCTTCTTCTTCTTCAGAGTTTGGAACTTTTCTTCCTCCACTTTCTGGCTCAGAGTTATTCTTAGTCAGGGTCACTGTTATTTATCATTCCTTAGTCAGGGTCGCAGTTTTATATCAGTCTTCTCCAAATGATTATAACGCTCACTGAACTGCTCATTTCATAATTTTGTATATATGTATACATGTATATGTATATGTGTATATACATATACATACATATAAATATATACATATACATATATATATATATATATATATATATATATATATATATATATATATTAAATATACATATATACACATATATATATATATATATATATATATATATATATATATATATATATATATATATATATCATTCGAGCTACAAATGTCCTTTAATATCTAATTCGCTCTACCTCGAAATTGTATATTTTCATATATGTACCGAAGGGAACTTTTTAGTTGATAATAATTTCGTCCCCTCATGCGATCGAAACCACCGTCCAGTGGACGGGAACGAAAAAAGGACGGCCTAGTGACGTTATCAAGTCGGCCAACAGAGAGTCTATGACTCTATAAGTTTATAATCGATTTCTGGCCTTACAAATTCACCCCGTCGAACTCGGTGTTTTCGTAGTTAGAATCGATATGAAAACCCCCAAACCCCCTCTACCATGTTAGCCTATTCGAACGTTTGATCAACGTAGCCTTGTAATGAATAATTATCACACCACCGTGATTCATATAGATCATTCGAGCTACAAATGTCCTTTAATATCTAATTCGCTCTACCTCGGAATCCATATATGAATTCCGAGGTAGAGCGAATTAAATATTAAAGGACATTTGTAGCTCGAATGATCTATATGAATCACGGTGATGTGATAATTATTCATATATATATATATATATATATATATATATATATATATATATATATATATATATATATATATATATATATATATATATATATATATATATATATATATATATATATATCAATCATTCATATATATATATATATATAATATATATATATATATATATATACATACATTATATATATATATATATATATATATATATATATATATATATATATATATAATATATATATATATACGCACACATACAATCAAAAGAATTTCCTTTGACAATTGTTTCCGAAACACCTTCTTTACCGAAGTTGCTTTTGAGGGAACAAAGGAAAAAGCGAGACATCATTAGGTGAGGAGAACATTGGCAATTTTCATTGTGGAATTCGGTGCGGACGTGGTTCCTGTGGATTTTTCTGTCCGGCGATTTAAGGGAGGCCCCGAGAGAGAGAGAGAGAGAGAGAGAGAGAGAGAGAGAGAGAGAGAGAGAGAGAGAGAGAGAGTATGTCAGGCTTTCTCTCATTATTATTTGAGGAAGATGTTTCTCGTTGAAGAATTTTATGGTGTTTTATCTACCATTTACTATAGATATTTGATTTGTTTTATGACAAATGCGTAATACTTTATATCTTTAATTTATCAAAAATTTCTTGAGATATTTAGTTTGCGCCTGAAAGCTTAGGGGTTTGCCTGAGAGAGAGAGAGAGAGAGAGAGAGAGAGAGAGAGAGAGAGAAGAGAGAGAGAGAGAGAGAGGCTTGGGGGAGGGGGTTTTTAATTAGTGACTTCCGTTGATAAAAGCGTACAGCAATATTATTACCACAAGTATTTAAAAAAGAAAATAGAACTTTCGAAAAGCATAATAATTGACAGACAACCAGACAATAAAATCAGAGAAAATTTAATTTCTTTTATATACTCTTTGTGAAGCTTTTGACAAACACAGACTTAAACAAACCAATATAGAAGGAAAAGGCAGCATGTCATTGGATTTCAAAGCTTGTATTGATAAGGGCAATAGAAATACGAACGCGGGCTTCTTTTTAGTACGCCATGATATTGTAGGTAGCTAAGATGTCCATTTAAACATGCAGAATGTAAAGGTAATTTTTCCTTGTCAGCAATTAGGTTCACTTTCTGCTCTCAAACAGGATATTAGTGTCAAACCTTAAGCCAGAACAGAAACTCGTAGGAAATCCCCAAAGGGTTTCCTTTACCTTGTTTTGCCATTAGTCAGACATTTACAAACTACAATCTATAGATCTCCCATCGATATCTGATTATGAATTATTTAAAGGATTCTATTTTGAGATTCCCCCTGAGTTCCCTATCTAGATAGGGGCGAAGGGTAATGGTAGCATTAAGGGACACTGATGTTGTCTTTTCGATTTAGTGAAGGGAGCAGACGTCATCTGAGTCTTTTTCCTTAACAAGAAGTTACTTCCTAGTAAGGGTTAGGGACGAGGAAAGCAAGGTCCCTTTTTTTTTAAATATAGAGAAATAAGGGTAATAAAATTTGCTGAAAATAACGAAGATCAGTATCATCTGCATGTTGAGAGAAGAGAGAGAGAGAGAGAGAGAGAGAGAGAGAGAGAGAGAGAGACCTTCCAAATTGTGTCTCATGGGAATCAACAGAATATCAGAGAGAGAGAGAGAGAGAGAAACCTGCTAAGTTATCTGATTGGAATTAACAGAATACCAAAGAGAAAGAAAGAGAGAGAGAAACCTGCTAAGTTATCAGATTGTGACTAAAAGAAGAATATCAAAGAGAGGAGACGAGAGAGAGAGAGAGAGAAAGAGAGAAGGGGGGAGAAACCTGCTAAATTATCTGATTGTGATTAAAAGAATATCCAGGAGAAGAGGAGAAAGAGAGAGAGAGAGAGAGAGAGAGAGAGAGAGAGAGAGATCTGCTAAGTTGTCTAATTGGAATGAAAAGTATATTAGAGAGAGATAGATCATATGAGAAGGATTTAATTCTCCATTTCAAATAATAACTGTAGATATGAACTTCTCAGTACTGCTCCTTTCTCATTCATACCGATTCCATCCGATTTCTGGAAAAAAAATCGCAGTCACCGACGGCGCTTGCAATGTCGCCCTTTGCCCAAAAAATTGATTTTCGTTGCTGCAGATTGCAAACGGGGTTTTTTTCACGTCAGAAATAGAAAACGGCGTTTGATCTCGATCTTCACGGAAGGGTGTTACATTTTTAGTGGTGTTTTTATTGACATTTGTATATGAAGGGAATGTTGCATCGCGAGCAAGGAAATATTTGGTAGCGTAGGTCGGGAGAGATTTTTCCCTCGTGTAGGGAATATTCAATGTGTTTGTATACATATTGTTCTATTAAAATTATATCTTTCCTTATTCCAGATTGGTTTAACTGCCGGTAAATAATAATTAAATATAGTAGTAATAAAGTGTTAGGATTTTTCAATGAGGTTGAATACATATTTTCTGTTATCATTATATTCATCTTTCCTTATTCCAGAAGGGTTTAACTGTCAGCAAATCTCAAGATATGATAGTTGAATATAGTAGTAATAAAGATTTAGATAAATTCGGAGTCAGTGTCACTTTCTGAGCAGTGTTTATTCAGATTATGACTAATAAGTAACAGTTCTCGTTGATAAAGAAACTATATTATAAAGTATCTCGATCAATTTATATATTTTAATGTTTTAGAGGTAATTAATGTATAAAAATTCTTATTTAAATAATATTTTAGCACACTATCTCCATATCCTTGTGTAAATACCTGTAGACTATCTCCATATCCTTGTGTAAATACCTATATTCTCTTTCCACTGACATTTCAATTCCAGGAATTCTCTGGTGTTCAGCATTTGGGGGTTACATCGTTTAAAACGAGTTTTGCCTTAATCTGGCGCTAATGCCTCTCCATTTTCCAGTAAGACAGAGATCTAGAATTTCATGGGTTTGGACCTCCCTCCTCGTTTTATCATTTTCCTTCCTTAGTTACTGTTCTTGGGAATTCAGTGCCGTTATGAAACTAAATTGCATGAAAATATAGAATAGTTTTACTATCTTCCCTTCAATGATTTGTACGTCTGACCCTGAGTATATATGAAGTACCCTTTTCTTTATGGCCCCAAAGTTGTCTAGAATATAAACTGTGGAGAAATTCCAGGCAGAACGATCGCCAGTCGCGAAAGAGCGAGGCGAGCAGTAAATTTCGAAATAGACTGGAAACGTCAGCAGGCAGAGCGGCGTCATAAAACGAAAAAGGAAGTTCACATCATTTTTCGAATGTTGACACAAAGGTGGAGGAAAAGAAAAGAAAAAAGAAAAGATAACGAAGGGGGAGAAGTGAGATAAACTTTTAGGTTTCACACAGTAATCCATCCAGTGACAAACAATGGAGCCCCGCCGAATTTTGGGGAAGAGCGGCAGTATATGAATAACTGACTGTTCCAGGGACGAGAAGAAAAATTAGGCCTTCGAATTTAGTTACAAAAGAGTAAATTGGCGCTCGAGGGTTACAGCATACAGGCTCAACAGGGGCAGGGGCGATCCTCTTTTGTTGCCCAGTTCGACCCCATTAGGCCCAATTAGACAGCTTTATCCTCAAATGGGACGCTCATGCGTTAGCCTCATTGTCCGAGGCTGTGTTTACTATAAAACGCAAATTCTGGGTTTTTCTAACATGGCTTTCTTTGGTATCGGTATATTTCATTTCCAATATACATGAGGTAACGCATTTTAGTGACTTTTGCTAACCCTTGCTCTGGTTTCCAAAAGGAAGTCATTCAGACTAAATAAGTCCTAAATCCTTCCCATGATGCTAAGGATACACCCACACTGCAATTAAACATATAAACACACGTCAGCAAACTTATCCCACACACATCACAGACTGATAGGCCTAACCAGTGCTCAGTACATGATTATCCAACACTAACCAAAGGTTCGTTCTCCACTTATGGTCGTTAACTTGTTTTCCACTTGTATGTGATAATTATGGGATATGTTGCTAGAATGTATGTTTATGACTTGTTATACTGTAGTGTGAACATAACCTATGACCCGTCTGGGGCTGTGTTACGTTTTTAAAGGCAACAAAAGGGTGAAGCCAAGTTAGGAATCAATATCATTAGTGTTTCGTAAATCAGTTGTAACAAAATATATTCTTAGAAATATTAAAAATATACAAGTGAAAAGACTACTTAACGCTTTCCGTGAATAGATGCAAAATTGAAATCAGAGAGAGAGAGAGAGAGAGAGAGAGAGAGAGAGAGAGAGAGAGAGAGAGAGAGATTTGGGAGCACTCCGTGTAGTAGGCAGCCTCATTACCAGTGAACCCATCAACCATTACCGTAAGTAACCAGTTACCTATAACCGTAAAATGCCCTGCCATGCCATTTCAGTCGCTACAACACCAACTCCTAAGGACCATTTTAATACCCACCCTCCCGTCGCCAGTTTTGTTTCAGCTATGGGACTTAACTGAGAAAATTCTCACGACCAAAATGCCCCTATTAAGAAAGGAAGCTGAGAGAGCGACCCACTGAAGTCTTTGAAGCTGAGAAAACGAGCCATTGAAGCCTGAGGAAGCTCTGTTGCATAAGTAATGTATAGGAGCTAAGTGATCTCAGAGATGTGGAGTATTTCTAATGAATCTGCTGGGAAATACAGAGAGAGAGAGAGAGAGAGAGAGAGAGAGAGAGAGAGAGATAGAGAGAGAGAGAGAGAGCTGTTAAGCCTTCCAGAAAGGAGTACGGATTAAGACATGGATGAAATATGACTTAGACAAAGAGAGAAAGAAGAAAAAGAGTATTGTTTCTGAAAGAAGTATACATAACCCGGGATAGAAGATGCCTAAGACAAAGAGGGAGTGAAAAAGTGAGAGGGAAATGTGAAGTGTTTCAGATTAACGTATGCTTAAAACAAAGAAAGAGTCAGAAACATCAAGTATTTTCGCTTGAATGAGCTTAAGACCAAGAACGTCAATAGCTTTCTCAGGGGAGAAAAAAACCTGGAGTCAGCTTTTCCTTTCCACCCCCACAACTCCCCCCACACAAAATCGACCTTCAATCTTTCGAGCCTTCCAAGAAGAGATGTCATGAGCCAGAGGTAATTAAGAAACTGCTTTCTGAAATCTCTCTCTCTCACTGTCTAAGGCATACCTTAATAATCTCTTTTTCTCTCTCTCTTTCTCTCTCTGTCTAAGGCATACCTTAATAATCTCTTTTTCTCTCTCTCTTTCTCTCTCTGTCTAAGGCATACCTTAATAATCTCTCTCTCTCTCTCTCTCTCTCTCTCTCTCTCTCTCTCTCTCTCTCTCTGCTGTATTTCCTGCATCCTTCAACCAAAATAAGTAAAGGAGGCCGATGCAATCCTCAGAGGGTGAGGAGTAGAGTTCCTAGTGGTGTGATCCCAAGAATTAAATTAAATTATTTCCAGTCGAGGTCCCTTGAAATCAAAGACGGGAGGGGGTTGGGTGTGGGGGCAGTAGTTGGGAAGGGAGGGGGGGAAGTGGAGGGGACTTTTCAGTGGCCGCCAGTGAACAGAGACGAACACTGATGAAAGACTGAGCTCAGTTTCTTTGGTTTCTTTGCATTATCTTGATTACTCTTTTATTAAAAGAGTTCATTCAGTTACTTGTGAATATATTGTGCAGGTCATTGAGTGACCTCTTCTTTTGTTTTTACGGCATCGGAGTGGACTGGTATCGTCATATATATATATATATATATATATATATATATATATATATATATATATATATATATATATATATATATATATATATATATATATAAGATATATATATATATATATGTATGTAATATTATTTATATAACTAGAAACATATATATTATAAATATATGTAAGTAATTATATATATTATATTCGCATCCGTGCATATTCTCCAAAGGAAGGTGACTAGGAGGTACAAATATTATCTTGACTCGTACCATTTTCCCTTCTCGATGCAGCTTCACGGCCGACTAACTACCAGGTACTGAATTCACGGTTTAGCTTACAGAAGCAATGTACCGTAATGGAAGGCACCTGGATCACCCAATCTTCCCGGAAATCCGACTTGGCTCTGTTTATGTTTGTTTGAGTAAATTGCATCAAACTTTTTAGACATTTGTATCTTTAGTTATACCCTTGCCCTGCCAAAGAAATACAATTGTTTTATCATAGTCTCTTACTTCTTTTGTTTTCATAGTTCAAGTCGTATATCTCCAAGGCGTCACACCTCCCAAGTGCCCTTTCGTCTGAAGGTAATGACACTTCCTACTGGGTGGGAGTGACGATCTGTCAAGAGAATTTCGATTCTACTTTGGAATCCATGATCCCAAAATTTTAGTTAGCAAATGACATCTCTGGGATGTATTACATTGCGTGCATATTATAAGATTTATTGAGGTGTAGTATATTTGTTGAAATATCAAAGAAAATACAAGAGGGAAGGCATCGATGGTATGGAGACCTGTTACGAAGAGAGGAACATCATGTTGGAAGACATACGATGGAAATGGAAGTGCGGGGTAGAAGGAAGAAGGGAAGACCAAGAAAGAGATGGCGTGATTGTGTAGGGGAAGATATGTTATGGAAAGGTATTAACGAGAACGATGCACAGGACAGAAAGCGATGGAGACGAATCATTCCCAACGGCGACCCCATATAAAAATGGGTTAAAGCTAGGACGAAGAAGAAGTATATTAGTTATAACGCAAGCACATTTTAGGATAATTCTCATATCTATAAGAAATGTCCCTTTGGTCTTCCCTCGAGTTGACATCCTCGTCTGGAACTCAGACATTTTTTTTTTCTTTTTGAAAAAGAGTTTCGAAATGGCCAAGGGTCTCCCAACTCAAATAAATCTCGAGGTTTTGTGATGACTTTCTCCGAGAACTTTTTTCGAAGACTTTCTTCCAGCCGATTTGTGGAAGGCAGCAGCGTCCTCCGCTGACGGTGCTAAAGTCAGTGATGATGAATGACCCTGGTTTCTTTCTTGGGTACCTCCTCCTGACCCCCGTCCTCTTTCCGTTTCTGCTTTCAAAGCACTGTGTTTTTTTCCCCCTTTTTTTCCCCTCAGTTTTTGGTCTCGTCCCACGCGGACTTTTATCGCTGGCCAAGCTTAATATAATGCTATTGTCTCTTTTTATTCTTCTTTGTGTTGTTTTTAGACACCGAAAAAAATATATTAGTCGTTTTAGTATTACTATATTTATTACTATGTTTTATACTCTTATGCCTACAGGCATAAGACACGCATCTAAACACACAGATGCACACCTATATATATATATATATATATATATATATATATATATATATATATATATATATATATATATATATATATATATATATAGATAGATAGATAGATAGATCAGTAGATAGATAGATAGATAGATAGATAGATAGATAGATAGATAGATAGATAGATATAATATATGTGTGTGTATATACATACCATATATATACTATAGTATATATATATATATATATATATATATATATATTATTATATATACCATGTATATATATATATATATACTATATATATATATATATATATATATATATAGAGAGAGAGAGAGAGAGAGAGAGAGAGAATAGAAGAGAGAGAGAGAGAGAGAGAGAGGAGAGAGAGAGAAGAGTATGTATAAGCAAATGTTTATTTGTAAATACACGTATACATGTGTCTAAGCAGCTGAGTAGTGAATAAGTATTTTTTTATCATCCCATTGGATGTGCTTTTCTATTGGTGAGTTTTACTTTTTTTTTATACATTTAGATGTCTGTTCTTAAGCGTAAAGATATAATAAAAAATTTATATCTTGAAAAGACTAATTACCCACCTTTATATCAAATTATTATCGTTAGATATAAATGGTTGTGAAACTATTGATATTGCTGTGTATTGTTATTATTTTATGTCCATTAAACTTTCCACCTCGTAACTCAAGTAAACGAAGCCAACAGATATCTAGCTGTTCACATAGTGTACACCTTCGTAAAAAAAAAAAAAAAAAAAAAAAAAAACAAAAAAAAAAAAAAAAAAAAAAAAAAAAAAGCGATTTTGTGGTGAAATCAATCCAAATTTTAGCCTTTTTAAAAAATTTGTATGCGTTGCTTATGGCTAAAGTCGTTCAACCTGCTCTTGAGAAAAATTAGGACAAATTAGCAGAAGTTCTCATTCTTGAATAATTTAACTGAACTATTTATATTTATAATTTACCTAAACTCTAGGCCACAGGCCACCCGTCTCTCGTGATGTAAACCTATAAGGTTCAGACTACAAGGTATGAAACACGCCTGTGTTTGCTTAAGAATAATCAGGGCAAACTTGTAAAGTGAATTCAAATATTATTCCGTGTCTGTTGTTCTAGCATCAGTGGATTCACTAATCCAATGTCTGGCATAGAAGCCCATCTCCTTTATTCTTCAGGTAAACAACTCCCTCCGCGCCGTTGTATCAATTTGGTGGTACGGATCGGATAGCAAGTACTGTACACCATAGAGTTTATGTAAGAGATCAGTTTTAAGATTGAAATTGCAATGGTAAGCTTACTTTTATTTTTAGAATGGAGGGAATGAAGACCGCACTCAGGACAAAATCAGTAGGTTATCAGTTCAAGCGTAGCCTTATTTTTTCAAAAATAAAACGGAAAAGTGGTTGGAAGTTTTGCAAAGAAATGACCAGTGGGAATAGAATGACTAAAATATCCGCTGCTTTATTTCCGATTTCTTCTTTCACTGATTCGCTACCTATTTCAGGACACATCTTTCCCTGACACTTCGATTAAGTAATCAGCGCTAGGAATAATAATCCCAAGTTGACGAATGAAGGTCATAACGAGATCAAAGTTCCTCCTAATTCCAATTCGAATTTTCATTGTAGTTGGTCAGGTAATGAGATTGCGTCAAATTTCCTTTGAATTTTGCTTAAGTTTCATCCAACAATTTATTGTCCTTGCTCATGGGATGTGTCACTTGTATTTCATCAGTTGTTATGGCGTCAGTTTACAATCTTAAAAGTCCGTCAGTTTGGAAAATGCCAGATTTTTCCTGGTCTATTCATAGGTCTAATTTTATTTGCATTTATCCCGATAAAGACCTAACTTATTTCAACTTTTATTTCATTACCGTTTTATTCTTGTTTTGATTCTGAAGGGTAATGGATAAGCTGATAACACTGCAAATACTGACTTTATTATTACAATAAAACAAGGGACACACGAAATGCGGGATAATCTATTCCAGCG
>NC_087209.1:13147455-13174955 GCF_015104395.2 Macrobrachium nipponense | reverse complement strand
TTTTTTCAAATTTTTTCCATCAGAAATCTAAACAATTTAAATATTTTCCATATTTTTTCACTAGAATCTAAACAATTTAAATATTTTCATATTTGTCATCAGAATCTAAACAATTTTCATGTTTTCAAATTTTCCATCAGAATCTAAACAATTTAAATATTTTCATGTCTGTCATTCATCAGAATCTAAACAATTTTCATCTTTTCATATTTGTCACCAGAATCTAAACAATATATAGAATTTCCTATTTGTCATCAGAATCTAAAAAAAATTTCGTATTATAATTTTTGTGATCAGAATTGCTTAGTGTTCCTTTACGATCAAGAATACCAATACTGTAAAGGTGTCACGGGTTATCAGTTTTACTATGTTGCTTTAATCAAGCAGAAATAAGACACGTTGCTCATTTCACGTCATGAGGCTTTTCTTACACAAATGGTAATGCATGCAACCGGCCGTGTGCTACCCATTACAAGTTGCATATTGATATAAAACAGTGACATAAAACAAAAGAATTTGCTTAAACCCGTGACGGAAACCTCGCTAATTAGGGTTCATTTTCTCTTATAAGGTGCACAGTCGGATAATTAGTGCCTTTGTGTAAACGGCAGCGCTCATCCTAAGCCAAGCAGTTGAATGTATTCGCAAACGTAATTAGCAGTTTTGAAATACAATAGAGGTAAAAATAGTCTCATTATCGCAAAGAACACTTGCTGCTTTACTTACACCCATGGTCGTTCTTGTGTGTGTGTGTGTGTATATATATATATATATATATATATATATATATATATATATATATATATATATATAGTATTATATATATATATATTCATACAGATATAATACACAAACACACGCGCACGCCACAGACACACATATATTATGTAATATATATATACGTGCTATATATATAGGATATATATATATATATATATATATATCTTTATATATATATATGTTATATATATATTATATTATATATATATATTATATACTATATCAATATTATTATATATATATATATATATATATATATATATATATATATATATAATTACATATATGGTGTGTGTTTGTGTGTCTGTGAGTGCGCGTGTGTTTTGTATTATATCTGTTTGAATATACTATACATATATATACATATATATATATATATATATATATATATATATATATATATATATATATAAGGTGTGTGTGTGTGTGTTTTTTTGTAATTTTTTTTATGTATGTGGAATAGGTTATCGTACAATATGATATTTATAATTTGAAAATGTAATAAGCTGTAGCCTGAGTTTTTGTTGTTGTCATATGTTTTTATTATTAGGTAGGTAAGTTTTCCTTCAGTACCTATTTCCATTGCTTCCTATTTTGTTTTTTTTTAGAATTTTACTGGAATAATTCAGCTCATTGTGCAAATACTGATTCGTAGATACCTTAGGTTAATGCTTCTTCACGCGGAGGTCTAGTCAAGATCATGAAGGTATATTTTACATTTTCTGAGGTGGTTTTGGATATTTTAAAGATGGTTAAAAAAATATTAAGATGGCAAAAGTATTTCATTTTTAAGAAAAAGAAAGGGAATTCTTAAATAAAACCAGTTCCACCGAAAAATGTCAGGAAAAACTGACGAAAATCAACGGGAAGTTTAATGTACGAAAATCATTTTGATGAGACAATAATAACGTATTTTCTTTATTTCAGCTAAGTCTGATTTATTGATATATAATGTATTTTTTTTTCTTTTTAATAATGCCTTTAAAACAGTCTATATTTCAACTGAACTATGAAACTTCTTTCCGATAAGTTTAACAAAACTCAAGCCTTCTACCACAATAGATTTTACCTATAGCCTAATTTAAGCTAAAGAATTTTTCAGTTATGGTTTTATTACTTCCTGTCTTCCTTGAAAGTCAAGATTAAAGTGTTTTTTATGGAATATTAAAATAAAGGAGAGCTTAAAAATATTTTGAGCTCCTCGAAAGGTCCCCTTTTCCTCATTAAAACTCTCTCTCTCCTACAGACACGTTGGAGATGATAATTTTTGTCTCATTAGAGATGTTAATTTTTGTCTCTCGTTCATTACAGATGGACACTTTTTTTTTCTCTCTGTCGCTCATTACTAAATGTTAATTTTTGGTTCAAGTTTGTATAAATGTGGGGAGAAAATTCATCTTCATTTCCCGTCCTTTAAATTATTTTTTAAAAAAGCTCGTACCATTGTCGGCCATTGTTTAAAAAAATTGGAAATTAACGAATCGTCTGTATATAGTATTTTAAGACTGTTAGTATTCACTGACTATTTCTTCGTCTCGCCAAGTTTCGACTGTCTGTCTGGCCACGAAGGGTTTGGGACAGTGTTTCTCAATTGAATCCAAAACTTGCATATTTAGAAGATTTTCAATGCTGAGTTATTATATTTTGTTGACGAAGCATAAAAAATATGATCATTTTTTGCAGTGAATATTGACTCAAATGAAATGACAGTAAAGTGTTGATTACTTATTTAAACTACATTGCATTAAACTATATGCAGCCGTTATTCGATGCTAGTAGCAGAAACTAAGTAATCAGTGTATAGTAGATTCACATCAACTGTGAAGCAATCTGATGCCCAGGCCATTCCTTTACGACGCTCCTAATTGGTTTTTGAGTAAGCCAAACACAGGGGCTGGAACTCTCGAGAGTGACAGAGTTTTCCAGCCCTGTGGATTGGCTTATCAACAGCCAATCAGGAGCGTTTTTAATGGACTGGCCTAGACATCAGATGCACGGTTGATGTGAATCTACTATTGTTCTAGAAAATATGCTCCCTGACTCTGAGGACAGTTTAGAGACATGAGGCCTCTTTTATTTTATGCAGTTTTAAGAAAAAGTTCAAAATAAAACTTTAATATGAAAAGAAAATAGACGTTTGAGCAAATAGAGTAACTTTCGTCTCTTTAATCTAATATTGCCTCACATTTTGGAAAGAGGTCGCAGAAGTTTTGTTCGTCGTCATTTAAGTTTGGAAAGAAGTGAATGACATAATTATGAAAGTTTTCGGCGCAGGAGGAGCCTGCAGTTGTTATAGCAAGATGCTCCGCTAGTGTATGAAGAAAGAAAATTCTATATATATATATTATATAATATATATATATATATATATATATATATATATATATATATTATATGATATATATACAATACATATACATGCAAGCACACATTTACTGTGGGGCAATTGGGTTTGTAATTTGTTGAGAGAGAGAGAGAGAAGAGAGAGAGAGAGAGAGAGAGAGAGAGAGAGAGAGAAATGAATTACACAACTTAGGAGAGGATGTGAAAGCTTCCTCATTAGTGTCTTCCTTCCCATAAGAGAGGGAGATATTAAGTTAAGGACATATTTCGTAGAGAACTGTAGTTAAAGTGATTCATTTAATTTACCTCAAATCCCCCTGCCCCCCCCACCCGCCCCCCACCCTCTCTCTCTCTCTCATCTCATCATCTTCTCTCTCTCTCTCTCTCTCTCTCTCTCTCTCTCTCTATCAGAATTTTTGCCCTATTTCCATTTGCCTTTCTTTTCCGGGGGCATTTTCTTTTGTCTCTTTTTAAAATAACGATGGAAAAATTCTGGAATCCATTTGTCTCCTAAAAAAACCATTTGTCTTCCGTAATGAACTACGTAAGGCCAAGGCTGAGTACTGTGGGGTTCTTTTGCCAGATTATTCTCTCTCGCTCTCTCTCTGATCTCTCTCTCTCCATGTTCTCTCTCTCTCTCCTCTCTCCTCTCCCTCCAAGGCTAAACCCGAGTACTTTTTCGGCTTTCTTTTGCCATCCTCTGTCTCTTTTCCCCTCTCCCTCTCTCTCTCATTCCAGGGGGGACTAGCCAAGTACTTTTCGACTTTTTTTCTGCCAAAAAATCCATGCTCCTCTCTCTCTCTCTCGCTCTCTCTCTCTCTCTCTCTCTCTCTCTCGGCTAGCGAGATACTTTTTGTTTTTTTATTTTGCCAGCTCTCTCTCTCTCTCGTCTCTCTCTCTCTCCCTCATTAGAGGTGCCTCACACTGAGGGACCTGGGGCAACCCGAACAAGATGTAAGTAAGGTAAGGTAAGGTCTCTCTCTCTCTCAAGACTAGCCGAGTACTTTCATTTCCTTTCTTTTGCCTGATTCGTTGCTTTGAAGCTGAATCCAATCGTCTCACAATTTAAAACCAACGACCTATGTTAACGAAGGCACCGACTCTTCCTTTAAAATGTATGATAAGAGTTTATGATCCAGCAGGGATCTCGAAAAGAAACTTTAAATCTCTTTTTCATCCTTTCGTCGTTTCTATGTAAATATGGTTTATGTTTCACGGTAATGATAATTAGTGGTTCAAGAAACTTTCGACAACTTGCAGCCTAATGAGTTTTAAAGCCCCAGTCGAGACTTCAGGTTTAAACTTTGCCGATTTCTTGGGCTTTTTATTTATAGGCAGGAAATTTGGTTAACTTATGGGCGGTCAGTTTTTTTTTTTTTTTTTTTTGCAGCTCTCTGCTCTCTCTCGGGCTCTCTCTCTCTCTGCCTAAATTAAGTGTTATATTGAGGTAATTCTCGTAAAAGAAAAACTAAATCTCTCTCTCTCTCTCTCTCTCTCTCTCTCTCTCTCTCTCTCTCTCTCTCGTATACAGTCTAATTTTCAGTCAACACCTCCATTATCGACATTTTTTACAACGTTTCATATTTTGATCTCTTGAATTAAATATATATTTCTCACCTTTTTCCAGTCTTATTTATGAATCATTAGGTGTAGCAGACACCATTTGGCGTTAAATTTGCATGGGTGGTTTGAGACATTACTGTTATTCAAAGTTTTCATTGCTGATAAGGTCTGTAAATGCATGAGTGGATCGATTTCCAATCACATAATCCAATTTTGACTATTTTAAGTGTTGGTGGAAACCCAGGTGTTTTTTTTTTTTTTTTTTTTTTTTAAGTGCCAGGCCATAATAAGTAAGAAATAGTTCGTCATTTCCTTAAAGGGCCAAAATTTGTAATCAATTTACTGGTTATTTTACATTTCTTTAAATTTAAGTTTATTTTATTTTATTTTTTAATAATTAATTATTATTATTTTTTTTTTGCTGCCAGGTGGTTTATTGACAAGCTGTTGTATTTCATCTAAAACCCATCATTCGTGGGTTACATGACATGTGAGAGGCAAACTTTATTTTGAAACAGGATGACTCCTATACTTCGGAGTTTCATTGGTAAACACGAAACGGCATTTTGTAGCATATGTTTATTCACTTAAGTAGTTGAGCTCTTAAGTGTTATACTGTGAGAGTGATGAAATCTTTAATTACTATATATTAGGGCTTTGCCAGGTTACAAGTATTTCATTGCTATCTATCGTGTGTTTGATTTCCTGAGTTTATCATTATGTATCTCTTCTTCATTGTCAATTATTTAAACCTAGCGTATTATTTTATACGTTTATCTTTAGTTGTATCTGTCTATTGTTTATCGCATTTCAACTTCTCAGATCATCTTATCGGGGTGCCAATCATTTGACTCGCTTCAGACACAAAGAGAAGAGAGAGAGAGAGAGAGAGAGAGAGAGAGAGAGAGAGAGAGAGAGAGAGAGAGAGAGTTTGACCACTATTCTCTATCAATGAACCCAAAACACATACTTAACAATCCTGAGAGAGAGAGAGAGAGGAGAGAGAGAGAGAGAGAGGAGAAATGGGAGTGAACGAGAGCCAGCCAGTAACTAATTTAACCAACCAAAGGGCTCCTCTCAGACGGGATATTGGAACGTCGATTTTCAACTGGAATGTTTCTGGGACTATGCGAAAAGATGCTTCTGTTTTTCTTTCCAGTTTCGTTCCATTTGGTTTTACATTTTCTTTGAGTCTAACCACAGCAGATTAGACATTTTTACTCAAAATGAAGATGTTGGTCTTTAGACCCCTCTTGAGATTATGTCAAGTTTTTATTATTATTATACAGTTTAGTAAGATATCCATTTATATTTGGCAAATGAATTAATCAGAGCCATACCTCTTCTTTTGAACATTTAAATAATCTTATTAATTTAAAAAGAGAATTGTGCTAAGTCATCTTGTTACAAGACGGGACTACAAAGACGTTTAATGTTTTTTTCTTTCTTTCTTTTTTACCAACTTGAATTTTTTTTAATTAGGGCTTTGACAGTAGATTCTGAATCTCAGAAGAAAAATTTGCATAATTATTCCCTAAATATCCGAAAAAATAGTAATACATCAATATTTTTTATAATAATTTCACTTGTCAGAGGAAATACTTATTACCTCTACAAGTCATTGCTCATACTTTGTCCCATTTTCCCATAATTGTGGCGATGTAAACGTATTAAGATGGAATGTTTTAAAAGACATTCATATTCTCTCTCTCTCTCTCTCTCTCTCTCTCTCTCTCTCTGAACAACCCTTTACATTGGTTATGCGCCGATAACATTCCTTTAGAATAATAATTGTTTTTATACCTAAATCAGAATCAGTCCTCTGCGTAATTTGTCTGTTGAATTTATTGTTTCATTCATGAAAAAATAAACTCATAGAATTGCTGTACTGGTTCACAGACACCAGCTTTCAATTCTGACTCTATACGTTGGAGTTTTACTCTCGTACAGCTATCTGGAATTGAACAATACTCTTTAAAGTTTCTGTGACTCGTGAAGAGTTTGACTTGTTATTTTCGTAAAACCAGTTTTTTTCTACATTTTCTTCACAGAGAGAGAGAGAGAGAGAGAGAGAGAGAGAGAGAGAATACATTTATATAGCAACAGCGTATTAGAGACAGATCAAGGGAGATTGAATTTTGTATAACGACGACGTCTTTGAGAGAGAGAGAGAGAGAGAGAGAGAGAGAGAGAGACATTTATATAGCAACAGCGTGTTAGAGAGAGATCAAGGGAGATTGAATATTTGTATAATAACAAAGTCTTTGATAGAGAGAGACAGAGAGAGCGAGAGGAGAGAGGAGAGAGGAGAAGAGAGAGAGAGAGAGAGAGAGAGAGACAGAGAGAGAGATGCAAGCGAACAGATGCCAGCCAGTAACTAATTTCCCAAAGGGTTCCTCTCAGAGAAGAATATTGGAACGACAGATTTTCAACAGGAATGGTTTTTTCTTTTTTTCATCATTCCAATTTTTTCTGTCATTTGTTATTCACACAACACGTGTGATTACTAAGATGGATTTTTATTGCAAAAACCTCTGAGACATCCTAATCCTTGTAACTCCTCCTCCATTCGAAACGACATTCAGATTTTTGTCACAAAAATCTATAGTCATCTTGCGTAAACCTCATCTTGATAATCCTCTGGTTTCCCGCGCCAGAAACGCATCCTATAAATCCTTCTCTTTCCCCTTCCCTCCCCTGCCTCAAATGCAAAAGCATCTGCACCCAGTCTCATCACCCTCAGACCCCCTCCCACCCTCTCCTCCGCCTCTGCATTACTCACCTCCAATAGTTTCCCTGCATTCTTATAGTCTCCCTCTTCTTATGTCTCTCTTTAATCGAAATCTGCCACTGACTCAGAAATCCAAATAAAAGCAGTTAAAAACACCGATTAAGCTCAGTTAAACAAACAAACCCAGTTAAACCCAGTGAATCAGGAAACCCAGTTAAACCCATTAAACAGTGAACTGTAAGTAGTTAAACCAAGGGAACCCCTGTAAACCCAGTGAACTAGGAAACAGTTTTAACCCAGTTAAACCCAGAAAACACTGAGAACTCAGGATACCCAGTGAACTTCGGAAACCCGTTAAACCCCGTACCCGTAAACACTAACTCAGGATACCAGTGAACTTCGGATACTCAGTAATCCCAGTGAAAACCCATAAACACAGTAAACCCAATCGAAATGCCACAACCCAATAACCTAGAAACACAGGAAACCCAGTCAAACCAGGAAGCCCAATAAACCTTAGCGTATTTCATCGAATGGATTACATTTCATTACCCTTTTTTATTCTTCTTTTTTTTTTTTTTTTTTTTGTCTCGTGGAAAGAGACTGCTTTTGTTATTATCTCGTGAACGATTGAAAAAACTTTAGGATTATTTTATTTATTTATTTATTTATTTATTTATTTATTTATTTATTTATTTTTGCATTGTGGCCGTTAGCATACGTAATCCTGCGAGTGAGGGTTGGGGTCAGGATGCTTAAAGGATGAGTCTCTGCGGTATTGTTGTTGTACTCAAAGGAAGACGTAACGTTCACGAGGTGAATATATAGAAAATTCAAATTGGAATCGATGTTCTAGGAGGGTTTGTAACTTTAGTTAAAAAAAAAAAAAAAAAAAAAAAAAAAAATAAAAATAAAAATGTCGCGCTAAAGTAATCAAGTGGAGTAGAATTGAGGTAACTCGGCTATAGTAGGAGCTTATTCTCTCTCTCTCTCTCGCTCATCTCTCTCTCTCTCTCTCTCTCTCTCTGTAGATTCGAACTTTCATTTGTGGAATTGAAGATAGTACAGTTATAGTAAAAGTTTGTTTTTACTAACCATTTCTCTCTCTCTCTCTCTCTCTCTCTCTCTCTCTCTCTCTCTCTCTGTAGATTCGAACTTTCATTTGGTGAAATTGAAGGTAGCTCAGTTATATTAAAATTTTGTTTTTACTAACCATTTCTCTCTCTCTCTCTCTCTCTCTCTCTCTCTCTCTCTCTCTCTCTCTCTCTTCCCCTCCCCAGTCGTTTTAAAACATTTTTGGAGGAACTAAAGGTAGCCACTCAGTTATATTAGAGTGATTCTCTCTCCCTCTCTCTCTCTCTCTCTCTCTCTCTCTCTTTTAAACGTATTAAAGTATTCGTTCTTTAGACTTAAATTAAATCCTTTGTTTGCTTCATTTGCCTCTTAATGTAATAGTAAGGCGCACATATTATTCACTCTTTCATAGTTTTTTTTTTTTTCTTTTTTTTTTCACCCAACACTCCTTCCGTTCATTTGACTGGAATATCTCTCCCGCTGTTTTTGGGTGGAGGGCTATCTAGGGTGCCGCATTTCGTTGTTACGCCTGATGGTGACCATGTAACCATTCTTCACAAATCTTGGGTTGTGACGTAACCTCTCTACTATAGCCATAAACAATTACGGGTTTGAATTTCGTTGCCTAAAGATACACGGAGGCTTTCTAGTATCATCTTTTACTTGTTAGTGCATTTATTTGTTATAGATGAAATGGATCTTGTTGATCTATAGATTTCTGCCGTAGATTAAGTTCCTCGTTGGACGAGTGGTTTACGTGCTCGCCTTACCCATTCGGTAGTCTTGAGTTCGTTCCCTTCTGCTCTGACCAACGCGGAATCAGAGGAATTTATTTCTGGGGGATTAGAAATTAATTTCTCGATATAATGTGGTTCTGATTCCATAATAAGCTTTATGTCCGTTGCTAGGTAACCAATTGGTTCCTGGCCACGGTCAAAATATCCAATTCTTGGGCGGGCCCAGCCCTAGGAGAGCTGTTAATCAGGTCAGTGGTCTGGTTGAATTAAGATATACTTAACTTTCTGCCATAGAGGTAATATTTAGTTCCTGTTTTATGATTGATATTTTTAAAATATAGTTGGGACTTTGCTTTTCCCAATTTTTTTTTTTCTTCTTGTTAAAGCTTCATATACAAGTTCATGGAGTTTTGACTTGTTTCAGAAGAATGTTAGATAATTCTGGAGAGTAAATAATGAAGGATATTACATGATTCGAATCCGAAAACTGTTAAGTTAATCATTTTAGAAGCAAAGAGTTCCTGATAAGACAAAGTCAGTTACTTGGAATAGAGTCATTTGAATAGCATTTTCTAATGACACCTGAGGACATAATTCCCCCTAGCTTCTCGTAATATTTCACGCTGGAAAATCTGGTTAGAAGAGGAAAAGCATTTACGAAATCATTGTTACTGTTTTATTTCTTTTCTTTTTGTTTCGGTATCATATCTTGTCGCATCATTACTGGATCCATTGTTTGGCCGCTTCATTGGTGTTCAAGAGGTCTTGATCTCTGCAAGTAGGTCCCACTTCACATTCACGAAAAATGCGTTGCATTGTTTGTCTCAGTAAACGCATCCAAATAGTATGGAATCCATAGCCGTCATTAAAGCGAAAAAGCCTTTATGCAGAACTTTCCTCATGAAACAACATCTATCAGTCCCCTTCTTACCACTCTCTCTCTCTCTCTCTCTCTCTTTTCTCTCTCTCTCTCTCTCTCTCTCTCTCTCTCTCGCTCAGGTCAACAGACCGGAAAGAATAGTTGCGAAATGGAAATAAGAGATGGTATCCCCGCAAACTCCCCACGGATCCAATAAGCCTCTCTTGTGCAAGCAGAGGTAATTCAATCACGCCTAAAGTAAATGGCCGAGTCGGATTCCCTCTCTCTCTTCTTCCTTCTTCCTCTTCTCCATCTTCTTCTTCGTCTTCGTCTTCTTCTTCTTCTACTTCTTCTTCTTCTCCTCCTTCTTCTTCTTCCCCACGTCTCGTAAAGCACCGTGATCCCCCCTAGTGATGGGATCAAAGAAGAGGAGATCCTGCGCGGTAAAATATGTTCCTCCGATTATCCCGATGTGGAGGCCCTTGCCTTTGCATTTTTTGCAGTTAGTGTCATGTTCCTCATTCTCGAGGACCGATTTTGGGTCGGGTGTCGAGGTCGATGGGGGGGGAAATGGGACTAACAAGCGTCATGCCTTTATCTAGCCCTGACCTGACAGAAAGGAGAAATTGAAGGGAGAGGAAGATGGGTAGGATTGAAGGACTCTATGTCAGGAAAATGGAAGACGGAAGAGAATTCTGAAGGTTGGAATTAGACGGAAAAACAGACAGAGAAATGTGGATTGCGATTATGACTTGGTTCCAAGGATTATATTTGCTAACTGGTGAATGAGAAGGAAATCAGATCAAAAGTAAACGCACATTTGCATGTATTAATCAACAGAATAATATTTAGTTGAAAAGATTGAGGACAAACTTTTCGTACAGTAAATTCAGGAAATCCTAGACCTATTCCGAGGCTGGAACATTTCTAGCAGACAGTATTTGTTCCGTTTTAAAGTGGCGCCGCAAATTTGTCGGTAATAACACTTACAGATTCTACTTGAGTAGGCGATCTACCTACGTGTTTCTACACTGTTTCGCCATGTTTAGTACTTTCCCGTCGGGGGTCAAATGTCCCTAAAGTAGCACCAAGGGTTGTTGTTGTTTGAGATGAAGCCTTGTGCCAGCTTGCTCATAGAGCAGCCCGTAATCATTTAGTACTAGTCCCTCGGGGATCAAGTGTGGTAAAAATGCACTTAGGGACATTTGACCTCCAACGGACTAGTACTAAACACGGCGACACAGGTAGACCGCCTACTAAAGTAGCACCCACTTATATATACACTTGTCTGCAGTAGAATTACGTTAAACCGGCAGTAAGGACAACGGCTTTGTGTTTTGTGGGCAGGTGTCTAAGCTCTTGCGGGCGCGTTTGTGCTTATATACGTCTGCTCCACATATAAGGTGTTCTTCAGAGATCGATTCTCCCTCAATCGAGAAACATACAGTGTCTTGGTGGGCCATTACAAATTTCTCCGGAGAGACTTTCCGTGTTTCGGGCGCATTTCGAAGCCGCCCATTCACGCCCGGTGTTATTTATCGTTATGTTCTTGTATTGTGTCTGCTGCATTGCTTCCGAGAGAGCCGTTTGAATGGGTGTTTTACAACCGTGGCGTAAGAGCATTTCGGTAAACTGGTAAACTCGTTAAGATTGAGTGAATGCGCGTTTTTCGCGGAAGTGTGTCGTGCATCTAAGATGAAACAACTGTGGGTATATTGGGATGAAGGAAGGCCCACTCCTCTTCCTCCTTCTCCTCCTCCTCCTCCTTTTCCTCCCCTTCCGCCTCTTCCGCCTCCTCCTCGGCCTCCTCCTCTTCCTCTTCCTCTTCCTCTTCTTCTTCTTCCTCCTCCTCCTCCTCCCCGCCGCTTAATGTCATATACAGAATAGGAAGTAAAAATTTCATGAAAATGAACGGTGTAAATTGTATATGAACGCTGAAAACAAATGTCAAATACAGTCAATTTCTTCTCTCTCTCTCTCTCTCTCTCTCTCTCTCTCTCTCTCTCTCTCTCTCTCTCTGGGGGTTATTGATACAACCGTAGGATGGGCAGTGATGCGATCCTGATGACGGGTATAAATCCCAGATCACAATAGGAAGGCAGTGCTGGGTATTACTCAGTTTTGTCCGTGGCTCTGCTTTTTTTTTAGTTTATTTTTTTTAGTTTATTTTTTAGGGTATTTTGAATATAAAAGAGTAGGTTTTGTCGCAAGTTTTTTTCTTCTTTGCGGGTTAATAAAGCTTTGATGTTATCTTGAACCGTGTTTGTTTGCAATATTTCTCATGTTTGGAGGCCTTGTCTTCTTCCCTTTCATTATTAGAGTTGATTTAAAGACAGCTCTTGTAAACCCTCCCCCCCCCCCCCTGTCTCTCTCTCTCTACTTCTCTATACTTTACTCTATATGTAGCATCCATTGAGATCAAGGAGAAAGAGAGAGCTTGGAGGGAGCCCCTCCATCTCTCAGGCGGCCATGTAACACCCGAAAGGCCATCTCTTCCCATATTTCCTCTCTGGAAATTCAGTGAGCCTGGAATACTGGAATATTACAAGATGTACCTTTTTCCCTCCTACAGAATTTTTGACAATCTCCTCCTGTTCTAATTTTCTAATACAATTGGCTTTTCTTGCAGAGGAGTCTTCATTTTCGAATTATTATTTTCATTTTCATTAGCGGGAAATGACACGAAGCTGGGAAGTAGGTGAGAATGCTGAACCAAAAATGATTTTGAAACGACTGGTCTAGTGTGTGTGTGTGTGTGAAAAATTAAAGTTTCGTAAGTAGCATTACCGCCAGAAATGACCGAGAAAGAATCTTCCATTGCATATGTGTAACAATACAGGTTTTTACGATTTACTGCGGAGTCAGTGGCTCTGCAAGATTCATGTGGATTCAGACGCACTTTTGGCGTCCAAGCAAAGAGCCTTTCAGGATAAACACTGTTTCCATTAAATGTGTTGCAGCGTCAGGCTGAGCAAAACATCGCAGAAGCTTTACTGGAGTTTTGTGGTCGTGAATCGACGTCTGGTTTGACGATTAAGAAAACAGAATTAGGGAAATCTGCTGACACCGCATTTCTGCCTGAGTTTTCATTGTTTTCCCTTTTAACCATTTTATATATACATATTCACAAATATGCAGACACATTATATATAAATTATATAGGTGTATATATATAAATAAATCCTTCTGTTAAAGCAGGATACGTCTCAAGTTTAAAAGACCATTAAAACACTGGTGTAAAGCTAAGGACCATATTTCGGTGGACTGCCTCCCACCCTTATCAAGTAGTGGATCACGACATGCTAAGGGTGGGAGTCAGTCCACCGAAATATAGTCCTTAGTTTTAAACCAGAGTGTTTTACCATCCGGACCTTTTATACGTTCATATATATATATATATGTATATATATAATATATATAATATATATATAATATATATATATATATATATATATATATATATATATATATAATGTTTGGATAGATTAGATAGATATGGTTCTGAGTATGTGTCTATGTGTACATATTAGCTAGAGAAGGATGATTGACAGGAAGAATCAAGGAATAAACAATCTTTTTATAAACAAGGCGCAGAGAAAGCAGAGGGAACTGAAGATAAGCTTTCCAAGTTATGACCATTCAACAATCTTCGAATGGTGACACCAAAACAGAGCAGAGTCGACGGAAATACAGTTTATCTAAGAAAGTTTCAACAATTATTGAGCGCCTATAGTAGATTCACATCGACCGTGCATTTGATGTCTAGGCCAGTCCCTTACGACGCTCCTGATTGGCTGTTGATAAGCCAATCACAGGGCTTGAAACTCTCAGTCTCTCGAGAGAGTTCACATGGGCAGGATGTACGTTTCACCTCTCCTGAGGGATATGTTTGCCAAAGACTGTAATCCCTCAGGATGAGGTGGAACATAACATCTTGCCTATGTGAACTCTCTCGAGAAACTGAGAGTTTCCAGCCCTGTGATTGGCTTATCAACAGCCCAATCAGGAGCGTCGTAAGGGACTGGCCTAGACATCAAATGCACGGTCGATGTGTGAATCTACTATATTATTGTGACTTTGAATGCCGTTTAAACGAGTTCTGTGTCGTAAGTCCTGGGCCAGCCAAAATAGAATGTTTTAAAACTTCGACACCAGGTATAGGTGACTTTTTCGCCGAGGGGTAAAAAGGACGTATTGAAATGAGGATTTATTTTTTATGTAGCCTTGAACTTCTCACAGAAATTGGTCGTTGCAAAAAGAAGCAGCTAAGATAAGGAGAGAAAAGTGAGTTTCAAAGAAATAGGAGCTGGTGTGCAGATATTTTTTTTTTTTTCTTTTTGTTCTTTTTGAGAAAAGGTTGTGTCAGCAGTTTCAAAGTACAGAAGTTCATTTATGGCTTTTGTGGTTTGTAGGAAAGTTGGGGAAAGATTTGAGAAAATAGTTTTTGTGATTGAAGAAGAGCTTATGTAATTGCAACTAGAAGGGATAGTCTGTGACTGGGTTTATTCTTATCATGGATAAAGATAGTAGGAACACAAGATATGAGTTCGAGATATTCTAGTATGGAATTACAACGAATAAAAAGAGAGGAGCATTTAATTCTTTGTGTTTATTTTTACATTTTATCGGATTTTGCATCATTCATGCGATCAAGATTATACAAAACTAGTGTTTTATATCATCTTGAGAAAATGTATAATCTGTTATATTATGTTGCGGATCATTCGGCTTCTGAGAAGAATTTTAGCACAACTGCTTACACTCGCTTACGTTACCTGGCACAGGGGACACGACCTAGGATTCAGATCTGATGACGCCTTTCCTTTCGTCACTCACCTCTCTTTCTCTCTCTGTCTTTCTTGCTTTTTCAGTCTCAAGTGTCGAACGATTTATGTTTCATTATCAAAATTAACTATACAATTAAAACCCCTTGAGAAAAATGTTAAGAATTTACGATTATTGTTCAACTAAGGCTAAAATTAATATAAAAAATTCTTTATATGGGAAAAACAATGAAATAAGCATGACTAGACATCGTTGCATCTGGCCACTTTGTGTTACGGGCTGCTCTGTGAGCAAGAGCCCGTGCTGACACAAGGTCAGCTAAATAAAAAACAACAACAACAACAGGCCACTTTGTTTGGTTTGGTTTCACAAATAATAGAGGTGGGCGATACCAAGTATTTACCATCTTAGTATCACTGGTTTCGATACTGGTACCAAGTAGTTTAGGACTAACATTGGTTGTTTTCAGTACATATTTTCTTTATAACCAAGGGGGAAAAAATGCATATTCACTGTGAAAAAAAAAAAAAAAAAGATAAATGTATTTCTGAAAAAAGAAAAACCATTTGTAAAATATGACCATTAAATATATATATAAATATTGAAGGAAAAAATGACTTGAGATAAAAAAAAAGGACTCACATTTCAATGTGCAAAAACAATAAACATAAAAAATAAAATGCAAAACGTAACTGTTTAAGAATAAGAAAACTAATTTAGAAAAAAATGCATCACAAATTCACATTATATAACAAAATGAAAGTACTTCTAGAAAAACAACCTTTACAAAAATATTTTACTAAGATATATATATATATATATATATATATATATATATATATATATATATATTATATATATGAAGAAAAAAACTTCAAAATGGCAAAAGAAAATAAAGCAATTATTTTTGTGTTTAAATAACTGTTCAAGAACAGCATCATTTCTACGTTCTCAGGTTTCAGACAGCTTCGTTCTGTCACTGACCACTAAACCTGCTTGAGGAAATAGTCGCTCAGATGGGACTGATGTCGCGACAATTCCCCGATATTTCTTGGCACATTGCTTAAATTACTCATGATATGTTCCTGGTCTTCCACCAATCAAGAGAGTTTTTATCCCTTGTTATTGTTATTCTTCGGAATACCTTTTTAAGTTCTACATGACATTCAGTTCCAGTAGATCGTTCTTTTTCTGCCTGTTCTCTTGTAAAGTCAAGTATTTTCCAAATACCGGTACCGGTACTCTTTGTTTGTGTTCTCGACCTTTCTGAAACAGAGTCTGAAACTTCCTACTCCTGCAACTACAGTTCTTCATTTCATTGAGAAGTATTCCTTTTAGTAACCTGAATTGTATCTGTGTTTTTGAATGCCAGATGTTTCTTTAATCTAAGATCTAGAGAAGCCACTAGCAGCAAGGGGATAATTTTGTTCAATATTAACAAACCTTTTCTTACATTCCCTCGATAGATCTGATGAAACTGTTGTGAGAATAGTTGTATTACTTTTGATAATGATACAAAGTTTTCTGTTGAAACTGCTTTTGTGACCTCTTCAAATGGTTGAAGAGCTGCAATCGCTTGTTCAACTTGATTTTGCTCATCGTCATCCAAACACATTGAATGTTTACCTAATACACATAGAGCTGTTGTGACTGCTTGAATTTGTTTGAAAAGTCTATCTAGCATATAGTAAACACAATTCCATCTGGTATCCACAGATATAATTAATTTGTGCTGAGGTGGGCTCAGTTGTTCTTGAACTTCTCTAAGTTTGTCTGAGGCCTTTGTGGAGATCAGCTTTCAAGGAGTCTTTTACCACTAAATTCCCGGTGTGTGCAAAACATGGAATATGCTTGTATCCTGCTTGGCGCACTCCAGCAACCATATTTGCTCCATTATCTGTTACAATTACATTACTCTTCTCTGAAATATGCCATTTTTCAAAATTTGTTTTAAGTTTGTTTGCAATACCTTCAGCTGTATGCTGACCTGGGAAATGAGTGGTATTTAAAACAAAAGCTTTTATATTCCACTCCTTGTTAACGAAATGACATGTTATAGACATAGTATATGCATCAGAGGCCCTTGAAGTCCATAAATCTGTGGTCATTGTGATGTCAGTTGCTTCTGCTAAATTTGACTCAACGATTGCTTGACTGTTTTTAAGTAGATCAGGAAAATGCGTTCGCATCAGGGATCGTCTGCTGGGAATTTCATATCTGGGATCAAGTTGTCTGACAAAATCAACAAATCCCTCGTCCTCCACCATAAAAACTGTGGCTGAAGTCGATTGCAATCATTTTTAACAACTTGCTCGTAATGGCTTTCTTTCTTGGAGATTCATCTCCAAATACAGACAAATAATATGATTAATATCATCACTTATATGTATAGTCACACACAAGATTATATAACTATATATATATATATATATATATATATATATATAGATATATATATATATAATGTTTGTTTATGTATGTATGTTTATATATATATATATATATATATATATATAATATATATATATATATATATATATATATATATATATATATATATTATATATATATATATATATATATATATATATATAGAGAGAGAGAGAGAGAGAGTAGGGGGGAGAGAGAGAGAGGAGTATGTGTGTGTGTTGTATGCTTGCTCGGATCAGCGATAGAAAGAAAAATCAAGAGAGAGAGAGAGAGAGAGAGAGAGAGAGAGAGAGAGCTTGTGTGTTAGTCTGTTGAATTGACGTACAGACATGGTTTAGAATAAGAACAAATGAAGCTGTACAGTTGAAAAAAAAGTGTTCATATTCATACTGTAAAAGGAATAAACCAGTTGTATTATATTCAATACTCAAAAATCATAGCTGCTAAGAGCGAAAGCACTAAAATTGTTTTACATATATATATTAAGATATACATACGTACATACACACACACACACACACACACACACACACACACACACACATATATATATATATATATATAATATATATATATATATATATATATATATATATATATATATATATTTAGATATATATATTACGATCTCGACTCTCGAGATCGACAGGTTCTTAAAATAAGCAATTGGGCTGTAGTGACTAACGACAGGTGACAAACAAAGGAGGGAGGAGCATAACAAAACCCAAAAAAGTTACCTTAAAATTAGTTTATTATACAAAATATACAACATGTACAAGTGAGTCAGGTCCAGTGATAAACAAAATAAACATACACAATGAATTAAATAATAAAGGCAGTAACAGTAATGATCCAGTTAAGTGATTCTTGTACAATTCAACAAACAATTTCATAAGCAGCATAACTAATATAACAAAAGCCACATCATATATACAAAAGGACCACGGTATAAATGAAAAAGCAGTGCAGTTACATAAATACATGTACAAAAATCAGGCAGCATAACACACAAACACATTGAAAAAGCAGTAAAATGAAGATTACAATAAATGTAAAAACAGCAGCATAATAATAAATGAGAATTAACACTGAAGCGGCATAATGTTACACAGAGCAAACGGGAACACTTCCTCAAACAATGAGGACAACAGTCCAATGCCGGACGATCAAGACAGAGCCGATACGGCAACCACCTCGTCCTCGGAGTCAATATGGACATCCTCCTCGAATGCTGGACGATCAAGACAGAGTTGACACAACAACCATCTCGTCCTCAGATACCGTATGAAGGTCCTCCTCGACAACTGGATGTTCACGACAGGGTTTTGATACAACTACCAACTCGTCCTCAGATACTCTCCGCTGCTCTGCTGCCAAGACTGCCTCTCTGAACCTGACTGGTTGTTCTCCCTCCATGACCTGACTGACGAAGTTTGACGCATCCAACAGACGTCAACTCGCCAGCAATTAAAAAAACAAAAACAAAGGAGGCAACAATCCACCAAGGGAACATCGCAAACGATTGTTTCCTAACAATATATATATATATATATATATATATATATATATATATAATATTATATTATATCTATATATATATATACATATATATATATATATATATATATATATATATATATATATATATATATATATATATATATATATACTATATATATATTTATGTATGTAGATAATATATGTATATATAGATATATATATGTATGTATATACTATAATATAAATATATATATATATATATATATATATATATATATATATATACATAGATATATATACTGCATACTAGATATTAGTATTTGTACAGCATTCTGCCTTTTCTCTTTACAATGAACTAAACAGATCAGCTTGTGCATTGTTATGATACGTTTTGGTAATCTCGATAACGACCACGAATTTACACACTGAATAAAAATAAATGGCTATTTTTATGCCATACTCTCCCATTGCAATAGACTTCATTTCCTATGTCCTATGTAATATCTGATGCAATTTCTGTCAAACGGAATCCGTATTCTTTGAAACTTGACTTTCTAGTCAGTGGCCCCTGGAGGCCTGTTCCGGATGAACAGGGTTTATCTTCTGAATAATAAGAACAGGGTTCACTTTTTTTTTCTTTTCTTTTTTTTCTGTAAAAGAAAACTATTGAGATGCCTTTTTCTGTCCGCCTTCAGATCTTGAACTACTGAGGCTAGAGGGCTGCAGATTGGGATGTTAATCATCCATCCTCCATTCATCAAACATACCTATTTGCAGCCCTCTAGCCTCAGTAGTTTTTATTTCCATGAGCTTACGAAATGATGCCTGTTCAGTAATATCACATTTTACGAAACATAAAAAAGAAGAAACTTGAAGGAACATTTTTAACCTTCCGAAAAATCACCTGTAGAATTAATCTTCAAAAAGTAACAAGAAATATTTGAAATTTGGTCAGACGAAACGTTTCATTTCTTTATGGACACACAAACGCACACACATGATTTACGAGAAGGTTTTGTAAATGGAAAAGCTCCCAAGATTCTTTATACTGTCTGAATATTTCACAAGTCGGTATTCAGGACCTTTCGCTTCATCCCCCACCATAACAAAGGACTGCAATATCAAAATCCTCTGCGCCTTTTAAGTAGCGCGTTAAGCACGATTTTTACGTGTTTTGAAAATCAATAGAAAGGAAGGAAGAAGGAGAAAAGTTGATGGCCGATGAGACGGTAAGGGGACCAAACAAGGGAAACATAAATAATATAATTAGAAGGAGAAGAAGAAGAAATGGAGGGAGGATTTTCATTATAGCTGATTCACTTAAGGTAGATTCTTGTGAGGAGCCCTATTTCTAGAGACGTTTGTTTGGCGGCCTCTGATTGGCTGACTACCAATGGAGGAAGGCGGCTCACTCAGTGTCAAAATGTTTTCGTCTGCAGCTTAGAAAACTAGCAATATGTTTTTTTATGTTTGTTTTTTCCCTTTTTTCCGTTTCATCGGATTTTGCATCATTCATGCGATCAAGGTGATGTAAAACTTGTGTTTTATGAAATAAATTGGTGCGCTCAGATTTTAGATGTCAGTGATATGAGAAGAGAAAATGAAGATTATGCCTTATTTTGTAGCGAATCATCCGGCTTCTGGGAAGACTTTTAGTACAGTAAGTTCCAGAAGTGAAGCGACAAATCTCAGAATTGATCGTATTCTTTAGAAACTCGTGGGGTTGCCAGTTAGTATGTTTTATTCCAATTATTGTCACACTATTTATCTAATACGTATCAGTGATAACTGTATAAGTGCAGAAATTATTTCCCCAGTGAATGATCAATGTTAGTTCAATAATTGTTTGTCAAAAGAAAAAAAAATTTTTCACCCAAAGAAACATCTGCGGCTCTCAAAGTGTGATATCAAGTGTTCACCATAGAGTGGCAGCAGGAACCGAGTGCATATAAGCATTGGCCTAATATTTGTAAATCAACTTTCTACTTTTATAGCGTTATATCAAAAGTTATTATGATTTCTTTTGATAAAAGCACAGAGAAGTTTAGCATCTGATTAAGTGAAATATAAAGAAGACCAACCCAAGTTGGTGTAAAAACAAAAAACCGAATCCAGTTATATGCGCGTTTAGCATTGGTTACATGGTTCGACCTATTTCAAGAATCAAGGAAATATATTTTCCAGCTTGTTAGTCAATAATTTCATCGAATTTCTCAATTGTACAAATTTTTCCATGTGAGGGTCGCACCAAACAAGTATTTTCGTAGGTTTCCACTTTTTTTCAGTGCATAAGTGAGACTGCTCTTGTCCTATACGATCCGGAGTGTGAATATGCTTGGCGAGCATTATTTCAATTCGAGTATCTACTTTTATGCTCTCTCTCTCTCTCTCTCTCTCTCTCTCTCCTCTCTCTCTCTCAGGACCTTTTTATCTAGTCAGGAATAACCAGAGGTCTGTTTTAAGAATCAAGCACTAGGCCTATTGGTCATGCTCGGGTGCTTTCTTTTATATATTTATATATATATATATATATATATATATATATATATATATATATATATATATCCTCAAAAAAGTCATAAGTTTCTGTTTATACAATAATGCTTGAGTGGATGAACTGATTACTGTTGTCCGTGGAAATATGAATTTGGGTGATATCACTCTCTTAGTATGATACGCCCACTTACGCAAATTCAGTCGTAAATTTCACGGTTGGGATATGATTCGAAGGTTTGAGGTAAAAGGTTGAAGTGAAAAAGGTGGAGTTAGTATTGTGGGTATAGGTAGAGATAGAGGGGTGGTAGGGGTCTGTCGTCTCCCTACTTAACCAGGTGGTATTAATACGGGTGTTCTGGTTGCTTGTGACCGTCTTTCTTATTTTTTGTATAGCGAGTCTGTTTCCCAAGTGCAAGGACAGGTCCTGGTATCGGTCCTGAAGGTTCTATCTTTGCCTAAACAACAGACAGTGGCCCTGCATTGTAAGCCTTGCAATGCCCGGAACTAGGCCTAGTCACCTGAAGGTAGCAGCAGCAGTTTAGAGCCTTTCTCGAGAAGTGTTTTTATGCTCGGTCCTAGAAGCTAGAATCAGAACTACCAACCACACCCAAATTCTCTATTGAATCTAGGTGCATTCATGGTTGATTATGTTTAATGTCGTCGGAGATTTACCCTTTACATTCTATTGATACTTGCATGGTTTTATGCCATCTTCGCTAAAATAATTGGATTAATACACTATGGAAATTAAATATTTGTTTCCACATTGCTCGAAATATACATTGGTAATGTTGGTAATCTTGTGTTGAAACGAGAATTTCAAATTGTTTCGTTTCTATAGTTTGAGGTAATTACTATACTTTAAAATAATTACTTTTAAAATAATTTTTTCTTGTGATTGTTTATAAATATCATAGATTTGATATTTGTGGCATCATATGTTAGCTTATTTTGCTTGATAGAGCTTTCACTGGTAGAGAAAAAAATAAATTTGTTTTTCAGCTACGAGTTATAGTTGCCAGTTAGGCAATTTCGAACGAAATCCTCTGAAATTTGTAGCTTCAGTTTTGGAACTTACTGTACAATACTGCTTTCTCTCGCTTACCTGGCACAGGGGACACGACCTGAGATCCAGATCTGATGACGCTTTTGCGTTGGTCACTCACCGCTCTCTCTCTCTGTCTCTCTATTTTTTGCTTTCTGTCTCACGTGTCGAACGATTTATGTTTCATTATGAAAATTAAGTAGACAATTGAAACTTCTTGAGAATAATGCTATGAAATTACGATTATTTTTCAACTAAGGCTAAAATTAACATAAAAATTCTATATATGGGAAAAAAAACAATGAAAATAAGCATTGACTAGTCATCGTTATGTCTGCCTTCTTGTAGTCAGTTTGTTGTTTGTTTTCTCGTATATCATTTTTGCAGTGCTAAACTCTGAAAGAGTGCAAGCACTAAAATGGTTAGTGAATATAACACAATTTAGTAGTGCAGTATATATTTATATATATATAATATATATATATATATATATATATATATATATATATAGATATATATACTATATATATATATATATAGTATATATATATATATATATATATATATATATATATATGTAGTATATATATATATATATATATATATATATATATATATATATTATAGTATATATATATATATAGATAATATATATATATATATATATATATATATATATATATATATATATATATATATATATATATATATATATATTACTAGTTCCAGAAGTGAAGCGACAAAATGCAGAGAATTTCGTTTGAAATTCTCACTAATGGTAACTACAACACGCAGCAGGAAAACTTATTTTCTTTCTACAGTGAAAGCTCTATCAAGCAAAATAAAGCTAACATATGATGCACAAATATCAAATAATGATATTTATTACAATCATAAGAAAAAATTACGGTAATACTGATTATTTCAAAGTATAGTAATTACTTCAAACTAAAGAAACGAAACAATTTGAAATTTTCCTTCAATACAGGATTACCAATATTACCAATGTATATTTGGAGCAATCAACCACTGAATGCACCTAGATTCAACAGAGAAGTTTGAGTTTGGTTGGTAGTTCTAATTTTAGCTTCTTGGACCGAGGCATAAAACACCATCTTTCGAGAAAGGCTCTAACTGCTCTGATACCTTCGGCTTCAGTGACTAGGCCTAGTTCCCGGCATAGCAAGGCTTACAATGCAGGGCCACTGTCTGTTATTTAGCAAAGATAGAACCATTAGGACCGATAGCAGGCACTGTCCTTAGCACCTGGGAAAACAGACTCGCTATAAATATAAGAAAGACAGACGCACGCAACCTAAACACCCGTAAAATCACTACCTTGTTAAATAGGGAGACGACAGACCCCAACCACCCCTCCCTCCCCCTCTACCTCTACCTCTACCTCTACCCACAATCCTAACTCCACCTTTTCACTTCAACCTTTTACCTCAAATCTTCTAATCATATTCCACCGTGAAATTTAAGACTGAATTTGCGTAAGTGGGCGTATCATAGGGGAGTGATATCACCAAACATTCATTTATTTCCACGGGCAACCAGTAATCAGTTTGATTCAGTCAAGCATTATTGTATAACAGAAATTCATGACTTTTTTGGGAATATATATATATATATATATAGATATATATATATATATATATCTATATATATAATATATATATATATATATAATATATATATATATTAAAGAATCCAATCACGAGCATGACCAATAGGCCTAGTGCTCGATCCTTAAAACAGCCCTCTGGTTATTCTTGACTAGATAAAAAGGTCCTGAGAGAGAGAGCATAACTGGAGATACTCGAATTAAAATAATGCTCGCCAAGCATATTCACACTCCGGATCGTTTGAACAAGAATAGTCTCACTTATGCACTGAAAAAAAAAAAGTGGAAACCAACGAAAATTCTTGTTTGATGCAACCCTGAAGGCAATTCCACATGCAAAAATTCGCACAACTGAGGAATTCGATGAAATTATTAAATAACAAACTGGAAATATATTCCTTGATTTTTGACATAGGCCTAACCATGTAACTAATGTGAAACGCGCATATGACTTGGATTTCTTCTTTTTTTCACACCAACTTGTGTCTTATTTATATTTCATTTAATCAGATGCTAAACTTCTTTGTTCATTGTCAAAAGAAATCATAACTTTCGATATGACGCTATAAAAGTAGAAAGTTAATTTACAAATCACATTTGGCCAATGCTTATGCACTCGGTTCCTGCTGCCACTCAATGGTGAACACTCGATATCACACATAGAGAGCCGCAGATGTTTCTACGGGAATTTTTTTTTCTTTGAGGGGGTTTATTTTTCTTTTAATAAACAATTATTGAACTAACATTGACCATTCACCGGGGAAATACCTTTTGTGGGTCTACAGTTAATCACTGATACATATTATCAGATAAAGCGGATGACAATAATTGGAATAAAATATACTAACTGGCAACCCCACGAGGGTTTCTTAAAAAAGTACGATTAATTTTGAAATTTGTCGCTTCACTTCTGGAACTTACTGTACCAGCCAATCAGGGGCCGCAAAATAAACGACTAGTAGGAATAGGGTTCACCCATGAATCTACCTGAAGTGAATCAGCTATAGTAGCAGTAGTCATATGAGGAGGATTAGATAATAAAGGAGCAAGAAGATGCAGGGAGAAAAATGCGAGAAGAAGATGCAGCTTCTAGACAAAAAGTAGTCGTCCAAGGAGACGCTCAGGAAGCGATTCCATCTCTCCTGTTGTACTGATTTGCTCGCTTCCTTCTCGTATTTTTCTTTATTATTGATGTTGATCATCATGAAAAATTTAATTGTTTTATAATCACTTAGTGCTGATACCTTGCATCACTCACATCCTCTAAATTGCATTACTACGTTTTAGATGAGATTAATGTTTTTATGTGATGGTACTTTAAAATAAAAAAACATTAAGCTCCTCTAAAATGTAGTAATGCAATTTGAAATCGAGGCAACGAGATTTAAGTAAAATTAACTTTTTTCTTTTCCACCGTTTCAGGTATTAGATATATATATATATATATATATATATATATATATATATATATATATATATATATATACTATATATCATATATATATATATAATAGCTGAAGGGTGGAAAGAAAAAAAAAAATAAAAAGTTAATTTTACTTAAATCTCGTTGCTTTGACTCTACCCCTACCTGGCATCCATCACTGATGGCTTAAGGTGGGTATGATAGAAGTGAGAACATCAAGTGACCCAAAGATAAATAAGAAGACGTCCTTCCCCATGACCTGACGCTTCATTTATTCCTCAGTTAGAAACAAAACTGAAATTGGACTTCGATGCAATACTTATATTTCTCCCGCGAATAAACTTCGTACCCAGATGGCATCGGGTATTGAGGTCACGAGTGACATCAGTTACCTGAGAACGACTCATCATTGACAGTTTATGTCCTGAGTTGAGTGACTGTAATTACCTCCTCCAACGAAGCCTAAGAAGCTTATTTTATTTATTTATTTAGTTTTACCTTCTGTCAATCTATCTGTACTGTATTAGTAAGGAATATCACCAGAGGTGAACAGAGGGCAAATATACCCATTACTTTGATGCTTTCAAGACGTAATTATCATGCAATCTTAATGGCTCCGTAAATAGTCGTTCGTTGCCGTGGAAACTATCGCAACGCTGATGTAAAATTTCCCCCAAAATTAATCGTTTCTAGAAGGTAACCTTTTAAACATACAAGCCAAGTTTCATCAAATTGTTTCGTCACCTTCTGAAGGTTACATTCTTGAAGATGAGCAAATTCAGAGGTTTAATTCGTTGGTTTTGCTATGCGTCTAATGTATCACCAAAGTGATACTTTAGCTTATTACGGCCGGATCTCTCTCTCTCTCTCTCTCTCTCTCTCATGTGGTGTCAGATTTTGTTGTCCTTATTCCTATCTCTTTATATTATTGTAAAAGTGCGTTACCGCTCGCATGAGAATTTGGCATCTTTCACTGTTTTCGTTACTGTTGTTTTGCGTCCACTCGAACATTGACTTAACTTCTCGTTTTTTTTTTTTTTTCGTATTAGCATACGTGAAATTTTTTTGTCTTTGTGTTCGCTCATTACTTTCTTCTGTAAGTGACAGTAGACGTTGCTTTCGTAAGATGATCGAACTAACAAAACAGAATCTCAAATTATTTGTCTAAGTTAAGTATATCTTAGTTTAACCAGACCACTGAGCTGATTAACAGCTCTCCTAGGGCTGGGCCCGAAGGATTAGATATTTTTACGTGGCTGGGATAGCAATGGGACCTACAGCTTACTGTGGGACCCGAACCACATCAAGAAATGAATTTCTATCACCAGCAATAAATTCCTCTGATTTCTCGTTGGCAGAGCGGGGAATCAAACTCGGACCCTGAGATCGGTAGTCGAGCACGTAACTGACCCGTCGAACGAGGAACTAACTTGCTGTCTGAGCATAATATCAATGACGACCTGGTTAGCACCTTGGGAGGCAGGCGAATGTAATGAAAACTTTTCTTCTACTTCTTCTTCTTCTTTTCTTCTTCTTCTTCTTCTATTCCTCTAATGCCACCGATACACAATTTTCAAGTGATGACCGAGAAACATTCAATTGGACTTATGAATTTAAAATTCATCGGTTTCAAGGTCTTGCCTCGGCTGCGTTTGCTCTAATAAAGCTGTAAAAGAATGCAGATTTTTCTTCTGAATCAACGGTAATAATTCTGTTCTAATTTTCATGATTAACAAGGCCCCTAATTACAACAGCGTTCTTCACTTCAGATAGTCTCTACCTCAAAAGGAGGGTTGAACTATAAGCCAATATCTTTCCCGCGAACTGAATACGACTCGTAAGTCTCACTGGAGAGCTAAGTAATTTAGCTCAGTGGTCTAGTGAAGCCACTTCGCAATAACAGTAATTTCTCACAGGCGCTTCGAGATAATGTGAACCCGAATATCAAGTGTCACCTGTTTGTGTCTCAAACGCTGTTCTCTTCGTCATTTCAGAATTATCATATGTCCAACTCTGAAAGGCAGGATTACCATCCAGTTTGGAGACAAGTTGACACCATGCTTTATTGATATTATTTTCTTAGGTCTTGTGAACATAGTTATCAACT
>NC_087209.1:13137455-13142455 GCF_015104395.2 Macrobrachium nipponense | reverse complement strand
ATATATACATATTCTACTTCAGTCTTGTAACTTTATTCATTAAAATGTTAGCTGCTATACTACTATCTATGTACAATACACTTATTGTTAATAAAGTATTACTATCCTTTCACCTCCATCCAATCCTCAGCCATATTAAATATTTATAATGATCATATTATGCGCGCACCCTCAATAATCATATTCACCAATAATTCACATATAGCACGATTAAACTCTTCATCTAAAATTGCTTTCGTGACATTATTGAAATCAGGGAATAATAAAATAATTGACCAATTTAAACTTTGCTAGACCTAACATTTTTTCATTCCATAATTCAACCCACTAATGACTGCATACCTGTATTGAAAAATAAAAACACCTTATCTCTATCAAAGGTATCTATATATATATATATATATATATATATATATATATACATATATATATATATATATATATATATATATATATATATATATATATATATATATATATATATATATATATATATATATATATATATATATATATATATATATATTGGTATAATGATACCATACAGAAAGGGGGGCGTGGCAGGTGTAAACGTCACGGGGCCCCACGTCATGGTCGACACACGTCATTCTGCGCCTAGTTGCCAGGTCTTAATTTCCGTTCTCACCATGCCCACAAAATTGAGATGACATTTCTCGATATAAAGTAAGACAATAATGCGGAGTAGATGCTTGAATCCATTTTTCTTAATTAGGTCGGTGTCTCAAACTCTGGTGGTTTCGGTTTCACATTAATCAGAAGCCTAGTTCATTAGTTATATTAAAAAAGGAGGGTGTCATGGGCCTTGAAATAATTAGTAGTTAAGGGTGATGCTACAGATGCAAAGTTCTTGCAAAACTTCCTATAGAATGATGTCATACCCAAAAAACGCAGTAGTGAATTTTTAGAAGTGGGGGCAGGATACTCAAATACAGCATCAATGTTAGCAGTCTTAGGACGAACATGCCCACTACCTACAATATGGCCTAGGTAGGAAATAGTAGCATGGCAAAATTCAGTCTTCTTTAGGTTAATTGTTAAATTAGCTTCCTCAAGTCTTTGGAATAACAATTCTAGTCTACAGATATGTTCCTCAAAAGTTTCACTGATTACGAGGATGTCATCCAAATAACAAAAGACACCATCAAGATCTCTAATGGTACCATTAATAAGCCTCTGAAACGTGGACGGAGCATTGGTAAGACCAAAAGCCATTACTTCATATTGAAAAAGGCCAAATGGAGTTATGAAGGCTGAAACGACTTTAGCTCTTTCTGTTAGGCCATACCTGATAATACCCTTTTAAAAGGTCCACTTTAGTCATGTACCTGGCTTGTCCAACGGAATCTATGATGTCATCTATTCTTGGTAATGGATATGAATCTTTAATAGTTACCTCATTCAGCTTGCGGTAACCTGTGCAAAACCTTAAGTTACCATCCTCCTTTGGTACTAGAAGGCAAGGTGAAGCCCATGGAGATTTACTTGGAACTGCTAGGCCATGCTTGAGTAAATATTCCACTTCCCTCTTCATCTGTGCTTTTCGATCAGGACTCAGACGATATGGAGGTTGATGAATTGGCATCGTACCTGGGACAAGTTCAATATCATGCAGAAGCACAGTACTTTTCCTGGGAAAGTCACAAAAAGAAACATTATTAATAAGAGTCTGTAGCCTTTGAGAATGTTCACTAGGTAAATGGGACAACTTCACTTCCAGGTTTTGTAAAACTTCTGAATTGGATTCTGGACTCCAAGAAGGTATGAGGTCATCAATTGAGTTCGCAGTTGCAGAGGTATTCTCTGATGCAGAATCTATATTAATCATATTAACAACCAAGTCTCTAGAACAAGGTCCAGGTTCCCTACAGTGATATTTTTTTTAAAGATTTAGATGAACTATTGAGTGATTTCTACGGTCAGGAGTCTCATTACATATGTATTATTGTTGACATTTTTCAGTACCGTATATGGTCCAAAGAACTTTGACTTTAGGGGAGAACTATGAACAGGAAAATAAGCCAAAACCAAATTGCCTGGGAGTAATTTTCTAACTTTACTAGATCTATCAAAATTAGTTTTCATTTAAAACTGTCGAGATTTTCTTTAGCTAATTTCCTAACATCACAAAGAATTTTCTGGAGCTTTGACATATATTGTTTAACAGACTAAATTTGACTGGAAGAGGGTGCACTCAACCACTCATCTTTAATTACATTAAGAGGTCCTCTAACTGACCTTCCAAGTAACATTTCAAAAGGGGAAAATCCGAGAGACTCTTGTGGGGCTTCTCTTATGGCAAACAATAGAAAATCCACCCCTTCATCCCATTGTGCATTATTCTCGAGACAGTATTTTTTTTAACATACTTTTAAAAGTCTGATGCCAGCGTTCTAAGACACCTTGGGACTCCGGGTGGTAGGCTGAGGATAATATTTGTTTAATTTCTAGTTCCTTCAGAACTTTACTGAATAAGTCACTTGTAAAGTTAGAACCACTGTCACACTGTAACTCTGGGGATTCCATAGGTGATGAAAACTTTAAGCAAAGCATTAGCTATAGTTTTAGCCAAAATATTACGCAAGGGAATTGCTATGGGATAACGTGTAGTAGGACACATAATGGTGAGCAAATATTGGTGACCCTTTTTAGTTTTTGGCAGAGGTCCTACACAATCTATAATTACCCTATGAAAAGGATCATCAGAACTACTATATAGGTTGAAGAGGATTTGGGTATACTTTGGTTAGGCTTTCCTGAATCTGACAAATGTGGCAAGTACGGATAAAGTCTGCTATATCCTTTTTCATGTTAGGCCAATAGAAATGGCTAAGAATCTTGTGATAAGTCTTGTGAATCCCTAAGTGTCCATCATTCCCATCATGAGCAACCTCCAAAACAAGTTTTCTTACAGAGGATGGTAAAACGATCTGGTGCTTTTCACCCCAAGTGTCAAGCTTAGATAACTTAGCAGGGCGATAAAATCTCATGAGCACACCAGATTCCTAATAAAAACTTGGTGATTTATCAATTTCACTTTTAGAGACTGCCTGACTGTGAAAATTACCTAGGGTATCATCCTGTTTTTGAGCTTGGATAAGCTCAGCTTTGCTCATAATATTTTCCACTGCATTTTCTACTACTTCAGAGCATTGTAGGTCTTGATTTCTGTGATCGAGTAATTACACAAGCTACATCATTACTAAAATCATTTCCCTCACTAGGATGATCAGTTACCACCAAATTTGGAACAACTAAATTACCTGCCAGATCATTGCCCAACAAGAAGGATACTCCTTCCACAGGAAAATCATTATCTACCACAATCAATAAAAATGTCTGCAAGGAGGGCACGAGAAGTTCGAGTTAAATCCCTCAAGAGTACAAAGTCACCATTTAAAGCCTTATTGATATCTGGGATTGCTTTCCTTAAAATCAAACTTTGTGATGCCCCTGTGTCACGTAACATCTTTATCTTATGCTCAGCACCATCGGATGTTAAAGATCAAATACTATCTATTTTGAAACCTTCAAACAAATCCACAGCTTCATGTGTTACCACATGCAAAGACGGTTTTTCCTTATGCAGTGGATTACTTTTAAAACTCCTATCCTTAAAATTCCTATTTAACTCCGAAACCTTACAATTTGGTGCTTTACAGTTTTTAATAGAATGACCTGTTTCGGTTATTCAATATTGCAAAGCAGTGGCTCCTAGATTCCTCAGTGCTAATACCCAGACCCAGATATTGCCTGGAACTTGTTTTACAATATGATCTAATCTCTTGCTAGTTTTATGTACAAGGGAGTAGGTGTCTGCTAAAGAAGCTGCCTTTAACAAGTCATTTTCTTGTCTGTCACAAAGGTACAACAATATATGTGAAGAAATCTTTCTAACAAATTCCTCTAACACTTAGATTTTCTAACTGTTCAAAGGTAGTTATAGCTGAAGCTTTTAACCACTTCCTAAATTATCTTAATTTTTCTGAAGCAAACTCTAGGTATGTCTGAGTACTAGTTTTAACTTTATTGCGAAAAACTTGCCGATAACCCTCCACAGAAATTGAAAAAGCATCCATGACAGCCTTTTTTTAACTTCATAATCATTTGTCTCTTTGATATCTCGACAAACTTGAGCCGCTTTACCGGAAAGTTTAGGCCTAAGTAGCCAAATCCATTGTTCTTTCGGCGAATTCAAATGAGAAGCAGTTTCTTCAAAAGCCTTAAAATAGTCTTCAGGGTAATAGTCAGTGAAATCTGGTACTAATTTCATATTCTTGGATAAGTCAAACTTCTTTTCAGATTCTAGCAAATCAATTTCTTGCCGTTTATCGAGCCGGGAAAGTTCAGATTTTCCCTTTTCTGCTTTCACTTGCAATTCAATAGTCCCCCTCCCCTTTCACTTTTACAGCTAATTCAGCCTGAAATGCAAGTCTCTCTTTCTCTCTTTCTGCTTCTAATCTAATCTTCTCTTTCTCTCTTTCTGCTTCTAATCTAATCCTCTCTTTCTCTCGTCTTTCTGCTTCTAATCTAATCCTTTCTTTTTCAATTTCAAACTCTAGTTTTACTCTTTCTAAGTTTTTTTCTCTTCCTTCTCGCGCTCTACCGCAATTCGCTCCAAACTCGAGTCTTTGTTCGTTAGTCAAACGTATCCTTGTCTTCAACTATCCAGAGTCTAGCTTCAGCTCCTACCTCTTTAGCCTTTAAGTAATGTTCAAGAATTAAATTTCGAATTTCAGACTTTTTCATGTTACTTCTACCTGATAGTTGCAAACGTAAACCTAACTCCAAAAGATCCTTCTTCTTGCATATTGAATTGTGAAGAGTTCAGCAGAAGGATTACAGCAAATTTATCCACATCAAAACTAGCCATTGTGAAATTGAAACAATGAAAACTTCCTTACGTAAAAACTATCTGAATTCCTGTTTCACAAATGAACGCAAGGGTAACTCACAATTAAGTCTACAAGCAATTTGTTACT
>NC_087209.1:13114955-13132455 GCF_015104395.2 Macrobrachium nipponense | reverse complement strand
TAAATATTGCAAAACCGAGGAGCATTTTGAGTAGGGAAGAAATCTTCATTCCATCTCCTCCAGCCAGTGGCCTCTCAGAGGGCAGCAGCGTTCCGCCAATGAATCTTGGATATATGCGACAACATTTCATCCTGCAAACGGACATTTATTGCGGATTATCTGACTTCAAGGAAAAGGTCAGTTTTGACGGCGCCAGTGCTTCTTGCGCTGTGGAAATAGATAGGCGGTGTTTTCATTCTGCATGAATTTTTGTTTTCGATTAACTAATTTTTGGTTTTTTGTAAAAGAAAACTATTGAGATGGCTTTTTTATTTGTTTTTTTACATTAATTAATTTATTCATTTATTTTTTACCGTCCGCACTTTTTCTGTCCGCCCTCAGATCTTGATTACTACAGAGAGTAGAGGGCTGCAAACTGGTATGTTGATCATCCACCCTCCAATCATCAGACATACCAAATTCCAACCCTCTAGCCTAAGTAGTTTCTATTTTATCTAAAGTTAAAGTCAGTCATGATCCCGCGTCTGGCACCACTATATGTGCCAACAATGCAGGCCACCACCGGGCCGTGGCTGAAAATTACATGGGCCGCGGCTGAGAGTTTCATGGGCTTTGGCTGAGAGTTTCATACAGCATTATACGCTGTATAAAAATCTCGATTGAGCCGAAGAAACTTCGGCGCACTTTTTACTTATTTTTGTTGAAAACTAAATTTTGAGAAAAATTCTTCAGTTACTCCTTTTTGGGGTCCCCCCTTTCATCTGTGCGTCAATTTCTAAGTCTTCTTCTCATCCTCCTGACTAACTCGTTCAAATTATGCACCTTTTTCGTCAAGCTGTCTTGCTCCAGTTTTTCCTTTTGACCAAACCAGCTCAAAAACCTCTGAGCCAGTCCTTTCACCTGTACTAATACTCGTACATCTCAGCAGCTTCAAATATTTCTCTTTTATTCACATTCAATATTCACAAGGGGAGTTGGGCTCAACTCTCCCTCCAGACTTTTCCAACTTGGCTCCATAGACTCTTCAAATCTCTTCCAAACATTTTTCACAAAATTGCTACTTTTCGAGGTCAATAGAACTCACCACTTTCCTTGCTTGCCTTTTCTGTGACTCATCCTTAGTTCCATCCGACCATCAGTAAATATTTTTTTTTATGTGCAAACACTTCCTTTTTTTATCACCCATCTTACCTTTCATTGCTCCATCTTCCTGGACTCCATTGAACTTCATCACCTTTTGGGACGCTTTTCACTGCAGTTTTTCACTGCAGTCCTCCATCAATTCACAATCCATTTTCTTTGATACTTGACCAGTGTCTCTCCCAAGAGGGATTAACGGTTTCTTAGAAACTACTAATCCCCCTAAGCAACTTATATACTCACAGACACAAACACATTCCACGTATTCTGTCGATTCTGTTACAGGCTACGTAATTTCGTGATATTTAGTTCAAGTAATTGGAATCATACAGTTACTAGAAAGAATGGGACTATGGATTGTATACATCTCTCTCTCTCTCTCTCTCTCTCTCTCTCTCTCTCTCTCTCTCTCTCTCTCTCTCAGAAAGTTCCTGTAAGGTTGATATTTTCCCTCTCCATCTCAAAAGACACCAGTAAGGATTATTTCTCTTCTCTCTCTCTCTCTCACTCTCTCTCTCTCTCTCTCTCTCTCTCTCTCTCTCTCTCAAAAAAGACGCAGAAAGGCCTGCAGTGTCAACATTAGCCATATTATTTCTTATATAACTCTAGCAGTCGCTAACTCGCCCCAGGAGTGGTTTGATGTTTGTTCTCAGAAGTTAAAAGAAGAAGAAGAAGACGAAGAAGAAGAAGAAGAAGACGTCTACAATATTATTACTGTCAAGATTTGTTGACGTTCCGTTCGCTCTCTTGATTCCCAACCACGGACAGGGAGAGTTACGGGATATGAAACGGTATTGTTTCTTGTTTATTTTCCTTATTTTTCTTTTCCTTTTTTATTTTTTCCCTTTCCTCCCTGCTGCGAGGAAGTAGTCCGCAAATTAAATAGCTTACTACCTTTGCTGAGCTTATTTGCTAAGAATGTGTTGACAGTACGAATATGGGGAAATATGTTTGATTTTTCGGTTTCTGTTCAGTCGAATGAAATGGCCATGTTTTTGTCGTAATGGGGTTTATCGGGAACCCTATACCTGTCTTTGTGATACAGCGTATGGTAATATTGGAAAATATAATAATGATGATTCTAAGATCGATATAAATTGCATATTTCTCAGTGACCTCAGTTTATTCTCAAACAGGGAGAAATAATGCTTCTTATTTTCTCTCTCGACAATTTTTGTAGTAACATTTAATTTTGTGGTTGTAAATTGGCTGTTTATATTTTTCTTGGCTCTCGAAATTTTTCGCCTTTATATTTTATTTGAATTTCTTATCGGTTAAATAGAATAAAAGATTATATTGAATCTTGTACATTACTAAAATGTCCTTAGATCAGATATAAATATATATATTATATATATATATATATATATATATAATATATAGTATATGGGTATATATATATAGTATATATATATATATATATATATATATAGGTATATATATATATATATATATATATTATATATATATATATATATATTATATACTTTTATATATATAAATACATGACTGATCAAAATGTTCTGTTACAGAATTTCCATCTAAAATAAAAGGAGCCCATAAAAAGAAAAAAGCCAAAAAATACAGAGAGAAAAATACCATATTTGCAGAGACTGCTCAAAATGTTCTCCCTCTTCAGTGTAACGATGAATAAGAGTAAATTACAGAAAAAGGAAAAGGTATTTATACCAAGAGGTCCATCCACAGGTGAGCCAATTTGTTTAGGTCACTCCTGCTGATAATCTTCCTTTAAACCTCTTAAGCATTGGTTGAATGTAATGAAAACTTTGTCAATGGCATCTGAATCCCAGTTTTCTGTGGTATGTTCACTTATATGGTTGGAAATAGCCGAGTTCAGTTTTCCATACCTAACTCGGCTATTTTTAACCATATGAGTGAACATAACCACAGAATAAACTGGTATTTGTCACATATAATTTAATCGCAGCAACTGCCGGTACAAGAGTCAAATGATGGAATTGGTCTTGATTAAACAGAGGCAGGTAATGAACATCTCAAACAAAGGGAGCATGGATTCAGATGTCATTGACAAAAGTTTTCATTCAAACCAACGCTAAGAGGGATTAAAGGAAGATTATCAGCGGGAGTGACCTAAATTGGCTTACCTGTGGATGGATCTCTGGGTATAAATACCAACTTTTCTGTAACTTTTCCATTTCATCTACCTGAAGAGGGAGACAGCAGTCTCTGAAAAATAGTATTTTTCTCTATATATTTTGGCGTTTTTATGGGCTCCTTTCATTAGATATATATACATATAAATATGTATGCTTAAAAAAATCACAGTAGATGCACGTGACTTCATTAAATAAGCGAATACCACAGGAGATTAAAACTATTTATGATATATTGTATTAAATTGAAACTTAAATACCCAAAGGACTTTTGTAGATGTGGCATGGAAAAGAGTTAGAAAAACATTTTATTTAACTAATGACAAACTTGAACTTTGTAAGCATAACATTCTAAAATTACCCTATAATGAAATGTTTCTGTTAGGGTTAAATCTATGTTTAGGTTTGTGACCGTGTGATATCCGATAATCCTGGATTATCTCTTTAACTTTTAACCTTTTGACAATTAACCATCTGGTATTCCTGATCTTGTTGTGTACCTGAGAACTTTCTCTCCAATTGTATTTCATTCGTTCCTTGACAATGTCTTAGTAAAGACGAAAGCGCTTGGATTTCTGACTATCATTTTCCTGTGGTATTCGCTTATTATACATATATGTGTTTATGTATTGAGAGAGAGAGAGACGCCATTTCAGTAGTACAAGACTTCAATTAAGGAACAGGGAAGTCTAAGGTCCTGGTCCTTTTCGAGAGGCCCTTGAATCCATTGGCCACGGGGTCCCTGCCTGCCTGACCTTGTTCCTTCAGGGTCAGTGGCGGCTTTCTCTTCTTCCATCGCTGCGAAATAGGGAATGGGAAATGAAGGAAGGAAGGAAGAAAGGAAGGGTCAGTTGGTGGCATGAAATTGCCCGAACTGTTAATTGGCTGAGATGCAATGACATATGCATCGGGCCGATGGCGCGATTTTTTTTTAAATGTCTGATGGCCGTATAAGTGATTCTCTCTCTCTCTCTCTCTCTCTCTCTCTCTCTCTCTCTCTCTCTCTCTTGAATGACATTTTTCGCAAAGGCTATTTCCTAAAATAAACTCTCTCTCTCTCTCTCTCTCTCTCTCTCTCTCTCTCTCTCTCTCTCTCTCTCATGAATTCGGACTTTTACAAAGGAAAATCCCCTTAAAGAAGGAAATCAATTTCGTTCTTGGCTGAAGCTTTGTCAGTTACTCGCTTTCCGTCCTCTCTTGACACTTCTTCACCCCCCTCCCCCTTCCACCCACATTCCCACCCTCCCTCCCTCTACTCACTGTACAATTTCTTCCTGCATTCCGTGTTGGTAGACGCGAGATCTGAAACAAGGTTTCATATTTCCATTTCCCTGTCGCTGGTAACTTGGCCACAATGATCACTACTCTAACTGCTGTAAGTTTCTACTCCTCGCTCATATTAGTTGTTACTTTTACGGGCTGCTCTAGGAGCAAGAGCCCGTGCTGGCACAAAGCAATTTAAATTATAACCAACCAACCGTTGTTACTACAGTAAGTGGCAGCAATCGTAGTGAAGTTTAGCTTATATATCTTGACTTGTCATTGCTATTGTAAAAGAAAAAAAAAATTTATTCGTTCTAATTTTTTTCTACAAGATTCTTCATGGTGCCTACGCTATTCATTTAGTATTTCATTTGTTTTCCTTGATAAAACGATCGCCTTGTACTCCGTTGATACTGATATTGATATAAGCAATTTTGTTGTTTCTTCATTGAATAGTTTTATTACTAAAATCTTTCCAGGAAAATAATATGCCTTTCAGTGAAGAGGTAAAGATCAACCCTGTTAGAAGATTCATTTCTTGATGAAATCCAAAAATAAATTTATCTGCAGAAGAATTTGTACTCACTTTATAAGCGACTAAACAAGTCAGTCTGAATAATCAAAGTAAAACGACAAAGTTTTTTTCTCCGGCAGAATTCCTCGTACTAAGTTTCTTACGCAGAATTCTTAGTACTAAGTTTCTTAAACAGACATCCTTGAACTAAGTTTCTTAACCAAACCAGATTTCCTCGCACTAAGTTTCTCCAGCAGAATTCCTCGTTCTAAGCTCAAACGAGTGAAAGTTTTCTGACCAGATGGCAGCATCAGCGGTTTACAACGACCTCATACCTGGGAGAGCTCTCTTCAGATAACGGCGACGTGCCCTCTCGTTCTGGGGACAGAAGGAAACTTTCCTCTTAAGAGCGGGGATAAACTGTCAGTGAAATTAGGATCTTTGTCAAGTACGATGCCAACTGTCTCGTAAAGAAGAGAATCTTTGACTCAGTCAAGCGAGGACGTTCGATGGTACTCTCTAACCTGTTTCCTTTATGGGTAGATGCATCATCTGTGTTTTTGTGCTTGAGTCAGTCATTCACCGGCTAAAATTGTTATATTGTATAATCACATAAAAGGCTACATTTTGTTAATGGTTTTTACTAATTAACAAGATTTCATATTGATTGAATAACGAACTGTGCTGTCGTGTTTATTTTGGACAACGTCTTGGTGGAATAAACCTTGTGATTGATTCAAGCTGTTGGCACCGTGCTTTTCTTAGTTTAGTATCTAAGTGATGTTTTGAACTGTAATTAACTGATTGGCGAGGTACTTTTCCGCTGCAATCAACCGGATATATCCATCAGTTGAGCTAATCAGCTGACTTAAAATTGTTTATCTTAACATTTAACATCATTCTGGATGTATTTATATTCACCATCTCCATCTACCTGGTTATATTTTATGGGTTTGAAATAACCATTTACATGGTTATAATATAAGTGTTTGAATTAACCATCTACTGGTTATATGACATGTTTGAATTAACCATGTACCTGGTTATATTTTGTTTGAATTAACCGTGTACCTGGTTACATTTTATGTTTGAATTAATAATCTACCTGGTTATATTTTATGTCTGAATTGACAATCTACCCGGTTATATTTTATGTTTGAGTCAGCAATCTGCATGGTTATATTTTATGTTTGAATTAACCATCTACCTGGTTATGTTTTATGTTTGAATTAACCATAAGTCTAGCTATAAATTTACTGAAGTTGACCTACTACCACGCTACACTTAGGCTTGAACCTATATTGTTGAGTTAACTGATAGCCGTTCTGCTTTAGCGTTTATTCAATTAATTGTAGTGCTTTGTTTTGTATCAAAAACCTTTGAACCAAATATGACGTTGTTCGTATCCCAATATGTCCGCTCTGAGGTTACTCTTCCTCTGCAGTATATGCCAAGGTTTTGAGTTTCGTCCTAATTTCGCGTCATTGACTAACATGCTTCGTTTTTACATTTGAATCTTTCTTTTGTCCAGGTTCTCGTTAATGGTACTTCGGTGTCGAAGAGGTTTTCCTTATTTGGCTGAACTTCATTCCCAAACCGTGACTTTCAGATCGAAGAAAAGAAAACCTGAAAGTTGGTCGAGTTGATCAAGGTTGAAGTCATGATCATCACAATAGTAATGATGAAGAAATTACAGTGACGACTGCCATATTTGGCTCAGCCGAAGAGAGTTATTCATCAGGAACCTCGGTGTTAATAACTAGACGTTGTGACGCCAGTTTTATTACCCGCAATCAGTCAATAAATCATAAGTATCAGGGAAATGTTGAGCGCTGACATTAACAACAAATATGGTAAACTAATATTTGGTTAGTTTCACGTTTGAATATCTCCGATACTTATGATTAATTGATTGATTGTGGCCACTAAAACTGGCATCACAACGTTTAATTGTAATATTAATGCCGAGGTCCTGATGAATAACTCTTCGGCTGAGCTAAATGGCAAACGTCACTGTCATTTCTTCATCATTATTATTGTGATGATCATGACTTCAACCTTCATGAACTCGACCCTCTTTCGGGATTTCTTCTTTCCTTCGATCTGAAAGTCGTGATTCGGGAATGAAGTTCATCGAAAGAAGAAGGAAAAAAAACGTCTTCAACACCGAAGTACCATATTTTTCCTCTTGAGATTTTCCGGGTAAGAGCTCCGAGGTAAAATAAATCTTTCCTGATTTTTCCGCCGAATTCAACGATGAAAACATCGCCTCAGTGGCGTGATCGGTATGGTCTTGGCCTGCCACCTCGGTGGCTGCGAGTTCGATTCTCTGGCATTCCACTGATGGGTGGGAAATGTGTATTTCTGGTGATAGTAGTTCACTCTCGACGTGGTTCGGAAGTCACGTAAAGCCGTTGGTCCCGTTGCTGAATAACCACTGGTTCTATGCAACGTAAAAACACCATACAAACAAACAAACAAACGGCGCGGAAAACGTGGCGTTTTTGAGGCTTTTAATCGTTTTAGCTACCTTCGCATTTCAGCCTGGATTTTATCAGGTTTATTAATAAGGACAAGCTACTTAATGGAATTTTCTCACTTATGTTTACATTTCAAGCTCGGTTGTATAACAGCAATGAGCAGAGTTAGTTTACTGAAATGCAACCTTTTCTTAATGAATTTTATTTCAGTTGAATATAGAATTTAGGCCAGAGGCCAAGCACTGGGACCTATGAGGTCATTCAGCGATGAAATGGAAATTGACGGTAAAAAAGTTTGAAAGGTGTAACACGAGGAAAACCTCAAAGCAGTTGCACTATGAATAAGTGTTGGGAGAGGGTGTAAAGTAAGATGAAGAAAGAGAATATGAAAGGAGGTTCAGTAAAAGGAACGAAAGTGGTTACAGCTAGTGGCCGTTAGAAGAGGGTGTAAAGTAAGATGGAGAAAGAGAATATGAACACAGGTGCAGTAAAAGAAACGACAGTAGTTGCAGCTAGGGGCCGAAGGCACGCTGCAAAGAGCCTTAAGTAATGCCTACAGTGCACCGCATGAGGCCCACTGACGGCGCCACCCACCTATGGGGTTCATGAATTTGAAAATGGCTGTTATGATAGTAATGAGCTCAGCCACCCTGTGATTTTCCATTCATTTAGAAACGCATTTGAAGATAGTTAATATGGCGGCAATGAACTGCAATTCATTGGCAGGATCCTTCTTATTTTGGAATACATTCAAATCTGATCTGTATCAGTTCATTCCTCGATATCATCGATCATTTCAATTTCCTTAACCGGCCTTGAACGTTTACCAGAAGAGTTTTCAGATATTTCATTTCGGTAAGTAAAAAAAAAAAAAACACTATTCCACGAAATGAAAACGCAATATTCTACTACATCCCCTACTTATGATTTTACCTTTCATAAATCTCTATGTTGATTTTTCATCCTCTGGCATAAGCTAAACTCGACAGAGACAAGTTGTGTAACGTAAGAGCAAAGAGGTTTATCGTAAGCTCCTCCTCGTTCAATATTTAGACTTACATAAAGTCTTCAGTAAAATATATCACAAAACCATTTCAAAGCCGTCTGAACTTCTCCCCCTACAAGCAAAAGCGCCTGGAACAAGCAACAGCAATGCACAGCATCTGGTGGGGACGGAAAAGGCTATTTCCTTTGAAAATTGTACCCCAGTATTTTTCGGATCGGAGTTCGTTCAAGTGGAAGCTTGCGAAACCAGAAAACGCTACGGCGTGTATTCCTTTTTAAGAGGTCAAAACTCACGTTTAAAGAAGAAAATATGATATTTGGTTTCACATATTTTATTTATCTCGGGTAGGTTCCAATAAAATATGAATAGTAATGGTATTGAAAATGTATTACATTCATGAGCATTAATGAGCATAGCGCTTTGAGTAGATGTGTTTTATAAACCCAACGCGCTATAAACATTTATTTTCTAAAGCATTATAACATAAGAAATTCCTAAGATTCGCTCTTCCTAATTTTAATTCTTAGCCCCTTTATTTCTGTTTTATCAAGTACCGGAAAATAGCGAATACAGAAAGGTAAAGCTTCAAATTATTGAGGAAAGATGCCTATGTCGAGATATTTGGTAAAAAAAGATAAAGATAGGAATCTACTTTATATATAGTCACGAAAAAACGTCAGTATAAAACCAAGTTTAAGTGGATAAATAGAAAACGGGAGCTTTTAACCTTCACTATATTATTTATAGAGTATTTGATCTGAAATGATTTCAGCAATTCCATTCACATGGTAGAACATTAATCACTCCAGACGAACTATAGTATATTCACATCAACCGTGCATCTTATTTCTAGGCCAGTCCCTTGCTACGCTCCTGATTGGCTGTTGATAAGCCAGTCACAGGGCTGGAAACTCTGTCACTCGAGAGAGTTCACATAGGCAGGATGCACGTATGTTCCATTTTTCCTGAGGGATACGTAGAGGTGGAACATACGTCCTGCCTATGTGAACTCACGAGAGAGACTGAGAGTTTCCAGCCCCGTGATTGCCTTATCAACAGCTAATCAGGAGCGTCGTAAAGGACTGGCCTAGACATCAGATGCACGGTTGATGTGAATCTATTATAGATGTAATCTATTATTCACTCAGACGATGCAGTTGCATTTACGGTGAATGTAATCGTTTATTCTCGACTTCTCTCACATAATTTCTCAGAATAAATATAAAGGTGAAATCTGCAGTGATGTCGACTAGAGTAATGCCACAGAATCTCTCTCTCTCTCTCTCTCTCTCTCTCTCTCTCTCTCCCCTGCTACAATGTATTTTATTTCCATCGCTATCCATCTCCGCTAATTTGTTTTCCATTTCCCTTGGTGCAATGCAGAAAAAAAAAAAATTATTTATAGAAAAAAAAAAATTATTCCTGGGCGTTCAAGAGCAGAGGGGGACCCTGCAAACGCAGTATTTGTTTAAAAGAAATCGGTTTTTTATGATAATGATCCCACCGCTGTCAAAACACAAAAAACGCGATGACATTTTGCATCATAGTTTTATATTTGTGCGTTTTCCTATTGTCTAATTGTTTGCTAAATTAATTGCAATTCGTCTTCCACGATTTTTGTAATTAGCTTCTAGTTTGTTTTTTTTATTTTTTTTCCCTGTTGATTCTTCAATATTCATGAATTTCGTTCGCGTGACCTATAGTCTATCTCTCTTCGTCTCTCACATTCTTCTCTCTCCCCCTCTCGTCTCCTCTCTCTCTCTATATATATATATATATATATATATATATATTATATATATATATATATTTATATATATATATATATAATATATATATATAGAGAGAGAGAAGAGAGAGAAGAGAGAGAGAGAGAGAGAGAGAGAGATTGCTACACAGATCTACGTTATGATTCAAACATTGTGTTGTACCTAGGTTACTATATTCGCAGCCGAACGAGAGTGATATAAATAATCTTTTGCCGATTAATCTAAATGCTTGGTTAAGGAAGCTCTCTCTCTCTCTCCTCTCTCTTCTCTCTCTCTCTCTCTCTCTCTCTCGTCTCCTCTCTCAAGCTGTTCCTCTCCTCGCCTTCAGATGTCTCCACAGCTCGCGGAGGACTGTAAAAATTAAACTAGGCCTATCCACAAGTTCTAGCATTGTTACTATCCGATCAATGTGTATTTCAGTTTGAAAGTCAATTCAGCTGATAAATACAAGTACGTGCTTATTTGAGATGAGTCAAGGGTGCTTGAATTCAAGCATATTTGTTGAAATCAAGCGCATGTTTGTTTTATTTCCCATCTGAATTGTTCTTTATTTCAAACGTATTTGTGTTTCACTACAAACCTAGTACGTTGCTGTTTACGCTTTACTTCTCTCTGAGTTCACGTGTTAGTTAATGTGAAGCGAGAGACGTGTATCTGAAGTCAAGAGGTTTTTATTTTTTATTATTATTATTATTATTATTATTATAATTATTATTATTATTATCCTTTAGCAGGTGGATGTTTTCTGTCGGCGTGAGTTTACTCCAGTTCTTTGGGTCCTTAGCTGAACTTCCTGTAGTTGTTTTTGTTTATGTATTTTCTCTTTCCAGAATAACGTAGGATCTCACGGCGGCAGTGAATGGCTCTCTCTCTCTCTCTCTCTCTCTCTCTCTCTCTCTCTCTCTCTCTCTCTCATTTTACAGTCAGCCAACTTGTCTTTGCATCCCTATCCAACTCCTCTTTTCTCATTGTGTTATATTCCTCAGCGTCTGTTAGGGATCGTGAGTCATGTCTTATTACCTTTAACGCTGCTTAATTATATTTCGACTTGCAGTTAATTGCAACCCTGTGTGTGTGTGTGTGTGTGTGTGTGTGTGTGTGTGTATGTGTGTGTGTGGTGTTATTCGTAGCAATCGTATATTTGAAGTCAAGTGCACACATATTTAAATTTAGGATTGTATGATTTGCCGTTAAAGTAGGTGACCCTTTGATTTCAATTTACGACCGTACATAGTTCATGAATTCAGTCGCTTGAATTCCTGAATATTTTTCTTGAATTCTAATCAGCAAATGTTTAAATTTAATGTCTGCATAAGTTGACGTGACTGTTTATATATCTGTAATTCAACGTGTGGGAATTTAAGATTTATTATATCAAAATTCAAGTTTGCTTAAGTTGAAATTCGAAGTATTCGAGGTCTATGCAGGTAAGAATGCACATACTTGGTGTGCCATTGAATTCAAGTTTTTTAATTCAGATTGTCCTTATTTAAATTCAGCCTTATACTGCATGGATTCAGATGTGTTTTAATCCAGCAGATGTATATTTCAATTCAAGCATGAATGCGTGAATTCAGATGGGTTTTTCAGTGCAGTTTGCGTATATCAGAGTTTTAAGAATTGAAATGTGTTAAGATTGCAAGGAATCAACCTCACGCATACTTAAATAAAAATGATGTACGTGTGATGTAAAATGTTTTCATTCAAGCGCTTTGGTATTAAAATTTTATTTTAATGAATTCAAAAGTGGTGTTTTTTTTATTTCAATATAATGTGTTTCCTAATTTTGTTAATTTAAACGTGGCATTTTTTTATTTCAAAATTATGTGCTTGCATGAATTCAAGCGTGAATAAAAGTGTTCAAATGTTTTCGTTGAACTGATGTGTGGCAGCTTCGTCGCAAAATATAAATACACAGCTGTGTTTATAGGGTCCTTAGGTCCACTTCGCTTTCGCTTGTTTGCTTGCTTTCGCTTGCAGATGTTGCAAATGAAGTGGTTCATGGGAACTGCTGGCGCCATTTAATGTCCTTTTTTTCTTTCTCTCTTTTCTGAGAACCAGTGGCGTTTGCATCCATTTTGTTTTCTTTCTCTATCTCTTTTTTTTTTTGCGGTAGATTTGCACTGTTGCTTTCAATTATAACTTCATGTCGTTGGTGTTTTATATTTTTAAACGAAACCTTGTTTTGGGATCCGCTTGTTTACAATGATTTTCCTAAAGTTTGTTTACGTATTGAATGTTTTAGATCATTTTTTTTTCTCTCTCTCATTTGCTTCCCACTTTTAAATGGTACCAAAATTATTTATTAGAAAGCGTGAGGTGGTTATATATTCACCCAGAGTTCTTTCCTTATTTACGTAAATTGTAATTCTCGCATGAACGCCTTTGTCTCGTATTGTAATACTCGTATGAATGCTTATGTCTCGTGTAATAATGGTCGCGTCTGTCTTGTATTATAATGTTCGCATGGACGCATCTATCTCGTTATTATAATTGCCCTTATGAACGCTTCTGTCTCATATCATAATGCCCTTATGAACGCGTCTGTCTCGTATGGTAGTGCTCTTGTGAACGCGTCTGTCTCATGATGCTGCTCGTATGAACGCGCCTGTCTCGTATTATAATGCCCTTATGAACGCGTCAGTCTCATATTGTAATGCCCTTGTGAACACGCCTGTCTCATTATGCTGCTCGTATGAACGCGCCTGTCTCGTATTATAATGCCCTTATGAACGCGTCTTTCTCGTATTGTAATGCCCTTGTGAACGCGTCTGTCTCATTATGCTGCTCATATGAACACCTGTCTGGTATTATAATGCCCTTATGAACGCGCCGCGCAACCTGTCTCGTATTGTAATGCTCTTGTGAACGCCGTCTGTCGAACGCGTCTGTCTCATATTATACTGCTCGTATAAACGCGTCTTTCTCGTATTATAATGCTCGTATGAACGCGTCTGTCTCATATTAAAATGTTTCGTATGAACGCGTCTGTCTCGTATCATATGCTCGTATGAACGCGTCTGTCTCATATTATAAAGTTGGTATGAACGCGTCTGTCTCATATTTTCACTGTTCGAATGAACGCGTCTGTCTCGTATCATAAAGTTCGTATGAACGCGTCTAACTTGTATGATACTGCTCGTATGAACGCGTCTGTCTTGTATCATACTGCTCGAATGAAACGCATCTGTCTCTTCTTAAAACTCGTATGAACGCGTCTGTCTCTTATCGTAATGACCTTATGAACGCACCCGCCTGTCACATGCGAATAGGAACACACCCACTCTCCACTCTGGAGAAATTAATGTTGCAGTCATCCATAAAACGGGTCATCACGCAGCTCTGCACAAAAATGGCTTTTTTACTCTTTGGGACTTTGCGCCATTCCCTCACACATCCTGCGCACAACAAGTATTTTGTTAAAAAAAAAAAAAAAGAAAAAAAACTCTGGATGTTGTGTCCTTGAAGCTTCGGGGTCCAGGGAACGTTTTGTATGAAAGGGAGATGGTCGTCAGTTTGTTATTTATTTTGGGGGGGTTTTTTTGGGGGGGGGGGGGGGCGTGAGGGGAGGTTCGCTGGGAATATGCTTGTGCATTAAATGTTCGCGTTATGCTTTGGCGTTGATTTTTTAAAGAAAGGAAAATCGGTTTGCTTTTAGTTGTTATTTGTATCCATAGTTTTTTTTATTATTTAACTCGACTGCCACATACAATACTATATATATATATATATATATATATATATATATATATATATATATATATATATATCTGTGTGTGCGTGTACCTGTGTAGTGGTGATGCATGCGTATATGCTGGCTCATGATTTACGAACAATCAATTCTCCATTACATCTCTAAATGTGCCGGATAGAACATTAAACACTTATAACTCCGTAGAGAATTGAACTTACTCAACACTTAAAGTCCGAATATTGTGAACGCGCTTAGATATCCAAAGGTTCCAGGCGTTATTCGGTAACTTTGGACGGAGAAGTTTGACTCAGCACTTAGGTCCAAACTGACAGGGCTTCCGGTGTATTAGGCAAGAGTATCAAGTTTATCATGTGCCCTGGGCAGGGTAATTAGAGCCTACAATATTCGTGGTTTTCACTGGAAGGGTCGAGTATTATATTTCTGTTTAAAAATGTTTTACTGCGGAACTCTGTCTTCTTAATTATCATACATTATTATAACTGCATACAGATCATTTTCATTTTTCTTCGTAGAAAATTTTAAGATAGTTTTCCTTCTCATTTGCAAGAATGGAGCGCCTCATTTGCGTGATTGGTATGGTCTTGGCCTGCCACCTAGGTGGCCGCGAGTTCAATTCTCGAGCATTCCACTGACGGGTTAGAGATGTGTATTTCTGGTGATAGAAGTTCACTCTCGACGTGGTTTCGGAAAAGTCACGTAAAGCCGTTGGTCCCGTTGCTGAATAACCACCGCTTCCATGAAACGTAAAAACACCATACAAACAAACAAACAAAAATGTGCAAGAATGGACACTGGGAGTTCATACACACACACACACACACACACACACAAGTTTTTTGCATTTGTTGATTTATAATGAAAATATATTTGGCTGCCCAACAGTAAGCATCTTGAAAGCATCTTTCAATTGTCTTGGTTTCCTTACCTGTGTGTGTGTGCTTTTGTTTTTAATTATCAACAAAGCCTACACTTTCATTTCACTTATAATATTCGCAAGCGTCGTTTATTATCCTACGTTTTTTTTTTGTAATACTCATTCATAATTGTATTTTTTGTTGCGCTCTATTTTTTTCTTACTTGAATCGAGTTTGGGCTGTGACACTTACAAAGGTTTCATTCCCTCGAAGATTGTTTTTATTGAAGATAACACTGAACTCATCTCCGACAAATTAATAGCATCGAGGTCTATTTCCCATGTTATATTGTTTGGCATTGAATATTTACCTATGATTTGATATTTCTCGTTCGATTCTTTCGTGGCATTTTATTTTAAAATGCTCGATTTTCAATACGGCGTAAATGTCATCAAAGGTCTTCGTCTAGTTCATTGCTTTTTTCCCTAACACCTACCTGATGTCATTTAATCGTATCTCATGAGAGAGAGAGAGAGAGAGAGAGAGAGAGGAGAGAGAGAGATTGATGAAAAGGAAAAGAGAGAGAGAGTATAAAAGAAAGCAAGAGAGAGAGAATAATAGAAAGAGAGAGAGAGAGAGAGAGAGAGAGAGAGAGAGAGAAGAGTAATAGAAAGGAGAGAGAGAGAACGACAAGAAAAGAGAGACCTTAAACCTTACAGACCTTCCTTACAGCCTTTACAGCGTTCGGGTTGCCCCAGGTCCCTCAGTGTGATGGCACCTCTAATCTCTACCAGAGAGTTGCTAGTACATCTTCCGTATATTTGCATCTTCCAATCTTGGATGGTCTGGGATGCAGTTTAGATATTTGTTGAGCTTATTCTTAAACACATCTACGCTCACATCCTGATATATTCCTCAGATGAGCTGGCAACGCATTGAATAGACGCTGCATTATCATGCTGGTGCGTAGTGGATTAATGTCCTGTGTGCTTTCCTTATTTTTCCTCGGTATAGTTTTTGGGCACTATTAATCTACCTCTGCTTGCTCTTTCTGATATTTTTAGTTCCATGATGTTTTCTGCTATTCCTTCTATCTGTTTCCATGCCTGAATTATCATGTAGCGTTCTCTTCTCCTTTTCTAGACTATATAACTTTAAGGATTGTAGTCTTTCCCAGTAGTCAAGGTCCTTAACTTCTTCTATTCTAGCTGTAAAGGACCTTTGTACACTCTCTATTTGTGCAATATCCTTTTGATAGTGTGGGTACCATATCATATTGCAATATTCAAGTGGACTACGAACATATGTTTTATAAAGCAATAATCATGTGTTCAGCTTTCTTGTTTTGAAGTGCCGTAAACAACATTCCCATTTTTGCTTTACATTTTGCCAAAAGAATTGCTATTTGATCATTGCATAACATGTTCCTATTCATCATCACACCAAGGTCCTTAGCTGCTTCCTTATTTGTGATGTCTCATTATTAGGTCCCCTATATGCATATAGCTTTTCCTTCTCTGTCTCCATAATTTTATTTGATTCAAATTTATCAGAGTTAAATACCATCCTATTTACCTCTGCCCCAATCATATACTTTGTTAAGGTCTCTTTGTAGAGCGTTTCTTATCTTCATCACAGGTAATTTCTCTACTTATTCTTGTGTCATCAGCGAAACTACTCACTACCGAATCCTTAACATTATTGTCTATGTCTTCAATCATAATAAACAAACAGTATTGCAGCTAACACCGTACCTTGTGGCACACCGGATATTACCTTGGCTTCATCCGATTTCTCATCGTTTGCAATAACTATCTGTTTTCTGTTGTGTAAAAATTCTTTTAACCATCTTCCTACTTTATCCACGATATTGTGTTTTCTAATTTTCTTCGCTAATATATTATGGTCTACTTTGTCAAAAGCTTTTGCAAAGTCTAGATAAAACACATCTGTTTCATTTCCGCTTTTCATATTTTTGAATATGTTCTCACGGTGGACTAACAGTTGGGTTTTGTGTACTTTTTCCGGGTACGAAACCATGTTGTCCTATATTAAACAAATTATTTTTTATAAATAAGTTTCATAATATTTTTCTTCATTACCCTTTCATACACTTTCATAATATGTGATGTTAGACTCACAGGCCTATAATTACTTGCCTCTAGTCTTGATGCACTTTTGAAAGTAGGGGTGATATATGCTAATTTGTGCTCATCATAAATCTTGCCTGTATCTACACTTTGTCTTAATAATATTGCAAGTGGCTTTGCGATGGAATGAACTACTTTCTTTAACAAAATAGCAGGAACTACATCATGGCCCTGCAGCAGCTCCATTTTTAATTTCATTAATAGCCTGCACCAATATCAGCTTCATTAATTTCTATGTCAGCTAAATATTCACTATTTTCGTCCCTAACTTCTATATCATTATCTTCATTATCTATTCTATGGGTGAATTCTCTCTTATATCGTTCTGCCAGTATGTTGCAAATTTCCTTTTTTTTTATTCGTTAATCTCCCTTCAATTCTTAGAGGGGCCTATTTCCATTCTCCTTTTATTCATCTTTTTCGCGAATGAGTATAATAGTTTGGGGTTTTGCTTGATATTTATTAGGGTTTTTT
>NC_087209.1:13104307-13114455 GCF_015104395.2 Macrobrachium nipponense | reverse complement strand
CTTGACTTTTCTTCACCCCCCTCCCCCTTCCACCCCCATTCCCACCCTCCCTCCCTCTACTTCACTTTTACAATTTCTTCCTGCATTCCGTGTTGGTAGACGCGAGATCTGAAACAAGGTTTCATATTTCCATTTCCCTGTCGCTGGTAACATGGCCACAATGATCACAACTCTAACTGCTGCAGGTTTCTACTCCTCGCTCATAATAGTTGTTACTTTTACGGGCTGCTCTAGGAGCAAGAACCCGTGCTGGCACAAAGCAATTTAAATTTTAACCAACCAACCGTTGTTACTACAGTAAGTGGCAGCAATCGCAGTAAAGTTTAGTTTATATATCTTGACTTGTTATTGCTATTGTAAAAGAAAAAAATTTTATTTGTTCTATTTTTTTTTTCTACAAGATTCTTCATGGTGCCTACGCTATTCATTTAGTATTTCATTGGTTTTCCTTGATAAAACGATCGCCTTGTACTCCGTTGATACTGATATTGATATAAGCAATTTTGTTGTTTCTTCATTGGATAGTTTTATTACTAAAATCTTTCCAGGAAAATAATATGCCTTTCAGTGAAGAGGCAAAGAACAATCCTGTTAGAAGATTCATTTCTTAATGAAATCCAAAAATAAATTTATCTGCAGAAAAATTTACTCACTTTATAAGCGACTAAACAAGTCAGTCTGAATAATCAAAGTAAAACGCCAAAGTTTTTTTCTCCGGCAGAATTCCTCGTACTAAGTTTCTTAAGCAGAATTCGTTGTAATAAGTTCCTTAAGCAGAAATCTTCGCACTAAGTTTCTTAACCAGAATTCTTCGTACTAAGTTTCTCTAGCAGAATTCCTCGTACTAAGTTTCTTAAGCAGAATTCCTTGTAATAACTTACTCCAGCAGAATTCCTCGTACTAAGCTCAAACGAGTGAAAGTTTCCTGACGAGATGGCAGCATCAGCGGTTTACAACGACCTCATACCTGGGAGAGCTCTCTTCAGATAACGGCGACTTACCCTCTCGTTCTGGAGACAGGAGGAAACTTTCCTCTTAAGAGCGGGGATAAACTGTCAGTGAAATTAGGATCTTTGTCAAGTACGATGCCGTAACTGTCTCGTAAAGAAGAGAATCTTTGCCTCAGGCAGGCGAGGACGTTCGATGGTACTCTCTAACTTGTTTCCTTTATGGGTAGATGCATCATCTGTGTTTTTGTGTTTGAGTCACTCATTCATCAGCTAAAATTGTTATATTGTATAATCACATAAAAAGCTACATTTAGTTAATGATTTCTACTAATTAGCAAGATTTCATATTGATTGAATAACGAACTGCGCTGTCGTGTTTATTTTGGACAACGTCTTGGTGGACTAAACCTTGTGCTTGATTTAATCTGTTGGCACCGTGCTTTTCTTAGTTTGGTATCTAAGTGATGTTTTGAATTGTAATTAACTGATTGGTGGGGTACTTTTACGCTGCAATCAACCGGATATATCCAGCAGTTGAGCTAATCAGCTGACTTAAAATTATTTATCTTAAAATTTAACATCATTTTGGATGTATTTATTTAACCATCTCCATCTGCCTGGTTATATTTTATGGGTTTGAAATAACCATTTACATAGTTATAATATAAGTGTTTGAATTAACCATCTACTGGTTATATTTCATGTTTGAATTAACCATGTACCTGGTTATATTTTGTTTGAATGAACCGTGTAGCTGGTTACATTTTATGTTTGAATTAATAATCTACCTGGTTATATTTTATGTATGAATTGATAATCTACCTGGTTATATTTTATGTCTGAATTGACAATCTACCTGGTTATATTTTATGTTTGAGTCAACAATCTGCATGGTTATATTTTATGTTTGAATTAACCATCTTCCTGGTTATGTTTTATGTTTGAATTAACCATAAGTCTATCTATAAATTTATTGAAATTGACCTACTACCACGCTACACTTAGGCTTGAACCTATATTGTTGAGTTAACTGATAGCCGTTCTGCTTTAGCGTTTATTCAATTAATTGTAGTGCTTTGTTTTGTATCAAAAACCTTTGAACCAAATATGACGTTGTTCGTATCCCAATATGTCCGCTCTGAGGTTACTCTTTCTCTGCAGTTTATGCCAAGGGATTGCGTTTCGTCCTAATTTCGCGTCATTGACTAACATTCTTCGTTTTTACATTTGAATCTTTCTTTTGTCCAGGTTCTCGTTAATGGTACTTCGGTGTCGAAGAAGTTTTCCTTCTTTGACTGAACTTCATTCCCAAATCATGACTTTCAGATCGAAGAAAAGAAAGCCTGAAAGTTGGTCGAGTTGATGAAGGTTGAAGTCATGATCATCACAATAATAATGATGAAGAAATTACAGTGACGACTGCCATATTTAGCTCAGCCGAAGAAAGTTATTCATCAGGAACCTCGGCGTTAATAATTAGACGTTGTGACGCCAGTTTTAGTAGCCGTAATCAATCAATAAATCATAAGTATCAGGGAAATGTTAAGCGCTGACATTAACAAATATAGGTAATAATATTTGTTAATTTCAGCGTTTGAAATATCTCTGATACTTATGATTAATTGATTGATTGTGGCCACTAAAACTGGCGTCACAACGTTTAATTGTATTATTAACGCCGAGGTCCTGATAAATAACTCTACGGCTGAGCTAAATGGCAAACGTCACTGTCATTTCTTCATCATTATTACTATGATGATCATGACTTCAACCTTCATGAACTCGACCCTCTTTCGGGATTTCTTCTTTCCTTCGATCTGAAAGTCGTGATTCGGGAATGAAGTTCATCGAAAGAAGAAGGAAAAAAAACGTCTTCAACACCGAAGTACCATTAAAGCAATATTTTTCCTCTTGAGATTTTCCGGGTAAGAGCTCCGAGGTAAAATAAATCTTTCCTGATTTTTCCGCCGAATTCAACGCTGAAAACATCGCCTCAGTGGCGTGATCGGTATGGTCTTGGCCTGCCACCTCGGTGGCTGCGAGTTCGATTCTCGGGCATTCCACTGAGGGGTGAGAAATGTGTATTTCTGGTGATAGAAGTTCACTCTCGACGTGGTTCGGAAGTCACGTAAAGCCGTTGGTCCCGTTGCTGAATAACCACTGGTTCTATGCAACGTAAAAACACCATACAAACAAACAACGCGGAAAACGTGGCGTGTTTTTGAGGCTTTTAATCGTTTTAGCTACCTACGCATTTCAGCCTGGATTTTATCAGGTTTATTAATAAGGACAAGCTACTTAATGGAATTTTCTCACTTATGTTTAAATTTCAAGCTCGGTCGTATAACAGCAATGAGCAGAATTAGTTTATTGAAATGTAACCTTTTCTCAGTGAATCTGAGTTGAGTTGAAAATAGAATTTAGGCCAAAGGCCAAGCACTGGGACCCATGAGGTCATTCAGCGATGAAATGGAAATTGACGGTAAAAAAGTTTGAGAGGTGTAACAGGAGGTAAACCTAAAAGCAGTTGCACTATGAATCAAGTATTAGGAGAGGGCGGAAAGTAAGACGAAAAAAGAGAATATGAAAGGAGGTACAGTAAAAGGAACGAAAGTGGTTGCAGCTAGGTGCCGAAGGCACGCTGCAAAGAACCTTAATTAATGCCTACAGTGCACCGCATGAGGTCCACTGACGGCGCTACCCCACTACGGGGTTAATGCATTTGAAAATGGCTTTTATGATAGTAATTAGCTCAGCCACCCTGTGATTTTCCATTCTTTTAGAAACGCATTTGAAGATAGTTCATATGGCGGCAATGAAATCCAATTCATTGGCAGGATCCTTCTTATTTTGGAATACATTCAAATCTGATCTGTATCAGTTCATTCCTCGATATCATCGATCATTTCAATTTCCTCAACCGGCCTTGAACGTTTACCAGAAGAGTTTCAAGATATTTCATTTTGGCAAGTAAAAATATTATTCTACTACATCCCCTACTTATGATTTTACCTTGCATAAATCTCCATGTTGATTTGATCCTCTGACATAAGCTAAACTCGACAGAGACAATTTGTGTAACGTAAGAGCAAAGAGTTTTATCGTAAGCTCCTCCTCGTTCAATATTTAGACTTACATAAAGTCTTCAGTAAAATATATCACAAAACCATTTCAAAGCCGTCTGAACTTCTCCCCCTACAAGCAAAAGCGCCTGGAACAAGCAACAGCAATGCACAGCATCTGGTGGGGACGGAAAAGGCTTTTTCCTTTGAAAATTGTACCCCAGTATTTTTCGGATCGGAGTTCGTTCAAGTGGAAGCTTGCGAAACCAGAAAACGCTACGGCGTGTTTTCCTTTTTCAAGAGGTCAAAACTCACGTTTAGAGAAGAAAATATGATATTTGGTTTCTGATACGGTGTCAGAGGTTATTTTTTTTATAGGTTTCACATATTTTATTTATCTCGGATAGGTTCTAATAAAATGTGAATAGTAATGGTATTGAAAATGTATTACATTCATGAGCATTAAATGAGGCATAGCGGTCTGAGTAGATGTGTTTTATAAACCCAACGTGCTATAAACATTTAATTTTCTAAAGCATTATAACATAAGAAATTCCTAAGATTCGCTCTTCCTAATTTTAATTCTTAGCCCCTTTATTTCTGTTTTATCAAGAACCGGAAAATAGCAAATACAGAAAGAAATGAAAGCTTAAAATTATTGAGGAAAGATGCCTATGTCGAGATATTTGGTAAAAGAAGATAAAGATAGGAATCTACTTTATATATAGTCACGAAAAAACGTCTGTATAAAACCAAGTTTAAGTGGATAAATAGAAAACGGGAGCTTTTAACCTTCACTATATTATGTATAGAGTATTTGATCTGAAATGATTTCAGCAATTCCATTCACATGGTAGAACATTAATCACTCCAGACGAACTATAGTATATTCACATCAACCGTGCATCTTATTTCTAGGCCAGTCCCTTGCGACGCTCCTGATTGGCTGTTGATAAGCCAGTCACAGGGCTGGAAACTCTGTCACTCGAGAGAGTTCACATAGGCAGGATGCACGTATGTTCCATTTTTCCTGAGAGATACGTAGAGGTGGAACATACATCCTGCCTATGTGAACTCACGAGAGAGACTGAGAGTTTCCAGCCCCGTGATTGCCTTATCAACAGCCTAATCAGGAGCGACGTAAAGGACTGGCACGGTTGATGCGACTCTATTATAGATGTAATCTATTATTCACTCAGACGATGCAGTTGCGTTTGCGGTGAATGTGATCTTTTATTCTCGACGTCTCTCACATAATTTCTCAGAATAAATATAAAGGCGAAATCTGCAGTGATGTCGACTAGTGTAATGCCACAGAATCTCTCTCTCTCTCTCTCTCTCTCTCTCTCTCTCTCTCTCTCTCTCTCTCTCTCTCTTCTCCCCTGCTACAATGTATTTTATTTCCATCGCCTATCCATCTCCGCTAATTTGTTTTCCATTTCCCTTTTGGTGCAATGCAGTTTTTTTTTTTATAAAAAAACTTATTCCTGCGTGTTCAAGAGCAGAAGGGGAACCTGCAAACGCAGTATTTGTTTAAAAGCAATCGTTTTTTTTTATGATAATGATCCCACCGCTGTCAAAACACAAAAAAAGCGATGGCATTTTACATCAAAGTTTTATATTTGTGCGTTTTCCTATTGTCTAATTGTTTGTTAAATTTGGTGCAATTCGTCTTCCACGATTTTGTAATTAGTTTCTAGTTTATTTTTTTTCCCTGTTGATTCATCAATATTCAAGAATTTCGTTCGCGTGATTTATAGTCTCTCTCTCTCTCTCTCTCTCTCTCTCTCTCTCTCTCTCGCTCCACTCTCTTCACTCTCTTTATAATATATATATATATATATATATACTATATATATATATATATTATATATTTATTTGATATAGAGAGAGCATGGGTCAATTCTTTCTAGACTTGGGCACTTCACAGTTTAGAGAGAGAGAGAGAGAGAGAGAGAGAGAGAGAGAGAGAGAGAGAAATTGCTACACAGATCTACGTTATGATTCAAAACATTGTGTTGTACTTAGGTTACTATATTTTGCAGCCGAACGAGAGTGATATAAATAATCTTTTGCCGATTAATCTAAATGCTTGGTTAAGGAAGCTCTCTCTCTCTCTCTCTCTCTCTCTCTCTCTCTCTCTCTCTCTCTCTCTCTCTCTCAAGCCTGTTCCTCACACCTCGCCTTCAGATGTCTCCACACTCGCGGAGGACTGTAAAAATTAAACTAGGCCTATCCACAAGTTCTAGCATTGTTACTATCCGATCAATGTGTATTTCAGTTTGAAAGTCAATTCAGCTGATAAATGCAAGTACGTGCTTATTTGAGATGAGTCAAGGGTTCTTGAATTCAAAGCATATTTGTTGAAATCAAGCGAATGTTTGTTTTATTTCCCATCTGAATTGTTCTTTATTTCAAAACGTATTTGTGTTTCACTTCAAACCTAGTACGTTGCTGTTTACGCTTACTTCTCTCTGAATTCACGTGTTAGTTAATGTGAAGCGAGAGCACGTGTATCTGAAGTCAAGAGGTTTTTATTTCTATTATTATTATTATTATTATTATTATTATTATTATTATTATATTATTATCCTTTAGCAGGTGGATGTTTTCCTCTGTCGACGTGAGTTTTACTCCAGTACTTTGGGTCCTTAGCTGAACTTCCTGTAGTTGTTTTGTTTATGTATTTTCTCTTTCCAGAATAACGTAGGATCTCACGGCGGCAGTGAATGGCTCTCTCTCTCTCTTCTCTCTCTCTCTCTCTCTCTCTCTCTCTCCTCTCTCTCTCTCCTTTAAACAGTCAGCCACTTGTCTTCGCCTCCCTATCCAACTCCTCTTTTCTCATTGTGTTATAATCCTCAGCGTCTGTTAGGGATCGGGGTCACTTCTTATTACCTTTAACGCTGCTTAATTATATTTCGACTTGCAGTTAATTGCAACCCTGTGTGTGTGTGTATGTGTGTTATTCGTAGCAATCGTATATTTGAAGTCAAGTGCACACATATTTAAATTTAGGATTGTATGATTTGCCGTTAAAGTAGGTGACCCTTTGATTTCAATTTACGACCGTACATAGTTCATGAATTCAGTCGCTTGAATTCCTGAATATTTTTCTTGAATTCTAATCAGCAAATGTTTAAATTTAATGTCTGTATAAGTTGACGTGACTGTTTATATATCTGTAATTCAGCGTGTGGGAATTTAAGATTTATTATATTAAAATTCAATTTTGCTTATGTTCAAATTCGAAGTATTCGGGGTCTATGCAGGTAAGAATGCACATACTTGGTGTGTCATTGAATTCAAGTTTGTTTTGTCGTGAATTCAAGTGTTTTCATTCAGATTGTCCTTATTTAAATTCAGTCTTATAATGCATGCATTCAGATGTGTTTTAATCCAGCAGATGTATATTTCAATTTGCTTTCCACTTTTAAATGGTACCAAAATTATTTATTTGAAACCGTGATGTGGCTATAATATTCACCTAGAGTTCTTTCCTTATTTACGTAAATTGTAATTCTCGCATGAACGCCTTTGTCTCGTAATGTAATACTCGTATGAACGCTTATGTCTCGTGTAATAATGGTCGCGTCTGTCTTGTATTATAATGTTCGCATGGACGCATCTATCTAGTATTATAAGTGCCCTTATGAACGCTTCTGTCTCATATCATAATGCCCTTATGAACGCGTCTGTCTCGTATGGTAGTGCTCTTGTGAACGCGTCTGTCTCATTATGTTGATCGTATGAACGCGCCTGTCTCGTATTATATTCCCCTTATGAACGCGTCTGTTTCGTATTGTAATGCCCTTGTGAACGCGTCTGTCTCATTATGCTGCTCGTATGAACACGTCTGTGTCGTATTATAATGCTCGTATGAACGTGAACGCGTCTGTCTCAAATAAAATGTTCGTATGAACGCATCTGCCTTGTTTTAAAACTCTTATGAACGCGTCTGTCTCTTATCGTAATGACCTTATGAACGCACCCGTCTGTCACATGCGAATAGGAACACACACACTCTCCACTCTGGAGAAATTAATGTTGCAGTCATCCATAAAACGGGTCATCACGCAGCTCTGCACAAAAATGGCTCGTGTCACCCTCTGCTTTTTACTCTTTGGACTTTGTGCCATTCCCTCACACATCCTGCGCACCAAGTATTTTGTTTAGGGGAAAAAAAAAAAAAACAGAGTTTGGATTTTGTGTCCTTGAAGCTTCGGGGTCTAGGGAAGTTTTTATGAAAGGGAGATGGTAGTCACCTTTTTTTTTTTTCTTTTTTTTTGCGGGGTGGGGGTGGGGTGCCTGGGGGTCTTTGAGAATAAGCTTGTGCATTAAACTGTTCGCGTTATGCTTTGGCGTTGATTTTAAAGAAAGGAAAATCGGTTTTTCGTCTAGTTGTTTTTTGTATCCATAGTTTTTTTATTGTTTACCTCGACTGTCACACACAAAAATTTTATATATATATATATATATATATAATATATATATATATATATAAATAAATATATGTGTGTGTGTGCGCGCGCGCGCCTGTGTAGTGGTGGTGCATGCGTATATGCTGGCTCATGATTTACGAACAATCAATTCTCCATTACATCTCTAAATGTGCCGGATAGAACATTAAACACTTATAACTCCGTAGAGAATTGAACTTACTTAACACTTAAAGTCCGAATGTTGTCAAACGTGCTTAGGTATCCAAAGGTTCCAGGCGTTATTCGGTAACTTTGGACGGAGAAGTTTGACTCAGCACTTAGGTCCAAACTGACAGGGCTTCCGGTGTATTAGGCAAGAGTATCAAGTTTATCATGTGCCCTGGGCAGGGTAATTAGAGCCTACATACGATTCGTGGTTTTCACTGGAAGGGTCGAGTATTATATTTCTGTTTAAAAATGTTTTACTGCGGAACTCTGTCTTCTTAATTATCATACATTATTATAACTGCATACAGATCATTTTCATTTTTCTTTGCAGAATATTTTAAGATATTTACGCAAGTTTTCCTTCTCATTTGCAAGAGTGGAGCGCCTCATTTGCGTGATTGGTATGGTCTTGGCCTGCCACCTTGGTGGCCGCGAGTTCAATTCTCGAGCATTCCACTGACGGGTTAGAGATGTGTATTTCTGGTGATAGAAGTTCACTCTCGACGTGGTTCGGAAGTCACGTAAAGCCGTTGGTCCCGTTGCTGAATAACCACCGGTTCCATGAAACGTAAAAACACCATACAAACAAACAAACAAACAAAAAAGCGCAAGAATGGACACTGTGAGTTAACAACACACACACAAGTTTTTTCGCATTTGTTGATTTATTATGAAAATATATTTGGCTGCCCAACAGGAAGATCGTAAGGTTTTTATTTCCATTTTATGTATGAATATTGCAAGTCTTCTTTGAGATATTTTCTTTTGCATAGATGCATTGGATAACATTTCCAGACGTTCTAAGTTACTTCATTTCTGTGGAAAGCATCTTTCATTTGTCTTGATTGCCTTACCTGTGTGTGTGCTGTTTTGTTTTTTTTTTTTTAATTATCAACAAAGCCTACACTTTCATTCACTTGTAATATACGCAAGCGTCGTTTATTATCCTATGCTTTTTTGTAATACTCATCCATAATTGTATTTTTTGTTGCGCTCTATTGTTTTCTTACTTGAATCAAGTTTGGGCTGTGACACTTACAAAGGTTTCATTCCCACGAAGATTGTTTTTATTGAAGATAACACTGAACTCATATCTGACGAATGAATTGCATCGAGGTCTGCTTCCCAGGTTATATTGTTTTGCAATGAATATTTATCTATGATTTGATATTTCTTGTTCGATTCTTTCGTGGCATTTCATTTTGAATTGCTCGATTTTCCATACAGTGGGAAAATGGAGTAAATGTCAGCAAAGCCTTCTCTAGATCATTGCAAGCTGTCCTTTCTTTTCTGTAACACCTACTTGATGTCATTTAATCGTATCTCAATGAGAGAGAGAGAGAGAGAGAGAGAGAGAGAGAGAGAGAGAGAGAGAGAGAGATCTTCACAACAACGATTTCATCGCGTACATCGTCCGTGCCTCCTCCTCCGAAAGTAGCAACCAACCATTTGTCACTTCGAGAAAAATTACTCCGGATATCTTATTAGAC
>NC_087209.1:13086807-13094307 GCF_015104395.2 Macrobrachium nipponense | reverse complement strand
AGTAAGAATCTTTATCACGGACTAGAGTAAGAATCTTTTTCACTAAATAGAGTAAGAATCTTTTTTTAAACTCAATAGAATAAGAATCTTCAATCACGGAAAAATATATACAGTTAAGAATCTTTATCACGGAAATATATAGTGTAAGAATCTTTATCACTAAATAGAGTAAGAATCTTTATCAAGGAAATAGAGTAAGAATCTTCATCACGGAAATAGAGTAAGAATCTTTATCACTAAATAGAGTAAGAATCTTTATCACTAAATAGAGTAAGAATCTTCATCAAGGAAATAGAGTGAGATTCTTTATCACTAAATAGAGTAAGAATCTGTATCAAGGAAATAGAGCAAGACTCTTTATCACCGAAATAGAGTAGCCTCTTAATCGAGGAAATAGAGTAAGTCTCTATAATAAATAGAGTAAGACTTTATCACAGAAAGTAAGAACTTATTACTAAATAGAGTAAGAATCTCATCAAGGAAATAGAGTAAGATTCTTATCACCCCCAAATAGGATAAGAATCTGTATCACTAATAGAGTAAGAATCTTTATCACGGAAATAGAGTAAGAATCTTTTTCACTAAATAGAATAAGAATCTTTACCAGAATCTTTATCAATAAATAGAGTAAGAATCTTTATCATGGAAACAGAGTAAGAATCTTTATCACTAAATAGAGTAAGAATCTTTATCATATTTTTTGTTACGTTGTTGTAACCACCACACAAGCAATTATGTTCGTGATTAATTAAATATATTCGAGAGAGAGAGAGAGAGAGAGCAGGAGAGACAGAGAGAGAGAGAGAGAGAGAGAAAGAGAGAGAGAGAGAGAGAGAGAAAGGAAAGAGAGAGAGAGATAAAATAGTTTGGAAGTGTTTCAAATGCCTTGTTATTGACGGAATATCCTGTGGGAAAGCATAATTCGATATAATCCCCAGTGCCCTGAGGTAATAGTCGCAAAACCCTGTGGAGTCTAGGCACTCGGTTGATGAGCTAAATGGCGCAGTTGCCACTTGAATGCCAAAGGCAGAAGACGACGGAAAGGAGGAGGAGGATATTGAAGTGGTTATCAGCTGACTCAAAATGGAAGATCACCATGTCGGTGAAATGTCGACGAAGGTTGATGGATAAAGGAATTTCTTGTAACTCGTTCGTGTAGTTGCCAAATGTTTCCTTCTTCGAGTTTCTGGAAATGCGCTTTGGGTGACTTCGAGTTCTTTTACGAACTATTTGTTAGGAATACCATTCTGACGCAGCTCTGTGCTTTTTTTTTTTTTTTTTTTTTTTTTTTTTTTTTGTAGCGCAGGGAAGTGAGACATAGACAAGTTTATGTTGCAGCTTTTTGTATGATTGGTGATCACAAAAAATTTTGTTTATCAAGTAGTATTATTTATTTGGAATTCGTCAGATAGCTTATGATTTGTGGAGGATAATCATTAAATCATTCTCTTCATTTTTGCGTTTAATTTTTTATTCTAAAAAATAATGTTTATATATATATATATATATATATATATATATATATATATATATATATATATATATAGATATATATATATATATATATATATATATACATATATACATATATGCATATCTATACATATATATATATATATATATATATGTATAATATATATATATATATATATATATATATATACATATATACATAATATACATATATACATATAATATTATATATATATATATATATATATATATATATATATATATATATATATATATATATGTGTGGTGTGTGTGTGTAGTGTGTGTGTGTGTGTGTGAAGAAATCACAAAAGCAAAACACTTGATTTTGTTTATTAGATGAAGCCACTGGGAAAATTTAAAAAAGAAAAGACCGAGTGCCAAGTACTTTCGTGTATTTTAATACATCTTCCGGGCACAAAGTAATACAGAACAAAACCCACTGAGCAAGAAAGCTCGCAAAAAGCAAATTTTCCCAGTGGCTTAAGCCAGTATATATATATATATATATATATATATATAATATATATATATATATATATATATGTGGTGTGTGTGTGTGTGTGTGTGTGTGTGTGTGTGTGTGTATGCTGCTTATGAAAACACATACACATATACATATATACATATATATACATACATATACATACATACATACATACATACATATATATATAATATATATATAGTAATATATATATATATAATATATATATATATATAGTATATATATATACTATACATACATATACATAAACATACATGCATACATACATATATAAATTCGAGAATGCATATTATATACGAACAAGTTTCAGTCTTTCGAAGATATCTAACAGACATTTCCTCGTAAACTTAAGAAAACGTAAAATCCCTTACCGCCGCTAGCGAAGTCACAAGGAAAACAGAGAAAGAATTCATGAAGTCCAGCGTGAGATTTACAGAAGACCCGAACAACAGGAAAGAAAGAAGAAAAAGAAGAATGACGTTGGTAAAAATGGGGGGAAGAGAGCAATAATTTACGTCACCTTTCTGCTCTGACAGGAAACAGACTTTAGGGCAAACAATATTTAAACTTAAAACAGTGTTTTGTATTTATCGCAGGTAAACTTTTTATCTTGCGCGAAAGGACGGAGAAATATAGCTCTTTTTTTTGTTTGTTTTGCTGGTTTGATTGCAGTAGCAGCAGGTATGAAATTCTCTTGTGTGTTGGGGGGGGGGGGGCGGTTAAATACGTCATGTTAAGCGAATCTTCATTGCATGCACGGTTTATCTGCTATTTTATGATAACTAAAAATTCAAATATTTTACTTTAATTTCTTATTCAATTTCAGAAAATTTCATCTCTGGAATGTGACGTTTAATTCAAACATTTGGAGGACAGGAGATGTTTAACTGTCTTTTGCATCTTTTTCGTGTTTCTCAACATTATTTGCACTGTAATGGGAAACAATTCATCAAATTGTTGATGAATTTTGGTTTTAGTTTTCATGCCTTGAAATTTCTCATGGAATACCAATTTATCGTTAGTTAATAAGCATAGGATAATTTTGAGCGGTAAGGCTTAAAAAAACATTCTTCTACTTTTCTTTTACTCTGAATGAAAATGTAATATTAGCCTGATTAATGTTCTTTTTCGAATTCATAAGCGACTTTGAATAAATACAAATTCGCACAAGATATTTCTGCGCTGAAATATTTGCCAAAAATAGAAATACGTTTTATTTTTGCAATCAGGACACACAAAGACCAGAAATGTTATTCAAATAGCTTTCATCTCTTATCTAAAGTAATTATTTTGGCTTCTTGTGTTAGAGAGAGAAAGCTGTAACATGTATCACAGCCATGAAACCACTTTCATATGTACGAGTTTATAAACAAGAATCACTTTCATATGTACGAGTATAAAAACGAGAACCACTTTCATATGTACGAGTCCAAAAACGAAAACAGAATTCACATTAAATGAGGAACATCACCTTCTAGGACGCTGCTCTCGAAGTGGGAAATGTATTTGCCCGTTGGAAGGGATATATGTACGTAAACATCTTCCCTTCTTTATTCGTATTCACAGGTAACAGCGACCTAAGTTTGTTCCTTATTCAGTTTACCCCGCTCGGAAATGTGCCCGTCTCGGGAGGAATAAAGTTTCCAGCCCTATTTCATGAATACTGAAGTATGGGAAAGGACATTTTTTACCCCACTTCAATTTCCTTGGTTCTGATCCCCTAAATAAAAAAAAAATAAATAAATATTTTGGTCAGTCGTCCTGGGACATTAGTGACAGCGGGAGGGAAGATGCCATTCGGCTCCTGGCGAAGGTTTATGCATTTAGCGGAAAAGGATAAGCTACTAAATGATGATTAATGGGGCAAATTAACCGTCGCCTTCGTATTTTTAATTTAAATTTATAATAGGCATTTTTTTTATTTTAATTTCTAATGGTCATTTTTTTTTCATCTTTTATTCATGATGATTTTTTTTTTATTTTCTAATTCGTGTTAACGTTTGTTTATCTTGTTTAAATATGTATTTTCTTACTGCCTAGAATCCGCTTCTTGCAAAGGGTTAAGGAAAGTGTTTATTTTATTTATTTACTTATTTTTTTATTATTTATTTATTTATATATCTATTTATTTGCCAATTTATTTATTTATTTATTTTACTATACTCTATGAATGTTAATACTTTTCTGCCTTATGTTTTAAGTTTTGCAAGCGCTTTTGCTGTTTAAGCAGAGAAATCCTGACCAACTGGAATTCACTAAATGTCATGCATTAAATAGCCTCTTATTTATATTTGACAGAAAACAGACCAACGGTTGGTGTATTTTCTCCACAATTGTTCGGTAACAACCTCAATGGCGCTTGGGTATGTCTCTTTTTCAGTGATAAATTTACCAATAGATTTTTACAGGTTAATGTTTTTCCGCGTGTTTGTTACCAAAGCAGATTGAATTAGTTGCAGGAACCTCTGGTAAATTTAAATGAATTATATCCCACGAAAACAGTCACTTCCGTTCAGAAATACTTCAGTGAATAATTACGAGGGTTATCTAAACTTGCCGGTAGATATTTCTTCAGTTTATGCAAACGATTGGCAGCATTTGGAGTTTTTTTAATGGTTAAATAGTCAGTTACTGATGCAATAACGTAACTATCGTGACTGACACAAAAACCAGACTACGTGAAAATGGGTAGGAGTTTTTTTTTTTTTTTTTTTTTTTTTTTTTTGACGCCGTTAATCCCCCAAAACGTCATTCATTTAGGCCCTTTAGTGGTATAGTACCGTCAATGACCTCATGCCGGTCCACGTAGGCATTACTTAAGGTCTTTGCAGCGTGCCTTCGGCCCCTAGCTGCAACCACTTTCGTTCCTTTTACTGTAACTCCTTTCATATTCTCTTACTTCATCTTCACTTTCCATCCTCTCCTAACACTTTTGATTCATAGTGCAACTGCGACGTTTTCCTTCCTGTTACACCTTTCAAAACCCTTTACTTACTCTATTTCCATTTCAGCGCTGAATGACCTCATAGGTCCCAGTGCTTGGACCGTTTGGCTAAATTCTATATTCAAACTCAACTCGGCTCATTCGTGTAGGAGAGTAACTCATCAGCCATCTACAGCCATATTAAGAGAGGTCTGGTTAAGCATCTGATAACATGTTCGTGATTTCCTGGAAGTGTATTGTACGTACGTAGGGTCTACCTTAGGACGGAAGGCTCATGCTCCCATGAACATTTTTGGGAAAGCTTAGTCAGCCTTCTCATTTATGTATAACAAACAAGGGAAAATCATGGTAACAATAAGGAACCCTTTACGAAACCCATAAGATAATCTCGTTTTCAAATAATGTCCTTAAATGAAAACTTCATGCAGTGAACAATGAAAAATAAAAAACAAGTTACTACTATTATTGGTTGCTACATTTTCATGACATTAAATTTTTACCCAGGGGATTTTGTCTTTTAGCGGGATTTTGCTGAGGATGTCAGAGGGATTTTGTCCCATGCAGGATTTTGTCCATGCATGATTTGGGTTCCAGATTTTGCCCATGCAGGATGCCAAGAGGGATTTTGTCCATGCGGATTTTGTTCATGCGGGATTTTGTCCAGGGATGGCCAGGGGGATTTTGCCCATGCAGGATTTTGTCCAGGGAGTTTGTCCATGTGGCAGATTTGTTCATGCGGGATTTTGTCCATCGGGATTTTGTCCAGGGGGATTTGCCATGCAGGATTTTGTCCAGGGAAATTTTGTCCATGTGGGCTTTTGTCCAAGGGATTTGTCCATGCGGGATTTTTGTCAGGGGAGATTTGTGAGGTTTTGTTATGCGGGATTTGTCAGGGGGATTTTGTCCATGCACGATTTGGGCCACGTGGGATTTGTCCAGGCGGATTTTGTCCATCCCGGGAGGGATTTTGGTCCGAGGGGGATTTTGTCATGCGGGATAGTCAGGATTTTGTCCATGCACGATTTTGGACGTGATGTCCAGGCCGGCGGTATTTTGTATTTTTTTGTCCAGGCGGGATTTGTCCTTGGGGGATTTTGCCTCCTACGGGGGGGATATTGTCCATGTGGGGGGGTTTTTTAGTCCTATGGGGGATTTTGTCCTACGGGGTTTGGGGATTTTTTTTGTCCATGCGGAATTTTTTTTTGGGTCCATGGAGGATTTTGTCCTAGAACCTTTAAAACGCTCAGCGTGAGACCTAAAAAATAAATAAATAAGAAAGGAAAGATTTGGAAACAAAATCTGCAGAAACGAGACACGAACCGGATTAAAATAATCTGGCGTTAATGAAAGGCCAGCAGGTCACCTTTACAATTGGAGAGAGGGTGTTTTGTGCAAGGCTCCACTTTGAAGTTCTAAATTCCATTTGGGAGCAGAATAGAAACCAAACCTGTTACTACACGGCCGAGGGCCTTTGTGAAGTCGGACGAATGCAATCACCTGGCCATATTTCATTCCATTAACATGTAATGAATTGCTGGGGAAAAGTGTTGGTTCATTAATGCTCTCGCATTAGAGATGCTTTGGCACGACTGATATGGAAGAGTAAGCGCTTTCTGTTTTTGTAATACGCCAATGTTTTATTTAGCACGGCATTAGTTATAAGGGTGACTTACCTTTATACTTGGTCGTTATTGTGTGTGTGTATATATATATATATATTATATATATATATATATATATATATATATATATATATATATATATATATATGTATATATACACATATATATTATACTATATATATATATATTATATATATATATATATATATTTTGATATAGTATATATATATATATATATATTATATATATATATATATATATATATATATAATATATACTATATTTATTATATATATATATATATATATATATAATATGTGTGTATACATACATACATTACAATTACATACATACATACCATTTGAGCTACAAATGTCCTTCAATATCCACTTCACTCTACCTCGGAATTCATATATTTTCATAATATGTTGACCGAAGTATATTACTTCCGAGGTAGAGCTAATTGGATATTAAAGAACATTTGTAGCTCGATGTATGCATATGAATCACGGTGATGTGATAAAAGAATCTATATATATATATATATATATATACGTATATATATATATATATATATATAAGTCATATCACATTTCCGTGATTCATATACATATATCGAGCTACAATGTCCTTTAATATCTAATTCGCTCTACCTCGGAATTAATAATATTTTCATATATGCTTAACCGAAGGGGAATTTTTTCTCGATAATAGATTTGCCTGGACCAGGGCGCGAACCTATGGATCCTTTCAAACCCAGGAACGTCAGTGAAGCTTTTCCTACTACACCACCGCGAGAGGTGGTGGGGTAGTAGGAAAAGCTTCACTGACGTTCCTGGGTTTGAAAGGATCCATAGGTTCGCGCCCTGGTCCAGGCAAATCTATTATCGAGAAAAAATTCCCTTCGGTTAAGCATATATGAAAATATATTAATT
>NC_087209.1:13069400-13076900 GCF_015104395.2 Macrobrachium nipponense | reverse complement strand
TTTCATATGTACGAGTTTATAAACGAGAATCACTTTCATATGTACGAGTTTATAAACGAGAACCACTTTCATATGTACGAGTTTATAAACGAGAACCACTTTCATATGTACGAGTTTATAAACGAGAACAACTTTCATATGTACGAGTATAAAAACGAGAACCACTTTCATATGTACGAGTTTTTATAAACGAGAACCACTTTCATATGTACGAGTATATAAACTAGAACCACTTTCATATTTACGAGTATTTATAAACGAGAACCACTTTCATATGTACGAGTATATAAGCGAGAACCACTTTCATGTGTACGAGTATAAAAACGAGACCCACTCTCATATGTACGAGTATAAAAACGAGGACTACTGTCATGTGTACGGGTATATCAAAGAGAACCACTTTCACATGTACGAGTATCAAAACGAGAACCACTTTCATATGTTCGATTATAAAAACGAAAACAGAATTCACATTAAATGAGGAACATCACATTCTAGAAGGCTGCTCTCGAAGTGGGAATAAGTATTCCCGTTGGAAGGGATATATGTACGTAAACATCTTTCCTTCTTTATTCGTATTCACAGTAAAAGCGACCTAAGTTTGTTCTTTATTCAGTTTACCCCGCTCTGAAATGTGCCCGTCTCGGGAGGAATAAAGTTTCTTACCCCACTTCAATTTCCTTGGTTCTGGTCCCCTGAATAAAAAAAAAAAATAAATAAAAAAAAAAAAAATAACATTTTGGTCAGTCATCCTGGGACATTAGTGACAACGGGAGGGAAGATGTCCTTTGTCTCCTGACGAAGGTTTATGCGTTTAGCGGAAAAGGATAAGTTGCTAAATGATGATTAATGGGCAAATTAACCTTCGCTTGCGTAATTTTGATGTGGGTTTATGATTTAATTTTTAATAGGCATTTTTTTTATCTTTTATTCGTGATGATTTTTTTTTATATTTTCTAATTCACGTTAACGCTTGTTTATCCTGTTTAAATATGTATTTTCTTACTGCCTAGAATCCGCTTCTTGCAAAGCGTTAAAGAAAGTGTTTATTTTATTTATTTACTTATTTTTTTGTTTTTTATTATTTATTTATTTATTTATTTATTTATATATTTGCCAGTTTATTTATATATTTATTTTACCACACTCTATGAATTTTAATACTTGTCTGCCTTATGTTTAAAGTTTTGCAAGTGTTCTTGCTGTTTAAACAGAGAAATCCTGGCCAACTGGAATTCACTTAATTTCATGCATTAAAGAGCCTCTTATTATATTGACCGAAATCAGAAAACGGTTGTATTTTCTCCACATTGTCGGTAACAACCTCAATGGCGCTTGGGTATGTCCCCTTTGTCATTGATAAATTTACCAATAGATTCATACAGGTTAATGTTTTTCCGCGTGTTTGTTATCAAAACAGATTGAATTAGTTGCAGGAACCTCTGGTAAATTTAAACGAATTATCTCCCACGAAAACAGTCACTTCCGTTCAGAAATACTTCAGTGAATAATTACGAGAGTTATCTAAACTTGCCCGGTAGATTATAATACTAACAGCGGAAGATATTTCTTCAGTTATGCTAAGTAGGTGAATGGCAGCCCCTTTGGAGTTTTTTAACGGTAAAATAGTCAGTTACTGATGCAATAATGTAACTGCGTGACCAACACAAAACAGACTACGTGAAAATGCGTAGGAGTCCTTTTTTTTCTTTCTTTCTTTTTAGACGCCGTTAATCCCCCAAACGTCATTCGTCTAGGACCCTTAGTGAGGTAGTACCTTCAGTGGACCTCATGCGGTGCACTGCAGGCATTACTTAAGGTTCTTTGCAGCGTGCCTTCGGCCCCTAGCTACAACCACTTTCGTTCATTTTACTGTACCTCCTTTCATATTCTCATTCTTCATCTTACTTTCCACTCTCTCCTAACTATTGATTCATAGTGCAACTGCTTTGAGGTTTTCCTCCTTTTACACCTTTCAAACCGTTTACTGTCCATTTCCATTTCAGTGCTGAATGACCTCATAGGTCCCAGTGCTTGGCCGTTGGCCTAAATTCTATATTCAACTCAACTTGGCTCATTCGTGTAGGAGAGTAACTTCATCAGCCATCTACAGCCATATTAAGAGAGGTCGTGTTAGGTATCTGATAACATGTTAGTGATTTCCTGGAAGTGTATTGTACGTAGGTCTGTCTACCTTAGGACGGAAGGCTCATGCTCCCATGAACATTTGGGAAAGCTTAGTCAGCCTCCTCATTTTATGTATAACAAACCAAGGGAAATCATACAGCAATAAGGAACCCTTTACGAAACCCATAAGATAACCTCGTTTTCAAATAATGTCCTTAAATGAAAACTGCGTGCATGAACAATGAAAAATAAAAACAAGATACTACTATTATTGGTTGCTTACATTTTCATGACATTAAATTTTTCCCGGGGGATTTTGTCTACGTGGGATTTGGCCCATGCAGGATTTTGTCCAGAGGGATTTTGCCCAGGGGGATTTTGTCCATGCGGGATTTTGTCCATCAGGATTTTGTCCAGGGGGATTTTGTCCATGCGGGATTTTGTCCAGGGGGATTTCGTCCATGCGGGATTTTGTCCAGGGGGATTTTGTCCCGGGGGATTTTGTTCATGCGGGATTTTGTCCAGGGGGATTTTGATCTTGTGGGATTTTGCCCATGCGCGATTTTGTCCAGGGGGATTTTGTCCATGCACGATTTTGGCCATGCGTGATTTTGTCCAGGCGGATTTTGTCCATGTGGGATTTTGTCCTTGGGGGATTTTGTCTTACGGGGGATATTGTCCATGCGGGATTTAGTCCTTGGGGGATTTTGTCCTACAGTGGATTTTGTCCATGCGGAATTTTGGCCATGGAGGATTTTGTCCTAGAACCTTTAAAAACGCTCAGCGTGTAGACTTAAAAAAAATAAAAAAATAAGAAAGGAAAGATTTGGAAACAAAATCTGACAGGAACGAGACACGAACCGGATCAAATAATCTGGGCGTAATGAAAGGCCAGCAGGTCACCTTTACAATTGGAGAGAGGGTGTTTTGTGCAAGGCTCCACTTTGAAGTTCTAAATTCCATTTGGGAGCATAATAGAAACCTGTTACTACACGGTCGAGGGCCTTTGTGAAGTCGGACGAACGCAATCACCTGGCCATATTTCATTCCATTAACCTGTAATGAATTGCTGGGGAAAAGTGTTGGTTCATTAATGCTCTCGCATTAGAGATGCTTTGGCACGACTGATATGGAAGAGTAAGCGCTTTCTGTTTTTGTAATACGCCAATGTTTTATTTAGCACGGCATTAGTTATAAGGGTGACTTACCTTTTATACTTTGTCGTTATTGTATATATATATATATATATATATATATATATATATATATATATATATATATATATATATATATATATATATATCGAGCTACAAATGTCCTTCAATATCCAATTCACTCTACCTCGGAATTCATATATTTTCATCATATGTTGACCGAAGTATATATTAGTTCCGAGGTAGAGCTAATTGGATATTAGAGGACATTTGTATATGAATCACGGTGATGTGATAAAAGATACACACACACACACACACACACACACACATATATATATATATATATATATATATATATATATATATATATATATATATATATATATATATATACACGAATATATACATTGTTCGTCCATCCTTAATTTTGGTCTGTGGTCTGTTCTGTGGATGTCTTTGCATTCTTGGTTCTTATGTTCAAATCTGCTAGATTGTTTTGGACCAGACTTGACGTCATTTGGTCAAATTTGGAGTCCAAGAGATTGCTTTTCAAGGTATCGTGTTGAAATATGTAATATTCAGTTTAAGTTCATTTGTCTGCCCTCAAATTTTGTTTTTTCCTGATGACTCTTCATGTCTTTTGGTTTTAAGTTTAAATTTGAAATGTTATTTCAGAGTCCTTTCAGACATATTTGGACCGTGGATTCATTTCTTTCAGATAAATTTGCGTTTTGACTGAAACCTATTTAGTCTCGACGAAGTTCACAAAGAAGAGTAGTAGGAATTCCTTCTTCAGGTGCAACTTTGCTAAGCAAAACTGTGAGAGGCGGAGCATTTGGATACCGGCCAGCTTTTAGTTGCAATTTATTTTGCAACCACTGCAATTGCAGAAGTTATTTGTCAGAAGAGCTGTGAGAGAAATGTGGAACCTCTCTATTTGGATATCATGACATGTATTATGTCTTGGTAATTGCATTCTTATTTTTACTAGAATTTTACCTATAAAATTACGGACTGATATTGATTTTTTATTAGGCAATGTTTTGTTACATATTCCTTCGAGTGTTTCTTGTCCATTAAGCGAATTCACTTTCTTTCATTTATTCTGAAGATATATGGTCAAGAATCGTATTTTCTTTATTGCTTTTAATGCGGTGGACTTATAACACCTTGCTTTCAATATGGTGTACTTGTAACAACAAAACGAAGTCTATATAATAGAGGGTCGAGACGTTAAGTCCTAACCCTATTAAAGTTACGTCCGAAGCTGCGTATTTTTGTAAGAACCAGTTACGGGAAAGGATGCTCACAGAGTCTTGTTAAATAGTCTTAAGTTCAGCGAAGGTGCCTTGTGTGCGCACGCAGCTCTGTTTCGTGACAATAGTACGTAGAATTGTGATTGTCACGAGAGTGAATATGGTGACTGCAATTGCGTGCAAAAATATTTGTCAGTAATAATTTGTTTTAAAAGATCTACCTCCCAGAGCTCTCTCTCTCTCTCTCTCTCTCTCTCTCTCTCTCTCTCTCTCTCTCTCTCTCTCTCTCTCTCTCTCTCATGCTGACTCCCTTTTCTAACGCATACTCATCACTCTCCCGTGAATTCCAGTTAGTGCGTAATTCGAGAGACATAGGCCATGATTAGAGAGTTTCGGTCCGTCGTAATGAGGCATCAGATCACCCGTTTGCCAATTGCAGCAGCCAGAGTATTTTGAGATTCGCGTTGTCTCCCAAATGCGTTTTGTTGTTGGCTGTGTATCTAAGATTAGGTTTTGGTAAGATGACTTGTTAATTAGATGAACAATTTTTTTATATATATTTTCCATCATTTTTCGTTTTGAGTTACGCTAATGTGGCAAAAAAAAAAAAAAGGTTCGTTGGAGCACAGTGAGTTTTCACATGCTCCGTCGAAGGCCGATGGAACTGGCAAGCAGCACTGCTCCTTTCAACCCAGCTCTAAAGAGAGAGAGAGAGAGAGAGAGAGAGACATGGGGATTTCTGTAACTCATACTGTCATACCCACAAAAACATGTGGAGGTGGTCTTCTCCTTCCTCTTTTGTGTTTCCAGGATCAATAAACCTGGCTCTTTCCAAGAGGCAGGTACGAAATTGCCTAAAAAAGGAAGTCCATTGATAATATTCATGCAGTGAGTGTCTCGAAGTCCTGGCAAAAAAAAAAAAAAAAAAAATAATAATAATAATTTTTAAAATTGCTGATCAAGGAATAAATATTGTCTTCAGCCAAAGGGGTTAGGAGCCAAATCAGAGTGTCAGAAGTTCTAACCTTAGGAGGGACCAGGTTTATCAAATTTCGTTTAGTAACCTATATAAATTAGGTCCTTAGATCAAGGGAAAATCCAAATATGGGGTCAATGCAGTTCTTCCGGTCCACGGCTGATTTCGAAAGCTTTATGCCCTCATATTTATCCGTATTGAGAGGCAAGTATTGAATGCTGTTTCGGGCCAGTCTTTGTACTAATACGCTTGGGACCGAGAAAGTTAAATTGCTCTCAGAGAAGTTAGTATTGAATTCGGGTCTAAACAGTTCAACGACTTTCTGACAAATGAATGGGGAATTTACTTCGATGGTTAGTACAGAATGCCATTTCAGAAATTCGTGTTTTTAGATAAATATAATTAATATAATTATATATATTATATATTATCTATATATATATATATATAATATGATATATATATATATATATAATATATATATATAGATATATTAATATATAGTCTATTTTGTCATACGTATGTTTGAGAGAGAGAGTGTCTCTATTTTGTCATATACGTATGTTTGAGAGAGAGAGAGAGAGAGAGAGAGAGAGAGAGAGAGAGAGAGAGAGAGAAACAAGCATGCGGTATAAAGTTCTGCCGTAGTATCACGTTCGCTCTGTATATTCTCTCTATCGTCGAAATATGCATCGTAAGAACTTGTCAGTAATTGGATGGGAGGCGAAAAAGGAACGCTGTCTGCCATCGGCACGTTAACCATATAAACCCCAAGTTCCAAAAAGCTTTACTCTTTTGAATTCGGTTTATGAAATAAACCAGCGTGAGTGACAGATTGTTTGGGCTTGAAAATAATTTTTTAAGTTCCTGCATCATTGCCTCTTCATCCTTTTTTTTTATATAGTTTCTATTTTCGTTTCATATTTTTTTACAATATCAGATTGTTTGGTCTCGAAAATTATTTTTTATATTATGACATCATTGACTCTTCATCAGTTTTTTTTTTCTTCTTTCTTTTATAGTTTCTATTTTCGTTTCATATTTTTTTACAATATCAGGTTGTTTGGTCTTGAAAATAATTTTTTTACATTATCACATCGTTGCCTCCATCTGTTTTTTTTTATATAGTTTCTATTTTCGTTTCATGTTTTTTTACAACAATATCAGATTATTTGGTCTTGTAAATAATTTTTTTATATTATCACATCGCTGCCTCGTCGTCTTTTTTTTTATAGTTTCTTTTTTCTTTTCACATTCTTTTACAACTGTATTAGAGTTCATTCTTTCTTAAATCGTTTAGAGTTGTGTATAAAGTTGTTTATAAAGCTTTATCTGTTTTCATTGACCGTCTTTATCTGACTTTACCTTCGTCTTTTATTTCACTTACCACCTCGTTTTCATTTTGATAAATGTCCCTGCCTGTCATATTTCAATAATCCCGAGTCAAGCGCCTCAGTAGCGTGGTCGGTATGGCATTGGCCTTCTACCTCAGTGGCCGCTAGCTCGATTCTCGGGCATTCCATTAAGGAGTTAGATATGTGTATTTCTGGTGACAGTAGTTCACTCTCAACGTAGTTCGGAAGTCACGTAAATCCGTTGGTCCCGTTGCCGGATAACCACTGGTTCCATGCAACGTAAAAACACCGCACAAACAGATAAACAAACAAACAATATTCCCGAGCCGTTTGGTTTTATTCTTTTAAAGGATTTTTTCCGTGATAACATTGTACTGAATAAGAAATCTAAAAATATCTCACCTAATATTGACTTTTATTTCAGAATTAATAACTATTTCCTTTGGAACAGTTTTTTATTATAAAATTTTTTTCCCATTTGGTTAGAGAAAGGTACGTGGAAAAGAGGTCTTACAAAATATCGACTTTGATTTCAAAATTAATAACTATTTCCTTTGGAACAATAATTTTTTTTTATTTTACATTTTTTTTTTCGGTATGGTGTCGCATGCATAAAAATATTTCTAATA
>NC_087209.1:13056900-13064400 GCF_015104395.2 Macrobrachium nipponense | reverse complement strand
GCTTAATCCAAGCTTCTCAAAAAAATAGAAGAATATGTTCAGTTTCATGGCAGTACACCTTCAGCGTCTGGGAACTGATTTAATCATTTGACAGCAGTCATGTTAATGAATATAACAGGGGTGGTTGGGGCGGAATATTTCCGTTACCTGTTTCTTTACATTTTAATCAATTTTTCAGTCTTTCTTGCTTCTTTAAAAACGTCATCACCTAATAACGACTGCAGAACTAATGTTGATGTCAGCGACTAAGTCCGCATTTCGTTTGATTTAGTGAAGTTTTTGTTTCTGCGTAATTGAATGCAAAAAATAAATAGATAAATCAATAAAAATGCGCCGAAATTTCTTCGGTGCAATCGTTTTTTCTGTACAGCGTATAATCCCGTATGAAGCTCTCAGTCTCGGGTCATGAAACTCATAACCGGCCGTGGTGCCCTGCATTGTTGCAGTGCCCAGACGGGCGATGGTGGTAAACTTTAACCTTGAATAAAACTAAAAACTACTGAGGCTAGAGGGCTGCAATTTGGTATGTTTAATGATTGGAGGGTGGACGATCAACATCCCAATTTCCAGCCCTCTAGCCTCAGTAGTTTTTAAGATCTGAGGGCGGACAAAAAAAAAAAAAAGTGCGGACGCAAAGACAAAGTCCTCTTAACAGAGAACTCGGGTTGACTGGATCACAAAACTTCTTTTATACGCACCCACCTCAATCCACTCTCCTTTGAAGAAGGCAGCAAAAAGTTAAGCATATCTGATTAACAGCTCTCCAAGGGCTGGCCCGAAGGATTAGATATTTTTACATGGCTCACCTAGCAATGGGACCTACAGCTTATTGTGGATCCGAACCACATTATATCGAGAAATGAATTTCTATCACCAGAAATAAATTCCTCTGATTCCGCGTTGCCAGAGCCCAGAATCGAACTTCGGACCACCGGATTGGTAACCTAGCGCGAAACCCACTCGTCCAACGAGGAACCTGAAGAAGGCAGCAGAATAACATTCGGGGAGATTCGTGACACTCTTGATCCGCATTAATTGTCCGTCTTCCATCTCCTCCTCCTCCTCCTCCTCCTCCTGAGGTGCCCTTTTCCTCCGACGTCTCTTATCGAGAGTATTGTATCCCCCTACCTCATCCTTTCTTATCATATGAACCCACCCGGATCCCTAGGACGGCTCCCCCTCCCCCTTCCCCCATTTGCCTCTCTTCAAATGGAGTGCTGCCTCTCCTTCTCAACTTTTTTTTTCTTTTTTTTCCTCGTGTCCCAAAAGGAAAGGGCGGAGATGCATCTGAGTAATGACTTTGGACGAACCACATCAGTGAGAGAGAGAGAGAGAGAGAGAGAGAGAGAGAGAGAGGTTCGACGTATGACCTAAATATGTTTTTACCTGCCGTTGTTTTAATCTTGGATTGCTTTTTGTTGGGACGAACTCTACGGGGACGTCTGTGTTTCTCTCCATGTATTGATTTACTTTTATTTTGCGTTTGCAGAAAAAGCATTACTTGTGGCAATGAACTTTCTTGGGATCTGGAATGTTTTTGCGATTTGTCGATGTATACTGTCAAACGTTCTCTCTCTCTCTCTCTCTCTCTCTCTCTCTCTCTCTCTCTCTCTCTGGGTGCGTCTCTTTCTCTCTCTGAGTTCGAGCTTGTATTTTAGTAAATGCTAAAAATAATATCAAACTCTCTCCTCTCTCTCTCTCTCTCTCTCTCTCTGAGTGCATGCTTGTGTTTTAGTAAATACTGAAACAATAATGAACTTTGCAACTTTGTGAAGTGGTGTTATGGAGCAAAACAGTAAGGCACAAAATGGAAGCTTTTGTAAAAGTTATGAAGAGGAGTGAAACAAAGACAAAACTTACGTAGGGATCGATAAACACAGCATTCTTCATTTAAAAAAAAAAAAAAAAGATATACCTCACAAGTACAGAGCTCGGGCACTGTTGAAATCAACAGCTTCTAGAAACCTTGAAGAGAGAAGTTACGAAAAGTTAGGGATGAAAGATTGATCATTTACAATTGTCAGAAAAGTCCTATAATTTATCTGGGACCGTCTTTAAAAGCGTTGATGGACTGATAAGTATTAAATAAAAAAGACTAAATATTTCAGCAGATAGTTTGTACAAGAAGCAGAAATAAATGTCATACTACATTTTGTGCGTGTGCGAGTACATATGTACGAGAACATTTGTACTTCATCAGTAACATTATACTATTGGTGTCAATTTAACTTTTCCCTTTAAATTCATTACTGAAGTTGCCGGATACAACTGGTAAACCTAAAAATTGGAAATCGTTCCCTTGATAAAAAGTTCATTTTTCATATAGCTAATTGATTAGCATCAGCGATGATATGGCGTTGAAAAATTTTAGAATGCCGCAACGAGTCAAGTCGTATATCTTATTTAGTAACATTTTTCAAAGGCGATATCTCTACTGTAGGTCTAAAATAAGAAGAAATGCGTTCACCATTCATGTCCAAATCCTTGCCATTAGCAGATTGGAGCCAGTGATTGCTGGCAGACATATGCGCGAATATGTTTTTAAAAGTGATTTCTGTCTTTTTCCCTTTTGAATGCGATTTTGAAAGGTGAAACTTATACGTATCTTGACCAAGCACAGTGTTAAATGGTTTCAAAAATTGTAACTAATATACATTAGGAGACACTATTGATTATACAGGATTTTATAAATATATATATATATATATATATATATATATATATATATATATATATATATATATATATATATATACATATATAATATATAAGTGTGTGCACGTATGTATGCATGTAATTGTAAAAGCCACAACGCCACATAACTTCTAGAATTCCTCGCGCTTTTTCTTTTCTTTTTGGATTCCCTTGTCACTACAAAGCCTTGAGATCCAAGTGAGAGAAATATGCTACCGCATATCATAATTTCTTCCTATTTATCTAACTTGGATCTCAAGGCTTCGTAGTGACAAGCGTATCCAAAACAGCGTGAAGAATGCGAGGAGTTAAGAGGGCATATATATATATATGTGTGTGTATGTGTATGTATGTATGTATGTATGTATGCATGAATTAAGCTACAAATGTCCTTTTATATCCAATTCGCTCTAACTCGGAATTAATATATTTTCATATATGTTAACCGAAGGGGAATTTCTTTACTTGATAATAATTTCGTCCTCTAGTGGATTCGAATCAGCAGACAAATTTGTTGGCCGAGTCGATAATGTCACTGCAGTCCTGATTTCTTCTCTGTTTTTCTGCGGGTTCGAATCCACGGGAGGACGAAGTTATTATCATCTAATATATATATATATATATATATATATATATATATATATATATATATATATATATATATATATATATATATATATATATATTGTGCGTACGGCGGGAAACATGCATGCTTTTCCTAACCTTGGCGTTAAATATACTGTGCCAGAGGAAAACTCTTCCGGAATTCTTCCACCGAATGGAAGGTTCTCCATTCACCCAAAACGCCACCCAAGATCAGCTGACGGAAATTTGTGAGGCAGCAAAAAGTCTAAGTCTCTGAGTCATGGTGGACGTCAGTTCTCTGGCTGAAGCTCGAGATGATATTCTCACGATATGTTTATTATCATTATCATTCTTGTCTCGTCTCGAGGGTGGCAACAGCGGAATGGAAAGACCACGGAGAGGGTTGGTTTTTTCCTTAGTCTTTTTCATATTATGTTGGTGCTTGTGTCCTGAATTCCCCAACTTCATTTTGCTTGTGAATTGAATAGCTCGAAATACATAGTAGGGATAGTTTTTTCAAGAATTGTTTAAAAGAAAAAATTGTAACTTTAATAATGTCATTAAAGAAAAAAAGGATCAATTCAATAACCAGACGGTTTTTGAAGTATCGTTTTGCGTGTTATAACGTTGAAGGATGTCAGCTTGATATTAGGAATTTTTGAGAATTTATACCGAATGCGTTACATTACTGTATACACATGAAGCTAAACGTCATCTAGTTGCAAAGCTGCGGTTAAAGAAGATAATGCGATTACAAACCTCTCATACCTTAGGGAAATTTAATTGAACACCTCAGGAATATATAAAACTACAAGACATACTTTACATAGTTACATAGTATTGAATAGCGACATTCCACCTGTTGAAGAGATTTCGCGGTCGTGGTACATTCCACTTACGGCTGATAAGTGGATGTCATCAGAAAATAAATTCTTGAGAGGGATATTAAGAATTAAGTGGTCGGAGAAAGAAACTAACGAGAGTTGAAGAGAATCAACTAAAGGGGAATCCTTTGTCCAGGAGGAAATGATCGGAGCATATTCGCAGGAAGAATAGACTATTGGAACAGGAAGTAACAGGTGGTAAAGGTAGAAACGTAAGGAGGGCAATTAAAAATAACGAAGAGGGACGCAAATGAGTAATGTTTGCGTAACTGTAGGGAACTGGCTCAGGAGCCAAACATTGGTGCACCAGGAATTGGTTAGCTGATCAGTCAAACTATGATTACTGTTGTAAAATGGTGCGGCTATAACCTCTTTATCATTGACATAACAGTACTTGGAAAAAAAAACCCACAAGTTTATTGAGTATAACTTGTTTACTTGAATTTACATAGTATTTTTTTTAACACTATGTAAATACTTACAAGTAAACAAGTTATACGCAATAATCTTGGGGGTTTATTTTTCCATCATCAGAAGAAAACTGAAAGAAGTTTTCATTACAGTACTTCTTACATTCTTATTTGTCGCACCTTCTCTCTCGCATATTATTCACTCAGTGTTTGTTCTTCTCTCTCTCTCTCACACACACCCACACACACACACAACTTATTTACTGAACAAAAAGAAGCAAAACGAATTCACGTCGTTTTATATTAAAATGGAAATATAAAATCTTGGGACTTTTCATTTGTGCTGCACATTTTATCCCGGGAGCGACCAGTTTAAAAGACCATTTCTTCAAAGCTGGTTCTCATTTCGTGTACGGCAAAGTAAACGAAATAGTCAGAGCTCCAGGCTTTTATATTTTTATTCGTTTTTAGCCAGTCTTCATCCACATAAAAAAAAAGATCCACGGACCCAACTCTTGAGTACATATATATATATATATATATATATATATATATATATATATATATATATATATATATATATATATATATATATGTAAATCGACACGCTCCCATTATTGCCAGGGCCTAGGAAGATGATAAAAAAAAAACTACAGCGAAGAACCTTAAGTAATGCCTACAGTGCACCGCATGAGGTCCACTGACGGAACTAACCCCCCCCCCCCCCCCCCCCCCTTACGGGATCCATGGCTATTAATATTTTACGAATGCAGTCACGAGCCGAAAGTTTACTATCATACAATACCTATTCAACGTAAACCATTTTTGCTGAAACAATGACATACTTTTCTCATCAGCTATATCTCTGCATCGCTGTTCTCACCTTTGATAGCTGATCAAGAAATTGAACATTCAATAGCGAAACATACTTATTCCTTTACCTCCAATGTCCTTTTTTTTTTCTTTCTTATATTTATTTACCTCCCTTGTTTTCATTCCTGTAGCTTACAAAACTACTTTTTGTAAAAGTGGAAAAGTCTCACACACCAAGCGCTCACGATGCTCTCCAGATCCCCAACCGCCGGCAATTATTCTTCGCTGTCACACGAGATAAGAAAAAGGACGACTTTTCTGTCTAATGCCAGGATATAAGGGACTTTTTACCAACGCTTTTGAACTGCAAGACCTCGTTACCCTTAAGCCGGGATTATACCGACAGTTTTTCCTCAGGGGATTTTCCTCAAGTTAATTTCACCTCTCGTATAAAAAATAATTTTTGCTTTCCTCTCCCTAACTCATCCCTTTATCGTTGGTATATTGTTGATGTATTGTTTATCTAAATGCGCATACAAGTCAATGATAAATACAGGAGTATATGGATGTATATATTCCCTCAGGAAGGACACAGGCAGGAGTTACAAGATGCGTTCAATGAAAAAACCGGTGTGCGTTTTTCTGCTCAATTACGTATTGAAGAGGGGAAAGGACTTTACAAATGTAAGCCAATACGGAAAGCATGAATTCATTCAGGTAAAAAATACACAAAACAATTTAGCATAAATAGTTTTAAATGTCGACAGTAGATTCAAGATTTATCCCGTGTCTCATAAAATTCATAACTTTAATGTTGCTATTGTTTTTTTTTTTTTTTTAAGTGAAACAGCGTCATACAAGCATGACTCACATGACAGGGTGAAACAAAAAACAAATAATAAAAATCCTAGAGTTTGGAGTCATCACTCACACACGACAGACACCTAGCGGTCCTCAGCACTGTTACCAAACCCTCAGGGATGAACGCAAAAACATAAACACCCCATATCTCTGTAAAGTTCTCTGATAATTATCTCTGCTGTATTACGTCATAAACACCATTTTCTACACTCCTGTTGCAAACTAGTAAAAATATTTCCACTCGGAATAACGCGGCCACTTCGGCTATCCTGATCTTCTTTAATAGGGCAATTGCCCTAAAAGATGTCATTAAGCCCGTCCAGGTCGTTAAGATACATCCAATTGCGTGCACGAGATGGTTATTTTGCGCAAATGCGACCTTGATACTCGGCAGTAAACTCCACGGTGGAAATCCTCCAGCAAACGCGTGATGGCCACTTGGGATAAATATGAGATAAACCGTCCGCCAATAACACAAGTTGAATATTTCCTCTTACAAGGGGTAAACGTATTTATTTGCTGTAAAACCAAATATATTGCCTTGTTCAACTTCATTCCATTAATAATACCGATAACCACGACGCAGTTGCAATGAAGAACCATATAAATGAAAAGTACAGGGTGTCCATAAAGTCCCAGTACTATTATGGGCAATAAATACTTGTAATGGTACCGGTACTTTATGGACACCCCGTATATGAAACAAGGATTACGCTATTGTAGAATCCATACGTCACCCGGGAAGCAAAACATCGTTCACATACAGACATCATCCACCAAATAAACGGAAACACTGCGTTGGAGATATGGTTCCACGAACAGACAACAGTGGAGAGAAAGCAAGGTGCAGCAGTTTAAGCGTTATGCTTGTTTAAGGTAGCTAATCCAACTGTTTAGTGGCACTTTATGAGGGGATTTCAACGAAACAAGGGAAGTGTAATTCCATTTGCATACGAAATTATTAACTTAACTTGGCAGACTAAACAGACTTTGTCAGAGTTGTTCTTGTATAAGCGTGCGTATATTTCTATTAACGCAGATGCCGTTGGGGTGGGCAACTCAATGCCCTTTCCTACCTCAGGGCCGATGTAAACAGAAAAGAAACAGTATATTACAACTTAACAACAGATGGAAAGTCAGAGGAAAAAGGAAGCAGAAAGAGTTCTTACAAAGTGAACAAATAAGCGTCCGTTTCACCTCCCTACTTTCTGTCAGGGGACAAAGGGCTGATATATATATATACATATATATAT
>NC_087209.1:13049400-13051900 GCF_015104395.2 Macrobrachium nipponense | reverse complement strand
TTTTTATACTAGGGGATGTTAATGATGATTTATTATCTGCTAATAGTAAACTAGGTAAAATTGTGCGCCAATTGAACCTACACCAGGCAATTAATAAACCTACAAGAATTACAACCACAAGCTCGTCACTGCTAGATGTTATCATCACAAACAGATCAGAAATGATTTCCCAAGCTGAAGTAGTTCCTTGTCCTGTCTCTGACCATGAGTTGGTAACACTACAAATAGATATTTCAAAACCAAAAAGGCAGCCTGTAACTAGAACATTTCGTAGCTTAAGACTCTATAATCAGAATACGTTCTGTGATAGCCTCTTAAATACAACCCCTAACCTTAATAAAATTTTAAATACAGACAATGTAAATATTCAAGTTTCTATATTTACTGGCGTTTTTGTTGAGAGTTTAAATGAGTGTGCCCCTTGTGTAACGAAAGTAATTACCCGGCCCCCGGCTCCTTGGATAAGCCATGACCTTAAAATACAAATGAAATCAAGAGACGAATTGCATGAAAGAGTCAAAAGGGATACATTAAACTTAGAATTAAAAATACTTATAAAAACCATAAAAAACGAGTTAATCAACTTATTAAAACAAAGAAGGCAGAACATTTTAAAGATAAGTTTAAAAACTGTCGTGGTAATTTGTCTACTAAATGGGAAATTGTTCATGAAATGATCCCTGCCTCAAATAGTAACGTAAGTATCCGTGAATATAAAAATAAGAAAGATAAAGCAAAAGAATTTAACGAATATTTTGCAAATGTAGGTCGACTGGCCTTCGAAAATTCTCAACAGATTTTAAATGCACATAATAATCTGACCACTATAGGTACTATTATACCTCAAGGTATCGCGAATAACCTTTCCAGACCGCAACCCGTTGACGTAGATACAGTTGTCTTGGTTGTGAGGGATTTGAATGACTCAAAGGCGTTTGGATCTGATGGTATCTCTCTCCGTTTCATACAAGATGCCTTACCCGTGATATGTTTTTACCTAACCGTTATAGTAAACACCTCCATTGTTACTGGTCTCTACCCCACCGACTGGAAACTATCGCATGTAATACCATTTTTCAAGAACGGTGACCCAGATGCAGTGGGAAATTATCGGCCTATATCACTTCTACCAGTCTTATCTAAGATATTAGAATAAAATAGTTGCAGTTCAGCTCATGCAATATCTTGAAGAAAATAACTTGTTATCACAAACTCATGAAGCTCACAGAAAAAATTTATAGTAATATAGACGAAAAAAAGATATCTCTTCTCATATTGTTGGATCTCTCTAAAGCATTTGATAGCGTTAGCCATGATATCCTACTTAGTAAATGTATAAAACTAAAAACCGACCCGTTTCGGTCCAAAAATTATTTGGAAAATCGGTATCAGTCAGTAAGAATAGACGATGTATTATCTTCCTCTAAGCCAGTACAATTTGGGGTTCCACAAGGATCAATATTAGGACCAATTCTTTTCTTAATCTATATCAATGATATGTCTACTTCATTACAGGATTGTCTCTTAATACAGTATGCAGATGAGAGTCAAATCCTAATCACCGGAACCATAGAAGAATTACAAATGTTAATTTCAAGAGCGGAAAGTATCTTAGAAAATGCTAAATATTATTTCCAAACTAATGAAGTAAATGTAAACGAATAAAATACTCAGTATATTTTCCTTGGCTCAAGACAATTCATTTCTCAAATTCCTGATAATATAGTTATAAATTTCAATGGCCATGCTATTAGAAAAAGTGACCATGTAAAAAACCATGGAGTTTACTTTGATCAGTACATGTGGTTTGATGCTCATATAAATGAAGTTAGTAGGAAAGTGAATGGAACACTAATTTACATAAACAGAATAAACAGAATAAAAGACAGATTCGATCATGACATGCGCAAAATGGTTGTTCAGTTGCTTGCGTTAAGCATAGTAAACTACTGTTTGAAGGTATGGGGCACTACGTCTAAACAACAACAACAACAACAACAACATCGAATACAAAAACTCAAAAACTTTGCGGCAAAAGTGACTGATGGGAAGGCAAAGAAATACGATCATGTAACCCCAATTTTAAAGAAATTAGAATGGCTAAATATAGAACAAAGAATACAGAATGACTTTTGTCTGTTAGTTTATAAAATATTGAATAATTTATTACCAACATGGATTTTTCCTCTGACATTAGTTGGATTTAGAAGTGACAGGACAACAAGAAATAGCAACGACCTTTACGTACCAAGGACAAATACCGAGCTGGGTAAAAGATCGTTCACTGTACAGGGTCCTTTAGCTTGGAATAAGCTACCAACAGCTATAAAAACAACAGTTAATATCAATTCTTTCAAATCAGCTCTAAAGAAACATTTTTTGCAGATAGGTTGATAACGCTTTATACGGTAAGATCACTGCATTTCCAGAATTATATCAATAGAAGGGCAACTTTCTAAATCATAATGATTCCTATTTACACATGTAAGTAAAATTATAC
>NC_087209.1:13024535-13048900 GCF_015104395.2 Macrobrachium nipponense | reverse complement strand
TAAGTAAAATTATACATACTATTTTGTATTTTTAAGATGTTAAATCAGGTTTTTTTCGGTGTAAACTGTGAGTAGTATGAAATGTAACTCATGCATTGCAATATATTTTATCCTTTGTAAGATACAGAATAGCCAATGTAAATATTGGAAATAAAGCTTATTATTATTATTATTATTATTATTATTATTATTATTATTATTATTATTATTATTATTATTATTATTATTATTATTATTATTATTATTATTATTATTATTATTATTATTATTACTCTCTCTCTCGAAAGATGACACCTTTCTGGTACTTCCGTAAAGATACGCTACTCTTCTGGAAGCAACTACCACGGCAGCTCTTGCGTTTAATTTCCCTGATGATATAGACAGCCACAATTAAGTGTTAAGTCACATAAGCAGCCTTACTGGGATCCTCACCTTCTTTCATACTTTCGCTTCAAGTAGAAAAAAACAAAAAAGCTTGCTTACTCCAAAGCCTTCCGTTAAACTCAATTGTTATAAACCCAAGCTTTAATCTAAAATGTCCTCAAATTTAGTTTTAAATGTGCATGACTTTTGAAAGATAGCTTTAAAATTACGTAATCTTTTTTTCAACTTTATTCTGTCAAACTAGATTGATTTCAAAACTTAGCCGGTTAATTACTACTCTTAAAACTATGCCTAACACCACATTTAAATGAGCACCTGTACTTTATTTTTCTTTATTCAGCTAGATGACGACCTCCTTTACAGCAAGTTGGCGACGATAAACTGAGGAAAATGATAAACAAATTATCTTTTGCGTTTCAAATATAAGAGAAGAGGAGAGAGAGAGAGAGAGAGAGAGAGAGATTCTTATAATAACGGACAGTACAAAAACCCATACATACATATATATTATTAAAAAATATCCACTGAAATTAATCTTAGGCTCTCAATTAAGCAAAACATTTTTGTTGACGACATATTTTGAAAGCGCTTGATTCATATTCCAAACGGCTTTGTGTTTTCTTCCTTTAGTACCTTTCAAGATGTCACAGAGATTCAGAAGGTATCCTTTACAACTTACTTTTAAGAATGACCTAAAATGATATTTATTACTTCCGACGAAAGACCCGACAATAAAAGAACACCAACATTCAAGAGTATATACATTTGGTGATAATCACTTCTCAACGCAAACGACGAAGTGAAGCTATTGTCCCAATTATTACTTCTATACTCTATATAAAACGAAAACAAGTCAAAGAATTGTGAAAAGTTCTATAGCTGATTCTCTCGAGGTAGATTGTTGGTGAGCCCCATGCCTATGAGGCGTTTTGGTTTGGCGGACCTCCTGATTGGCTGGTTATCGAGAAAGTAGGCGGCTTGCTCAGTGTCTCATATTTCATCTGCAGCTTAGAAAACTAGCAATAAGTTTTTATTTCTTCATTTATCTCAAGTTTTGCACAAGATAGGAAGGGGAAATTATATATATATATATATATATAGATATATATATATTATATATATATATATATATATATATATATTTGTTCATACTGACCACTAGATTGTATTGTGTATTGCAACAATTTTAGTCTAGCACCGCAAAAATGAAATTCATCGTCCACAAAACAAAAACCTTTGGATAGCGTGAAGTTTCCCTACGATCACTAGCCATCCTTATGTGATTGTTTTTCCCATATAGAGAACTTTTATGTTAATTTTAGCCATAGTTAAAATATAATCGTAATTTCTTAACATTTTTTTCAAGAAATTTTAATTGTCTATTTAATTTTGATAATGAAACATAAATCATTCGACACATGAGACTGAAAAACCGAGAGAGAGAGAGAGAGAGAGAGAGAGAGAGAGAGAGAGAGAGAGAAGAGTGGTGAGTGACCAAAGCAAAAGTGTCATCAGATCTGAATCCGAGGTCGTGTCCCCTGTGCCAGGTGAGCGAGTGTAAGCACTAAAAGTCTTCTCAGAAGCCGAATGATTCGCAACATAATAAGACATCTAAAATCTGAAAGCATCAGCAAATTCAGGGTGAATTTATTTCATGAAAACACAAGTTTTATATCATCGTGATCGCATGAATGATACCAAATCCGATGATAAGTAAAAACAAGTATAAAGAATTAAATGCTCCTCCCTTCACTTTTACTCGCTGTAATTCCTTTGCGTTTATCTTATTGATTTCAGGCAATCAAGATTTAGTTGAACAATTAATACCGAATCGTTTGTGACCGAAACTTTCCTATCTTGTGCAAAACGTGAGATAGATGAAGAACTAAAAACACATTGCTAGTTTTCTTTGCTGCAGACGAAAATATAAGACACTGAGCGAGCCGCCTTCCTCCCGGTACCAGCCAATCAGAGGCCGCCAAACAAACGTCTCGTAGGAATAGGGCTCACCCGAGAATCTACCTTCAGTAAATTAGTTTTATTAGTTTTAACATAAACAGAATAACGTTTATTTTGTGTACTTGTAAAGTATACAGCAAAACTCGTGTGACTTTTTTATTTTTGTACCGGGCAAGCGTTGTTATCAAGTTGCCACTTAGTATTAAATCTCATATTTTATAAATGTGTATGTATGAGGAAAAGTTGGTCTCTTGTTATATAGAATCTTATCATTGAAATATACTGGAACCTGAAAAACCAAAATATTTCACGCTACAATATTTCTGAACGAAAACTAAATACGTTACTGTAGCATGAAAACCTCAGCTCACCGTGACTTCCATGAGTCGTGGATCGTCAGTCTGGACACAGTGGAAGAGGACATCGCGATGGAGTGAGAGAAAAGTTGAGCAGAGCATGGTCTAATGATAAAAATTGATGCATTTGGGATATGAATTCAAAGTTATTACTTTTCGCTTTTGTAGTTTTATGTATAAGCAAATGTTAGTCAGGATCATGATTTCGATACTTGCAATAAATTATGGCTTAGGCTTAGGTTATAACCAGTGCTACATAAGTCTAGCCTCCCGAGGGGTTTCTTCAATTTGAAGAAAAGTAAATAATAAATAAATGAATAAATAAGCGAGGTGAAGAGTAATCTTCGCTATTAGAAATACAATTAATTTTTATTATTTTACTTTTACTTTAGGAATGAAAGACTATAATCAGGTCGGATATTATCAGCTACAACTGTCGGTGCAGATTCTACAGAAGGACAACTGCAATGTATTATAAACAATAATGTCTAAGCCAATCCTATTGACTTTATAAGATACTAGGCTATATCGCAGACAGCAACAAGTTGCATCAAATCTTTGCAACTTTATGAAGGATGTCTATAAGACCATAAAGCAGGATTTGCGAAATTCTTCCACAGTCTTGGTGTGGTATACTTCCGTCATTGTTTTCTTCATAGGCCTATAGGCTTAATAAGAATGATAAAATCGAGAAGCGCGAAGTGCACTTGGCCCACGGGTAAGGCGAAGGCAGGCAAACTAAGCCATTGGCGGGCCATTATGCACCCTTCACCAGTTGGGTCTAACGAAATCCTAGGTAAATTTCAAGAAATGTAACTTAGTAAAGGCATTAATAAACCAAGTAGCAAATAATGAATATGATTGATAATAAAAACGGCATAGGTTAAGTAAATTGTATACCACTATAATTTTTTTAAAAATACGTCTAATTCTTTGGAATACATAGGTCCCTGTGAAAAATAAAATACAAATTACAGTAAAACAAATAGAGTAAACACAACTTCGTCTTTTAAAACACGTCATACATATATATATATATATATATATATATATATATATATATATATATATATATATATATATATATATATATATAGCTACACACATACATACAGAAAGAGAGAGAGAGAGAGAGAGAGAGTTGATTAATATTTAGTATGTGAGCCTACTATGAGATTCAGGGTCTCTGTAACACGGTTTTTTGGACTTTGCTCCTTGTCAAAGCATCGGATGTAGCTGAAAGTTGACATATGTATATTTTACAACCACACACAAATTTTGTCAGCATTACCAATAACCTAAACCCGATAGTTTTAATTTTTATTGAGTAAAAATGATATAGCCGACGCCATGGCCAATGATTACGAGCCAAGAGTCGAAAAACATTCATTACGTAATTAAGGTAAACACCTTTTGAAGTAAAGTTGCCCCGCCCATCCACCCCGCCCATCCACCAACTCCATCGGCTCTGAAACCCAAAGACTTTATGAATGGCGGAACGATACATAGATGTGGGTGGGGTATCAGTGCTAGCGTAGTGATACTACTGTAGCAGTCGTGCCGCAACAGTATAGCAGTAATATACAAGAATTAAACGTTTAGGCCAACTGCTGGGATCCTTGAGGATCATTTAGCACTTCTTACAACTACTCGAGAAATTAGTTTTTATGGCCAGAAGTTAAATTTTCTAATCCAACAATTCCCATGATAGCCTTCAGTGTTATCCTGAATTATAACGAGGCGAAAGTGGGTGGAGCCTCATGAAGTCATCATTCTGACGATAATTATTAGTGAAGGTTTAAAGCCAATATACGGTACCGGCTATTTTTTTTTCAGTAAATAGATATATAGCCAATAAATAAAAATTGCTTGACATTGGATATAGTAGTTATCAAATCAAGCTTGTCTATGTTTTTGAAAATTACCAACTATTCCCTACATCTTGTCAATCTGATTGTGACCTATAAAGTAGACTGTAATTTCTTAGGAAACTTATTTTGGGAGTTAGACTAATAATCAAAGTGTTTTTGTATTTATTAACATATTTTGTTGGTTTGTTCATTATGACAATTATCAGTGGAGAGGTTCCAGAGTTCATAAAGGTGTACTGCTTTGCTTGTATTTAAATTTGTATGTCATTGTTGCCAGAGGTTTAGCCTTCGTTACGTATAGCCAATCATCCACCGAGAAAGAGGGAAGAAATGCTGTCATGAGTTACGTAACGAGTGCGTTCGAAACCTTTTCTCTGAGTAAGTTGGCCCGTCTTCAAAAAAAGTCACTTTTACATTATAAGTACCAAATTTATTCAACCTACGTAATGCAGAATACAGTCAAAATTTATGTGTAGATATAATATGTATTCTGAATAAGCGTTATATTTATGAAATGCATGGATAAAAAGTTATTGCGAAAAAACCGTGTTACAGAGGCCCTGAATCTCATAGTAGGTTGTCTATTACCGAGTTAAGCCGTCTAGGAATGCTGTCAACCAGCCTACTACAAATATTTTCCCCATGCATAGACTCCCATACTGACAAGCAATGGCTTATGATGGCTTGTTTACTGTTCAGAACGGATTCATCCCATTCCTTTGTCAAAATGGCCCACAAATTTTTAATGGGATTGAGATCCGGAGATTTTGCAGGCCAGTCGATCCGAATAACTTCTGGATGCTACTGTAACCATTTTCTCACTGGCATGCTATTATGAACAGAGGAGTTGTCCATTGCCAAGAATATGGGCAACGGTTCCGGAATCAGTAGCATCCTTACAGATGGAATCAGCACCTCGTCAAGAATGTCAACATATAGTACTGGCTGCTATTTAATCGCTCATGGATTGGCACTAAAGCACCTGGTCCGCAAGACGCCATCCAACCCCAAAGGGCCGCGGTTATCCTCCCATCTCGTCGATTTGGGTCGACATATTTATCCTCAAACCTGAAAAAAATAGAGAGAAGGATTTAGAGAAAATATAAATTTGCATATATTCGGAGAGAAACGATGACAGTGGGCTTACATTTAAATATAAAAGAAAGTGTTTCGACCGCAGTTCTTCCTCTCATCAATAGATCTTATGGGAAAAAAAAGGACTGGAGCTTTTATTAAGCCATACTTTCAGTAATATTGCTACAACACAGAACTTTTAACTTTAAAGACTTGAAGTGCAATGTTAAGAAAACACTGTAAGGTTATTCTATAAAGCTATATATATATATATATATATATATATATATATATATATTATATATATATATATATATATATATATATATATATATATCCACAAGTATGTATAGGTCTATTTGAATTTTCTTCTCCGGCAAACAGTTCTTTAATATGCATTTAACCAAAACTTATATAGACAAAATTATACCTTTTTCGCCTTGTTTCCTCTATTAAATGATAATATACAATTACAAACCATTTTAAGTATTAGAAACAGCTACGTCAGTTGTATTTTCTGCCAGACTTTGTTTTACAGTAAAATAATAATAATAAAAAAAAACTTTAATTGTAGGCCTAATAGTATATATTATGAATTCGGAAAAGAGGCATAAGAAAAGTTGCCATAGCATAGTAACCTTAAACGTCTTTAATGTCAGTGCAATGTGTATTTAAACATTCACGAGACTCGGAGGAAAGCTAGCACGAACTTCCTCTGCAATTGGTTTCCCGCCAAGCAATAGCTACTGCGAAGCGAAGGCGGGATTTTACAGAAATTTAAACTGCTTCCTCAGTAATGACAATTCCCAACTCCCACCCTAGCTCAAATTAATTTATATCTTCTCTTGTATTATTTCTCCCTGATTACATCGTAAACTTCCATTAAAGAAGTTTGTCAGCAGGTTTTAAAAGCAGTGTAAGAGGAATTATTATTTATTAAAGCTTAAGCATATATACAGGCTAGGCCTATAATACAAAGTATATCACACCTAGCCTACCAAGTAAAAATTTATGAGGCAAAATAAGTAAATGTTCATTACCTGGTTTTTCCTGGACGCCAGCAGTGCAGTCTTCCCTGTTGGTCGTTGCAAAATGTCTTCTCGTCACAAAATATAACAGTTTCCCAAAACTGCTCGCTCTTGGACAGATATTCGAGCGCAAACCCGAGACGATGGTCCATCTGCGTCTGTGTAAGTAGAGGCTTGAGCGCAGGTTTCCTACAGAAGACCAGCTTCTCGAAACCGACGTCTTACAGTGTTAACTGATGTTTGTATACTTGTTTCTCGCTTCACTGAAAATGATGCTGAAAATGGGTGTTCGGTTATAAAGTTAATCAACACTTCGACTTCTTCTGCAGTTTGCAGCTGGGTCCCCCAGATCGGATGGCTTTTCAATCCTTTACTTCGTTGTATCATTTTAGCCATCTATACACAGTTGTCTTGTTGATATCAAGACGATTAGCTGTCTTTTTTTTTTTTTTTTTAATCTGGCGAGATGGAGCTCAACTACAGCTCTCCTTGTTGGGGGTGACGTTTCCGGTCGCTGTCGGGTTCTCCAACCATGTTTGACAAATGACCACAGTTGACGTCTTGTTAGACCACGCCCACAACTACATCTCCGATACGTTCATTACATTAAATAAACTACTATGATGGCTAAAAAGTAAAATTCGTCAAGTATTTACGTCTTTTCTTATTTACCATAATTAAAAATTAAGGTGGTAATGTTTTTCTAATGATCTAGCTGATATTTTGATAAAAAAAAAAAATAGCATTATACTATAAAACCTTGCTAAGTGAACTGTATCTTTTTTGAGCGAAATTTCAAAATGTTTCGCCGTTGCAATTTAGTGTCCTTAGAAATGTGAAGAAGGTAAGAGTTGCCAGCTAGTCGCTTTTTGAACGAAAATCACTGAAATCAGGTCACTCGAGTTTTGCTGCATACTCTACGTAAAAGGGGAAACGAAACTCGGTACAACTTCATACCGAAAAGAATATGTTGGCTTTTTGGATGTAAAGGAAAATATCTATTTACTAGAAATAACTGCAGGCGCTGCATTCAGCCACTGAGGGCAATTTGATAAGTGTGTTGTTAAAGGGAAAGACGATGCCTTTGTGTACATGACGGATTCAGCAATGAAATAGTTAGCCAACATGAGTCGGTAATGTCCTTTACAGTTTTCTGTAAATGAAATAATATATTATTATACGCATTTAATAATGCTGTATTTTATTATTTACGTTACTGAGCCCGTTACACATACACACACACACACAACACACACACACACACACACACACACACACACACACATATATATATATATATATATATATATATATATATATATATATATATATATATATATATATATATACATATAATAGACAGACAGAGAGAGAGAGAGAGAGAGAGAGAGAGAAAGAGAGATTGGAATGGAAAACTTCCTGCTTTACAAATGAGAAATGATAAACATTCCAAGACCGAGCGGAAACCTCTTAACTTGCGGGAGGAATCAGGAATCATTACTTTAACGAACTTTCTATGTTAGGAGTAACAGATTGTGGATATTCCAAACAGGAACATAATTCTTCAAAGAGGTTATGATTACCTCATGACCAAAACATGAAAAAAACAAATAACTCAGGAATAAGATTATTCTAGTGGACGAGCAAGGAGAAATTACTATAAGGGAAACTCAGAAGATGAACCGGTGGTAGATAAGCCACAAGATGTCAATAGAAAAGTTATAATTTAGAAGGGAAATTAATTCTAACATTAATATAATGATTAATAACAAAGCACGGGAATGTCGGATATATTCATGACTCAAGAAAGAACTGGTTACCATTCCTTTAAAGAACAGGGAAGTCACTCGCATAAGAAAACGGGAAACTTCCTTAACTTCTTAACTTTACAGATGATGTTGAAGTCATTCGAAGCAACCGCGGAAAGTTTGCTAACTTAGAAACGACCAGATTTTCTTGGGAATAAAGATTTCGCGAACTTTAAAAAAAAAAATAAAAAAAAAAGCTGTGCATCGTAGAAATGTCATTAAGGCATGCAATAAATAATTAGGCAGCAATCCAGACAGCAATGCAAAGGAGCCTAAATTTGAAAAAATGGTGAATTTTCCTACATGTGCAGTTCGCTCCGTTATATGACAATCTGTTTTCAAAGGACATTCACTAACTCGTGAAGATGGAAGATTTTATGACGCTGTATCAATAAAATAAAATAGAAAATGGAATGGTGAACGGAAACTTTGTTAAATTAGGAACAAAGCACTAAATTCACTATGCAGAAACGGAAAGATCATGCAGATATATGAAGCAGTACTGTAAAGGGAGCGTTGCTATACGTTGACGAAGACAAATTGATTTTCACAGTTTGGAATAAACTGCTGACTCCTAAGCACAACGCATTTGAGAAACCCCGAGACTTTGTCAAAAAAGGAAGCGAAAACCTTCACACGTTGAAAGGAAAAATGATTTCTCCTCCAACCCAGAGCAGAACTCCCCGGACACAGAGGAAGGAAGACACCGCACAGATCGAACAGACCACTTCTACCGTTCAAATCTTCCTGAATATGGAAAGGCAATACACAGCCAATTTGAAGCTCATTTCAGATGAGCTGCTGACGAAGGGAAATTTGAACTGGTCTGCAGTTGAGCTGAGTGAAGCTATTACTGACGTAACATTTTGATAAAACGGTGATTTCAACGTCGGTTATAAAAATGTCTCCAAGAGTTGCTACGCTCTTAACCGCGACCCATGAAACTCAGCCACGGTTTGGTGGTAGCCCATGTTGTGGGTACCCATAGCGCTGCTAGATGTACGATTATGGATACCTTTAACCTTAAATAAAATAAAAATTACTGAGGATAGAGGGCTGCAATTTGTTCTGTTTGATGACTGGAGGGTGGATGATCAACATACCAATTTGCAGCCCTCTAGCCTCAGTACTATTTAAGATCTAAGAGCGAAAGGACAAACATTGTCCGTTTTCTTTTACAGAAAACTGAAATTATAAATGCTAAGTCAAGTATAATATAGCTCTTTCATTCATGTTTTCAAGTTTGTATTCTCAAACTTTTAACATAATAGTCCAAATGTGAAAAGCCTTCAGACTACAGTACAAGTGGTTCCTTCTTCAATTTTCCATCTTCAGCTCTAAGTTGCAATCAGACCTCGTCATTGTCAGCTAATAACAACAGTAAGGAAGTAGCAACTATACTACTGATTTGCATTACTGATGTTGCCGTGTTCGATTCATCATTAATTCACTTCCGTTAAAGTAACACCACAAATAAGTACTATAATTGCACTCTATTTTTATTATTCCCATTCCGTCGAAATGGAGTTTTAGATGTCATTAATTCATTCATGTTGATGGAAACATCACTAAAATTCACTCCTTTTTTTTTTTTTTTAGTCCATTCCGTCGTTTTTTGTCTATTTTTTCCCATTCCGTAAATACACCACAAATAAGTACTATAATTGGACTCTATTTTTATTATTCCCTATTCCGCCCCCTCGAAATGGAAGTTTTAGATGTTCATTAATTAATCATGTGATGGAAACATCACTAAAATTCACTCCTTTTTTTTTTTTTTTAGTCCATTCCGTCGTTTTTTGTCTATTTTTCCCATTCCGTAAATATTTTTTGTCTCATTCCGTCAATTTTTTTCCACTCCATCAATTTTTTATGTCCCATTCCGTCAATTTTATTTGTCGCAGTCCGTCGATTTTTTTTAGTCCCATTCCATCAATGTTTTAGACCCATTCCATAGATTTTAATTTTTATTCCCATTCTGTCGTTTTTTTTTTAGTCCTCATTCCGTCGATTTTTTTAGTCCCATTCCTTATATTTTTTTAGTCTCATTACGTTGATATTTTTTTAGTCCCATTCCGTCAATTTATTTTAGTCCCATTCCGTCGATTTTCTTTCTTTTTTAAGCCCCATTCCGTCGATTCTTTTAGTCCGATTCCGTCGATTCTTTTAGTCCCATTCCGTCGATTTTTTTTAGTCCTATTCCGTCAATTTTTTTTAGTCCCATTCCGTTGATTTTCTTTAGTCCTATTCCATCGATTTTTTTTTTAGTCCCATTCCGTCGATTTTTTTAGTCTATTCCGTCGATTTTTTTTTTTACTTCCATTCCGTCGAATCCTTCCTAAGTTCCCATTCCTTCGATAGTTTCTATCGTTTTCGATACTCCCATTCCGTCGATTTTCTTTCTTTTTTAAGTCCCATTCCGTCGATTTTCTTTCTTTTTTAAGTCCCATTCCGTCGATTTTCTTTCTTTTTTAAGTCCCATCGTTTCGATCTTTTTCTTTCAAGTCCATTCCGTCGATTTTCTTTCTTTTTTTAAGTCCCATTCCGTCGATTTTCTTTCTTTTTTTTAGTCCCCCCATTCCGTCGATTTTCTTTCTGTTTTTTTAAGCATTCCCGATTTTCTTTCTTTTTAAGTCCCATTCCGTCGATTTTCTTTCTTTTTAAGTCCCATTCCGTCGATTTTCTTTCTTTTTTTGTAGTCGATTCGATGTTTTCTTTCTTTTTTAATCCCATTCCGTCGATTTTTCTTTCTTTTTTAAGTCCCATTCCGTTCGATTTTCCCTTTCCTAAGTCCCTTCCGTCGATTTTCTTTCTTTTTTAAGTCCCATTCCGTCGATTTTCTTTCTTTTTTGTTTTTTTAGTCCCATTCCGTCGATTTCTTTCTTTTTTAAGTCCCATTCCGTCGATTTTTTTTCTTTCTGTTTTTTTTAAGTCCCATTCCGTCGTTTTCTTTCTTTTTTAAGATTTTCATTTCTTTTTTAAGTCCCATTCCGTCGAAAGGTGAAGCCTTTCTGGTAATTTCCTAAAAATACGTTACTCTTCTGGAAACAACTGCTACAGTAGCTCTTGCGTTAAATTTCCCTGATGATATGAACAGCCACAATTAAGTGTTCAGTCACATAAATAGCCTTACTGGGATCTTCACTGTCTTTCATACTTTCGCTTCAAGTAAAAAAAAAATGTGGCTTGTTGACTCTAAGCCTTCCGTTAAACTCAATTGATATAAACCCATCTTTACGCTAAAATGTCTCTCAAAATTTGGTTGAAATTTGCATGCGTTTAAAGGGTAACTTTAAAAATTGGTGATTTTTTTCAACTTTATTCTATCAAACTAGACTGATTTGAAAACATAGCTGTTTAATTACTACTCTTAAAACTATGCCTAACACCACATTTAAATGAGCATCCATACTTTATTTTTCTTTGTTTAGCAAGTTGGCTACAATAAACTGTGTATGTATGAATGTATGTATATAATTATTATATATATATAATATATATATATTATATATATATATATATATATATATATATATATAGTATATATATGTATATATATATATATATATATATATATATAGATAGATAGATAGATAGATAGATAGATAGATAGATAGATAAATACTGACCACTAGATTGTATTATGTATTGCAACCATTTTAGTGCTTGCGCTCTTTCAGAGTCGAGCACCGCAAAAATGAAATCCAAACTTCCTCCAGCATGCCATTGGGCGTGTGGTATCGCTACGATGACTAGCCATGTTGATTTTATTCTTTTTCACATATAAAGAATGTTTATGTCCAATTTAGCCATAGTTGAAAAATAATCGTAATTTCTTAACATTTTTCTCAAGAAGTTTTAACTGTCTATTTAATTTTGATGATGAAACATAAATCGTTCGCCACATGAGACTGAAAAAACAAGAATGAGAGAAAGAGAGAGAGAGAGAGAGACTGTGTGTGTGGTGAGTGACGAAAGCAAAAGCGTAATCAGATCTGAATCCCAGGTCGTGTCCCCTGTGCCAGGTAAGCGAGTGTAAGAAGTTGTACTAAAAGTCTTCTCAGACGCAGAATGATTCGCTACATAATAAGACAGATTCTTCATTTTCTCTTCTCATGTCACAAACATCTAAAACCTTAAAGCACCAACAAATTCAGAGTGAATTTATTTTATGAAAACACAATATTTATATCGTCTTGATCACATGAATGATGCAAAGCCGATGATAAGTAAAAACAAACATAAAGAATTAAATGCTCCTCTCTTCGTCTTTATTCGTTGAAATTCCCTTGTGTTTATCTTATTGATTTCAGGTAATCATGATTTAGTTGTACAATTAATACCGAATTTTTGGTACGACCGAAACTTTCCTATCTTGTGCAAATTGTGAGATAAATGAAGAAATAACAATACATTACTAGTTTTCTAAGCTAAACAAACGTCTCCTAAGAATAGGGCCCACCCAAGAATCTACCTTCAGTAAATAAACTATAATAGTTTTAACATAAATAAAATAAAGTTTATTTTGTGTACTTGTACCTAAAAAGGAAAACGAAACGCAGTACAACTTCATATCGAAATTGAAAAGCAAGCGAATCTCCCTAACGGAATACGTTGGCTTTTCGGAGGTAAAGGAAAATATCTATATAGACATAACTCCTGGCGCTGCATTCAGCCACTGAGGGCAATTTGATAAGTGTGTTGTTAAAGGAAAGACGATGCCTTTGTGTACAAGACGGTTTCAGCAAATGAAATAGTTAGCTTACGTGAGTCGGTAATGTCCTTAACAGTTTTCTGCAAAATGAAATATTGTACATATTTAATAATGCTGTATATTATTATTCACATTACTGCTCCCGTTACACACACACACACACACATATAGTATATATATAGTATATATATATATATATGGTGGTATATATAAATTGATATATAGATATACTGTATATATATAGACGTATATATGTAAGTGTTTACATAATAAAAATATGGAATGTTAGTCCATATATATAAAAGTCTAAAACTAAGAGGTCAACCGATTGCTTGCAGGAATGTGATCAGACTAGAGACGCTAAAGATGACGTATACAATAAGTATGTAAGCTAAGATAACATGCCGTCACCTGTAGTCATTCAATTGTTTATAAACATTAGTCCAAGCTCCCTGCTTGAGACAGGAACTACCCCGACCTATTATTCAAAACGGCCTACGTGATCTGTAGCGTGTCTCATTTGATTGTGTGTTCGTATGAAACTATGTCATTTGTAAGTATGTTCATATGTTCGAACTACTGTCTGTTTCCTTCATAACTTGTAACAGAGATGGTAGACAGGCAGAAACAGAGTTAGCTATCGTCATTAGAAGACCTGTACCTCTTTACCTACCTAAGCTTTATCATGTAGAGGAATAGGATTAGCCATCATCATTGGCAGAAGCGATCAAGCTATCGTCAATAGAAGACTTGTACGATCATACCTGATCTTCATCATGTAAAAACTTCAGAAGAATATACTATTTTATACCTTGTGTTTTCTACAAGAACCTCACCGAACCATGAGTTTAACACATCGTCGTAAAGATAATACCGACTTCGTAAGTGATCTACAAAACCCCAGACACTCCATTGAAGATGGAAGTGCAATACCACCGACTTAGCGTATAAGATTATCGCTAGTCTAACATTACCATCATTTTTTTAGCGCCCTTAGAATACAAGGCACAAGCCCTAATATTTGGTGGCCAGCGGACCAGAAGAACTCTACAACGTCCTACGAAGAAAAAACAGAATAATAAATCATGAAGTCAACAACGACGAAAGCAGCAGATTCTTCAAGCACCCCCCTAGTATCATCATTAGTGAGCGACTTCAGAAAACAACAAGATTCGTCAAGCAACTTAGTATCATCGTTAGTGAATAACTTCAAGAAACAAAACCGACGTGTCCTTTTCCTACGGCAACGGAAGCTTCGTCTCTCAATAGAATCATTCAAGAAAACATCGTTAGTGAGCGTTTCCGGCACTGCAAGAAACAAACCGAACAACGCGTCTGCAGCAATCGGAGTTTTCAAAGGGCTCGAATCATCGAAACAACGCGCACTGGGGGGAAACTGAAGCCAAACCAGGTCGTCCGCTAAATAGAGTGAGGACCAGGCCGTGTGTCGTTATCGGAACACCGTGACTTCCCACAAAAGCAGCTAAGTACAATTTTTTATTCATTTGGAGTAACTTTGAGTGTTTCCTTTGCAGGTCGAATTTCGTTATTCCTGTGGCTGAAGTTACGAGACATTCTTAATCTTACTTTTTTACAGAAATTATCTATATCATTGAGATTTCGCTACTGCGAGTTTTTATCTTTGAGTGTCTGTTTCCAGAAGTTCTACTGAAATATCATAATCATATACTATGTTAATTTTATCATTTTGGGTGATTATTAATCCCTTACGTGACAAATCATATTAAACAGTGAATATGCGTTTACGCAGTGGACGTCTGTATTTATACAGATGCATGGATAGGGTCGTTAAGCACCGTAGTGATTAGAAAACACACAAAAACAAGTGGAACACCCGTACAAAATCTAGATAAATTAGAGGTAACACTATTTCGGGTCATGACAATAAACTTGCTCCTTTGCAAGTCCCGATCGCAGTTTTAGCCTTGAGTTTTTTGAGTTATATAAAATATCGAACCTCAATGACTCAACTCAACTTTAAAAATATGGCTGGATTGCAAGGAATAACATGTCTGTAAAAAACTTTCATCAGGCTAAACGCGCTGACCAGGATCCCTCACTATTTCAAATTTTAGCAAAGAATGAAGTACAAACAGTTAAGATTGAATGCAGTAGAGATAACTCGTCTTAATTAGTAATCGCTCAGTTCCTAATAGTTCGTCATTCATTGCTTTATACGTAACCAGCAACATAATGCTAAAAGCACACAATACGTTGCCGATGGTAATAAAGAGAAGGATCCTAAATAATTATTACAAAAAGAAATAGAAACAGTAGCCCGTTGCAGAATCAAACAAGCAACTCGGTGACTGTGTCACCTAGTCAAGCGGTCAAGGTTAGTCAGATCTGCCGAAGTTTTCAAAGCAAAGCAAATTCCACGCAATAAGCGACTCTAGCAGAGTGGGGAAAAGCGATGTTGGTTCATACCAATATCTTTTTGAATTAAAAAGGATTTTTCCTATGAAACACACGACCGTATAAGTAATCAGAGCAGGTTTTCGTTTTAATTTTTTTTAATACATTAAGTTATAATAATACTGGTGGATTAAGCCCAACTGTAGTTCCTCGCTGGCCGAGTGGTTTTCGAGCTGGGCTGCCAATCCGGTGGTCTCAGGTTCGATTCCCGGCTCGGCCAACGCGGAATCAGAGAAATTTATTTCTGGTGATAGAAGTTCATTTCTCGATATAGTGTGGTTCGGATCCCACAATAAGCTGTAGGTCCCGTTGCTAGGTGACCAATTGGTTCCTAGCCACGTAAAAATATCTAATCCTTCGGGCCAGCCCTAGGAGAGCTGTTAATCAGCTCAGTGGTCTGGTAAAACTAAGATATACTTAACTTAAGCCCAACTGTACGCGCCGTAAAAATTAGAATATCTTGTTTTATTTCTTTAATACACGTAATATCTTGTATTTACGGACTCACCGTCTGTTGTTCGAACTTCCCTAATGAGAAGTCCGGATAAGCGAGCGCTTACAGATACCTCTATAGTTATAAAAAACATTGATCTGTATGTAGTGTAATTGTAAGATCCATCTAGGGGTATACAAAATATTATCTTACATCCTGCAAAATAAGGCGTGTTTATCAAAGAAAAATCCTATAAACCTTCATAACATTAAAATCCGTTTTGAACAAAAAATGAGACAGTTAATCAAATAATAACTTATATAAAGGAACTATACATTTGTCTCATAAATCGTAACATTGTTCAAATGACCCAACAGAATTCTCCCACAACCGCAGTCGCAATTTGCACGCAAAATCTCGAGAAGCATGCACCCTCGAATGTCTTAGTGCGTGTAAAAAGACTTTGCTGGGAAATGAAATTTTAATCCTTCCCGACACTCTGAAATATAACGATTTCCGCGAACAAAGCCCTAAAAGTATACATATCGTGGATACGGAAGTTATAAATATCGCATTTTTTATTGTTGCTAACTTTTAATCACGCCCAACCAGTCGTAGATGAATCTCTCTGATAATCTATCTAAAGTAATATCCGTAAAGTCATCCAAGCAGAGGTGGATTCAGCAAAAATTTTTTTTTTTTTTTTTTTTACCTGAATACCAGGAAGTTTCTCCACTGGCGAGTGATCTCTGGAAAAAAAAAAAACGGATGTAATTTAACACAAAATACGGTCTAAGGACAAACATTAAGCTATATACGTACCTTCGTGTAGACTTTCAATGAAATTTCAAAATAGAGATAAATGACGTAGTTGAAAAATGTTAGTAATAGGAGTCATTAGGAAATCAAATAAGCCCATATAATTTTTCCCTCAAACGTCATGCCATAAAAGATCGGACTTGGCGTATCTGCGTAGATTTCTGTCGCTTAAACAAGGAAACGACTTCCGATAGTTTCCAGTGCGATATACCGACGACATCTTATCTCTGTTAGGTTAGAATAAATTTTTTTCACCAACTTGGACTTACTTAAAGGCGGTTTTACCTGATACCATTACCTAAGTGATTGTACCTCATATACCGTTTTCACACACTCAGGGGACATTATCAATTTTTACATATGCCTCTGGCTTACGTTGCGCCCCAATTTACAATATAGTGTTTGGAGACTTTTTAGGGGATAACCTACATGCCTAATTGGATGATCTTGTAATCTTTTCTAATACCTTAGAAGTACATTCACATAAGTAGAGCTAGTGCTACAGAGACAAAGACAAATAATCTCAGAGTAAAATATCTAAATGTGAGTTTTTAAAAAACCGAACATGTTTATCTATTGGTTTTATGTGTCTGGTCTAGTCTTAAAAGTAGTCCATGGTAAGGTGTCGGCTATTCATAACTTTCCGGTACTTATTAACGTAAAAGGGGGATACAGCACTTTTGCGCTGTAGTGGGTATTACAATCGTATGTAAATATGTAACTCTTCAATCATGACAGCTCCTTTAACAGATCTTACGAAGAAGAGCGTAGATTTATTATGGTCTGAAAAGCATCAACAGGCGTTTCGATATCTTAAAAGCGGAATAATGCAGCTTACCTAACTTAAAATCCCTGATTTTAAATAAGGAATTTTTTTTTATTGCAACAGACGCCTCAGACTCCAAGGGGTAAGAGGGGTAATTGACTTCCAGTCCCATAATGAGAAACAGTTTCTTCCCTATAGCTTTTTATTCAACGTAAACTAAAGCCCTCTGAAAGTAAATATGCAGTAATAGGCAAGGAAGGGCTAGGTATCTTTAACCACTAGTACATTTTAAGTTTCATAATCTAGGCTATCCTGATAAAGTCCTTACTGAACATGAGTCCTTTACCGAGTTTTTCAAAGGCTTTAATCACAGTCCAAAAGGAACTCGGTGACAAATGATCATTCAGGTCTTTGGAGCCAAGATAAGATATCTACCTGGGAAAGCAAATATCATAGCTGACGCATTATCCCGCAATCCCGCACCATACAGCAAAGAACCATTAATTGGACTAAAAAAGATATAGAAACATCCGTGCCTATTGTTAAAACCGTATCTAAACAAGAAAATTCCTTAACCCAAGAGATCGCGAGCATTGATATCTGGTCGGAGCGCAGAACTGTTACAACTGAACAAAGCAAGCGTCAACAGACATAACCCAAACAATAAACACTTCGAAACGGAAACAGGGTCAGCGGCTAAGCAAAAAACAACACCACTTCGAGCAGAAACCCTAAAGCAAAAGTATATTTAAAGTATGTGTATCAGAATAATGTAATCAAATGTAATATTATATGTAGGTCTGTGACGAGGTAAACCCGAAGAACACAGCAGATGACTAACGACCAGGTATTAGTAAATAATCTCTTTCATACCAATCGTCATAAACTGGTTGCATTCCGTCATCCAGGGTTTCCCTACTATGTTACAGAAAGCCAAATCACTATTTTACTGGCCTACAATGCTTACAGATATAAAAAGCACATAACTGATTGTAACACAGTGTCATGAAAACAAGGGACACACTAAGACACCTGTCAGTTTAGGGGCCTATCCTGTGCCAAATCAAATCCTTGAAAGAATATACTTAGAATTATTAACAGAGTTACGAGTCTGACAGAGGGAAGGGAATAAACACTTCTTAGTGTTAATAGTTCCTTGACACGTTATATAGAATTAATAGCACTAAAAACAAACACCGCAATTGAGTGCGTTACGAATATTTATGAGTGCTAAATCAGTAAATATGGGAATTCAACACATAATAATCTGTGACTCGGGTGTGTAAATCAATAATAATCTCCTTAACACGTGGTGTGAATTCCCTGAATTCCTTTCCATTAGAAAACCATAATATATTTGATCACCCAGAGTCAATCGGTTTGTAGAATAACGGATAATTAAATAGGAAGTGTCAATGTCTTACGAGTTACAACTCGTGATGTTGGATCCGAACTGGATTATAGCGGTTCTCGCGGTTTAAATACGTTATCATTTATATCTTGTATCTATAGAATTGATGCCGCAAGTAGCCTTATACGGTACGCCGCTAGAACACTTTTCCAACATATTCAAGCCAACCATTAATTTATCAAATATATCAAAAAAATATATAAATAAATAAATATAAAAAAATAAAATAAATATGGATACAAGTGGAGTCAATATAATACACTCCGTAAGAAGTCGGAAGGGTTACAAATTATAATAAAAAAGGAATCACGATAAAATCAATAAGCAAACGTAACCATTAAATATCCAAATATATATGCGTAAAAGATTTGAACTCTAACTTAACGCTTTAGTACTGACAAATAAGCTAAAAGTTCAAATACATATCCAAAACCTACTGACATATTGTCTGTCCCGGTAATTTATATTCGTAGTCAATGAAAAAAAAAAAATTAAATAAATAAATAAATAAATAAACTAATAATAAATAAAATAAATAAAATAAAATAAAAGAGATTTTAAAGTCTGGAAGTCTAGAAGTGAAAATGTTATCTATGGAATAATCCTATATGAATCTTATACAGGGCTAATAATATATATAGAATTTGTATGGAAACCTTTTTCATATAGTTTGAATAAGGAATATTTATTTTACATAATGCCAACATGAAACTAATATATTGTTCAATTTTGGTACTGTTGTTTTTTGTTTTTTTTTTTTCAGACAATTCTTCTCATGGGGGTGGAGAATTAAAACACTAAAATATCATTTGAAAATACTAAAGTCGTATCTCTTACAGCAAGTAACGTAACTCTTAGCTGGCTGAGAGCAATCTCCTGCCAAGTGACGACGTCATCATTGCCGTATCAGCATTGATTCCTTTAACCTCAAATATCTGCTTGCACAGGCTTCATCTGTGTGTCGTCTCTGCTTGCAAAAGCAGATTGACTGGAGAAAGGAATGCATAGTTCATGAACTTCACATGTGGTTCATAGGTCACATGACAGGCCACATAACATATTCTTATCCGTGTGTGTAATGCAATTAGTTAAGGACTTGCAATCATTTTAAAATTAGTGAACAATATAAGCAAATAGAATTTCTATAACAACAAAATGAATTAATTTTTTTTTCTGAACCTCATAGACATTTAGAAGTGTCAAGATATGTGTATATGGAATATTTACTTGCAACATTAGCCTATTACAATTCAAGTAAAACATTCATGGGAAAATGTCACATTTTCTTGAAAAACCCAAAGTTTATATAGAAATTAGTTACATAGTGGGTTTTTCGTTGCATCTCCTACCTATTAATAATGTTTTAATAGTTAACCTCAGAAGATGCGCACGAGAAAATTGAATATGAAACTTTTGTTAGGGCACATAGAATCATGATTAATCTTCTCTTTGACTCTTATGTTGCCTGGCAATCTTACAATTAGCTCCGTTTTCCACTTCTTTGTCTAGTAACTTACTACCAGTAATATCGAATTTTCTTTGAGATTCGTAATGATATCTATTTATTTTTTATAATTATGGATATTTTTACAAGTCATCATAGACCTGGATAGGTTCACTCATTGTTAATGCCATGGATAAAAAAGTTTGTACAGCGGACTCTTTTGAATTCCGAAATATCAGCGAATTCATGTGGGTTAAGTCTGGTCTAAATGGCTCTCTCCCCTCCCCTGTATTTGGATGTCGTCTGAATTTACTTTGCCCTTGTGACAAGTATAATTTCACTTGCAGGCTGATTATGGAACCGGTTACAGTATCCTGCAGTACGAGAGTTTCACATAGCAACTTACAAAAAATCGTTCGTCGCAGCGAGGACGACTACAGTCAAGTAACAACCGCCTACAATGTGAAAGGAATTTCATGGACTTCTTCGACCGACACCGTATCTCGTCGTTAATCTCGTTTTAATGCGGAATGCTCCAGCGGCTGTCGGAATTCGACTACAAAAAGGGACATACTTCCGACAATTACGACCCGAAGGATATTCAACTCTACTTGCTGGCGAAGGACTCGTGCTGGGGATGTTTTTTTTTATTCATCGCGAACGCGTAATCTGTGTAGCTTAGGATGCAGAGAATAAGTATGAGCGCAAAAATAGAACGTTGGACCCGCCCAGGCAAATTTTCCCCTTGTTTTAACCATTGAAAAAGGCCGTTTCAATTGGGCTATAGGTGGTTGTCTGGAACTGTGTAATGGACGAAAAGTTGTTCGAAAGCTAGTTAAAAGAAAAGTGAAGTATATAACCTCGGTCATGTATCCATATATATAAAGTATCATGTATCCTATATATAATTGATCATAAATAACAGAATCGAAATATATTTTTTTTGCGTGTACGCACTAGGAATCTATATATAAATGATCATAAATAACGGAATCGAAATATATCTTTGCGTGTACGCAATAGGAATCTATTTAAAGTGCCATATATTAATCATAATTATATGAATCCATATACATATGTATAAACAAATCAGGTAGCCTATATCAATCTGTTACCTTATATCTTAGCCATTATCTGCAGTTATTTATGAGTTAATATAGAATTAATGGAATCAGATATATAACATTTAGCATAAAAATCAACGAATCAATCAGCATAAACATTAATAACTTTATCAATTCATATATGAAACAATTTTTTTATCAGTTACAAAATATATGATTTATCATGTTAATCTTCATTCTATGCAATTATCAGAGGTACATTAGTATTTTCTTGTAGCATAAGAAGTATCTTAAAGAGATGAAGTGAAAAACTGTATCATTAATATATCATGTATCACTATTATTTACCAATATCATTGTTTTATATTTTATTACTTGAATCAATTCATGTACACCATGAATTTTTTATTTACTTATATAATATATATATATTCACATGAGTGTCTGTATCACACTCCTATAAGTCAAATGCAAGTCAAGTTTGAGTAATATTCAGTAGTTGGTTTTGGTAGCTGACCGAGCTAATGTAAGTGTTTATCATAATAAAAATATGGAATGTTAGTCCATATATATAAAAGTCTAAAACTAAATGAGGTCAACCAGATTGCTTGCAGGAATGTGATCAGACTAGAGACGCTAAAGATGACGTATCACAATAAGTATGTAAGCTAGATAACATGCGTCACCTGTAGTCATTCAATTGTTTATAAACATTAGTTCCAAGCTCCCTGCTTGAGACAACTACCCCGACCTAGTTATTCAAACGGCCTACGTGATCTGTAGCGTGTCTCATTTGATTGTGTGTTCGTATGAAACTATGTCATTTGTAAGTATGTTCATATGTTCGAACTACTGTCTGTTCCTTCATAACTTGTAACAGAGATGGTAGACAGGCAGAACAGAGTTAGCTATCGTCCAGTTAGAAGACCTGTACCTCTTTACCTAAGCTTTATCATGTAGAGGAATAGGATTAGCCATCATCATTGGCAGAAGCGATCAAGCTATCGTCATAGAAGACTTGTACGATCATACCTGATCTTCATCATGTAAAACTTCCAGAAGAATATACTATTTTTATACCTTGTGTTTTCTACAAGAACCTCACCGAAACCGATGAGTTTAACACATCGTCGTAACGATAATACCGACTTCGTAAGTGATCTACAAAACCCAGACACTCCATTGAAAGATGGAAGTGCAATACCAACCGACTTAGCGTATAGATTATCGCTAGTCTAACATTACCTCATAGGGCGCCTTATCATACAAGGCACTAGCCCTAATATATATAAATTTATTTATATAAATTAACACACACACACACACACACACACACTATATATATATATATATATATATATATATATATATATATATATATCTATATATATATACATAGGCTGGTTATACGGAAGGACATGGCCCATTACATTGGATTCTTGAAGGATTTTTCAACAGCAATTGTTACCCATCGGGCCTATTTTTTTTAAATACGTCAAGAATACCATCGATTACTTGTTCATCCACCTGGTACAGTCCATTTAGCACAGAAACTTAGATACTATGTTAAAATACCTTATATACATGGTAGGATGTTTTTACCCTCCCTTGAAAATATTTTAAAACCACCATTATCCAGCAATTGATGCCAGATTCACTTGCAGGAAACAGAACCATTAGTAGCTTCCTAAAATACGAAGAGAAATTGCCCACCTTGATGCAATCCGATGTCTTGTATTTATTTAATTGCTGCCCATGTAATAGGATGTACGCGTCGGTTGCTCAAAGTGAGATGTGATGCTCATAGAGGTGTAAGTTACCGAACAACATTAAGGTCATTATGACGTCACCACATGAACACCACCTCCTCGCTCTTGAAAGTTTGGCAGTTAAGAAACTATTACTTTCACTTAACAACCATACCACCTCAGTACCTTTGTATATAGAGCATAAAGCGACGTCACTTTGTTCTTGGCCTCTTCTTGACTTTTTTTTCCACCGTCCTGACACTGGTAGACGGGACTCCGCTTAGCAGAACGAGGTATTTTTCTAATTTTTTAAAATATATTTTCTATATGTTTTTTATTCGTAATTTCATTTAGAAATATTTTAATTGAACGGACAAACAAAGCCGGCACAACAGTTTTCTTTTACATGGAACTGAAACTAAAAATGCTTGTAACAAACGGTAATAAGTCGAGTATAATATAGCTCTTTCATTCATGTTTTCATGTTTGTATTCTTAAACTTTTAACATAATAGTCCAAATGTGAAAAGCCTTCAGACTACAGTACATAAATATGTCAAGCGGCTCAGTCTTCAATTTCCCATCTTCAGATAAAAGTTGAACGGACAAACAAAGCCGGCACAACAGTTTTCTTTTACATGGAACTGAAACTAAAAATGCTTGTAACAAACGGTAATAAGTCGAGTATAATATAGCTCTTTCATTCATGTTTTCATGTTTGTATTCTTAAACTTTTAACATAATAGTCCAAATGTGAAAAGCCTTCAGACTACAGTACATAAATATGTCAAGCGGCTCCGTCTTCAATTTCCCATCTTCAGCTAAAAGTTGCATTCTGGCCTCGTCCCCAACCCTGCCAAAAATCTGGTCCTCGACTCTTCTCTACTTGTCCTCCTCCATTTCTGCCAAGTATGGAATTTTTGTTCGCTTTTTGAGGGTCGGATGGAAATGGGTCTTGTGAAGTTTGTTAGCTCTTTCTTGTATTCTACTGCAAAATCGAAACATTTGTGATCTCTCTCTCTCTCTCTCTCTCTCTCTCTCTCTCTCTCTC